>NC_044582.1:4489091-4792122 GCF_901933205.1 Camarhynchus parvulus
CACATCAGATGTGTGGATTTATGGATTTATCACACTAAATTGCAGTGAACTTCGTGTCTGACCCTGACCTCGTGCTGCTCTCTGGTGGCTGAGGGCAATCCTAATGTCAAGGTGATCTCTCTGATCATGTGGTACCTTCAGTGCTGGCTAAGGACATTTACTCCAGACTTCCCAGGAGTGAGCAATGTGTGCTGGACGCGTGGGTTTATGGAGAGGCATCTTTCCAGCCTGCCTTGGTCACCTTTGCAGTGATAGACTCCTGGGGTTTTGCCAAACCAGCAGCTGGGAAGATGGTGCCAGCACCTGGTTGGTATTGCCATGCTGTTGAGCCCCAGGACTTCTCTGGCACATGGAGACAGCAAGTTCTGGACCCTTTGAGGATGTGCCACCTGGCACTGCAGGGGCTGTCACCTCTTCCCCGGGGATGTGGGTGATGGTTACTGCTCTGGGAACACAAGGGTGAGTCTCTCCAGCCATGGCTGACAGCCCCTCTGCCTCTGCAGGGGCTTCTCCTGCTGGCTCCAGTGCCCATGCAATTGGGCTTGTTGCTGGTTTTTGTTCTCCTCTTACTGCTTCTGTTGTTTCTGCCTCCTCCCTCCTCTCTGCTGAGTGGTCACAACCTCTGGTCATAGGTGGTTTCACCACCGCCTTGTCTTAC
Source organism: Camarhynchus parvulus (assembly GCF_901933205.1). Classification (NCBI taxonomy): domain Eukaryota; kingdom Metazoa; phylum Chordata; class Aves; order Passeriformes; family Thraupidae; genus Camarhynchus; species Camarhynchus parvulus. Next base: position 4,489,750 of record NC_044582.1, read on the forward strand.
TGCAATATCGCTTCAAGCTCTGCCTGCTTTTCTTCCTGTGTTTCACCTTTTCCACCTCCCTGTGTTAAACGTTTTTCCCCTGTGCCCTTCCCATGTTTCTCCCAGGTTTCCAAGCCATCATCCTCAGAGTCAACTCTCCTTTCAGGCTGCTGTGAAGGCATTTTTCTCTCTTCTGTCTCTGCAAATTGGCTTCTCTACTTCAAAATACCCCCTAGTCACGACCTTCTGTTGTTTGCCCTGGGCTTTCCCCCTCTGCCTACCCTGAAGTGCATTTCTCCACTTTGTCTCATGTCTCTGCAGCAGCCTCCAGGAATACAGAGAGCTCCTCGATGCCTCCCAGAGGCAGTGGGTGTCAGCTGTGCTGTTTGCCTGCCTGGCACGCCGAGAGCAAAATCCATCTCCTGTAGGCAGCTCTTTGCACCTCGGTGAGATTTCAGGGAAAATCTATCTGCGCATATATTGATAAGATGTACAGAGCAGAGAGGACAATTGAATTGCTGTGAGTGGCACATGCATCAGTGTCCCTGACAATGCTGTAATTAGCTGGCAGAGCAGAGCGAGCAGCGTGTTTGCAGACATCAGGGGCTGACTCCCAGCGAGTCCCTGTCCCTGCTCTGACATCTGGGCCCTGATGAGACCTGATGGCTGCTTCTGCCTAAAGTCACCGTCACCTTGGAGATCCCCACCAAGGAGCAAACCCAGGGACAGCAAATCCTCCTGCAGGTGCTGCTGGTCCCTGCCTGCACAGAGCCCTGTTAGGATGGTGGGTGCCCCCAGTTCATTGCTGCCTCTCCTTCTGGCTCTCACATGGGGCTCTTTGCAGCATTGAGGGGGCTCACACTTGCAGCATGGTCGCAGCACCCCAAAACCTTACAGCTGGAGGCTCCAGGTCCCCCTTCCTACCCGTTCTGAATTTTCTGTGTCACTGGTAATGTGTGTCTGTGACGGAGGTGTCTTTGCCTTGGACTAGAGTGATGCAATGTCCCACTCACAGTGCAGGGCCATTGCAGACACATCAGGAGATGTGTGCAGGTGGAGCATGGCAAGGAGGGGTCTGCACTACATTTGTGAGCAAAAGAAGAATGCTCTGGGGGAAATACTCCTGCTTGGATTGTCACGAGCACTGTGCTACAGTCCCTCAGCATGGGCTGAGATTTAACCTGCTTTAGAATAAGAGGGGTGATAGGTAATTGGATAAATCAGAGATTGGAAGATGTAGTGTAAGTTTTCTCAGTGCTGATCTCTGTAGGATCAGCACTGCTCGGTGTTTTTGTATGCAGGAGGCTGAGAACACCATGCCAAAGGTGCCTGGTGCCCCTGGCTTGTCCTGGATGGTGAGAGTGGGTCAGTGCAAAGAGCTGCAGAGGACATCAGGTGGTGAGTGGCTGCCTGGCAAAGCAGCAGATGAAATCCAGCATTGTTGGAGGCTGAGTGACGCACGTGAGGAGAAACGATCCTTGCATCCATAAGCAATGCCATGGGCTGACCTGGCTGGGGCTGGTGAGGAGCTGTGTTTTGGAGTTAGGATTAACACTTCCATGAAAATATTGATTTAGTACTCTGTAATGATCCAAACCTCAGGTTGAGTGTAATGGATTTCTTGGAAACAAAGAGAAAACGAAACCCAGAACACGGTTATGGACTGTTGCATTAATCCACTGTGTGTCTGTGTGGGAAACAAACACTGCCTGCAGCTCTGATCCCTGCTGCAGAGGGAGTGGGGAGCCAGGGCAGGGACAGAAAGGGTGACAAGGGCCATGGACATCCTTGTGAGCTTTGGCAATGTGACTCTCAAAGCTGCAGAGGGGTAACCTGGGCTGTGCAGGCAGGGCTGAGCACTGTGGGGTAGGAAATGTCTTTTCCTTGCTACTGCTAATCAGTTGCTGGGGCATCAAATTAAATTAATAGATGGCAGGAGGAGAGCAAACACACGTGGCTCCTCTATGGCAGAAGGAAGGAGAACGGCGGAACTGGCTGCCAGATGAGTTTAGAAAGCTTCCAGAAGTAATTAGACAAATTTGGAAGAGGAAAATACTATTGAGAGTGTTGCTGGCACTGGCAGTGATGAGCTAAATCTCTGCATCACGGGATGCTGGAGGTCAGGAGGATGCGGGGGCATCAGTGGGTGCTCGTGTGATCATTTGACTTTCCCTGGACATCCTCACTGGCTGTGCTTGGGGAGATGGTCCTGGACTGGCTGAAACTGGTTCATCTCTGCTCTGGCTGGTGTCACCCTGCTCTGTTGGGGGCATTTGCACACACTGGACAAATGGAGCAGTGGTTTGGTAGAGGAATTGAGCATTGGAGAGCCAAGCACAGCCATCTCAGGGCTGAGACAGCAGCAGGGCATCATGCTGGCATAGCTGTGGGTCCTGCTGGGGTGAAGATGGCTGGAAGTCCTAAAATCCTGGTACTGGATGGATATGAGGGTTACAATCACAAGAGAGTGAGGGTGTGGAGGGAATTGAGCTCCCAGGGGATATCTCTGGGCAGGAGTCTTCACTGGCAGGGCTGTAGGTGGAAACTGGAGCTCTGCCTGTCACCAGGGCAGCAGCCAGCATCCCTGTTAGACTGAAAGGTTTGAGCTTGTGTCTCAGGAAAAAAAAAGGTTGTTCATGTTCCTGTTTTTCTGGCTTTGTGAAGAAGGTGTGTTGGGCTGTTACCTTCATGTGAAGGAGCTGGATAGCCACTGAGAGAGGTGGGGAATGAGAAATACCATCTGGCTGGTGACCATTGGTGTTCCTTGACCCAGACACCCTGCTCGGTGCCCAGGCAGCTTGTCACTGCTGCTGCAGTGCTGCTGCCATTCCAGGGAGCACAGGATACCACAGCCACACATGGAGAGGAAAAGCAAAGCAAATAAACAAGGAACACAACTTAAAACCTCTCCAAGTGTGCAGTGTTTTGTGACTAATACTAACGTAATTGCTGTCATGCTTTTTACATAATGCTTTTATCTCCCAGATAGACTCCTTCTGGTCATTAATCTCAAGGATTTCTAAGCGAGAGAGCATCAGAGAGATGCAGCTGTTATGCCCAAGTGTGCTCAGAGGGGTGCAGAGCATCCCAGAGCACACCAGGGCTGTGGGCTCCCTGTGGGAATGTGCTCACAGCTTTGCTCTGAACCCTCAGAAATCCTGGGGCTGAACAAGGTTCTTTATGTTTTTTTTTTTCCTTCTCTTGTACCACTGTGCCCTGTTGGCCCACAAACCCCTGGCAAAAGCCACCTGACAGCTCTCTCAGTGTGCCTGTGCCATCCCCATTCCCTGCTCAGCATTCCTCTGTCCCTCTTTAACCTTGAGGAGCAGCACTCAAAGCAGCTTCTCCCTCTTTCCCAGCTCTCTGAGGTTCATAGACACAAAGGCCAGGAGGGACAGTTGCAGCCATCAGCTCTGACCTCCTGCCTTAGCACAAGCCAGGGAATTTCACCCAGTAATTCCTGCCTCCAGCCCCTACCTTCTCTTTGAGCTGGAAAGCACCACATAGATGGACCCAGTGGCGATGTGTCTGCTTTTGAGGTCACGCTGGTCTCCTGTAGGATTGTCTGCTGAGGTTTTTGCTTTTGGTTATTTTCTGTTTGGTTTTTCTGCCTGCTATGAGCCGGGTCAGGTCTGAGGATGTGCTGAACCTGCTCCTGCTGCTGGGTCAGGACCTGCTTGCAGAAGCCTCCTCCTGGAAGCTTGCTCCAGGCAAGGCTCTCCAGGTCAGTGTTGCTGGAGATTCCCAGACACACAAAACAGCCGCTTCAGTGGTGGCAGAACCAAAGGAGCAGGGCAAGGAAATCCAGGATAATTTCCAGGAAATCATCTCACTGCCTCATTTATTTACTGCAAAGGTCTCAAAATGTCACCAGGCCCCCTGAGACACCCGGCCACGCTGAGGGTGAGCTTCCCTGAGGTCTTGTGACTGCTCAGGAGGAGCAGCCCCTGCTGACTGCAGCCTTGCCCCAGTGATTATTTAAGGTGACAGTGGGTATAACACAGGGTGCCAGCCGTGCTGGATCCTGCAGCACAAGGATGCTCTTGAGACTGCTGCAAGCCTGAGCAAGGCTTTAACCCCAAGGTCAGTTGTACCTGCAAAGCCTGAAATGATCTGCAAGCCACCTTGGCAACAAGGGCATTGCAGGCACTGCTGCTGCAGGGAGTGAGGGAGAAGGGCTTGGGGAAGGGACCATGGCCAGGACATGAGAGCCGCTGGGCACACGGGACATGGGGAGGGCAGCTTGGCTGTCCCCATCCCGTCTGGGTTATACACTGCACACTCCCTGGAAATCCTCTGGATTTCAAAGGAGGAAAATGAGCCAAACCCAAGCACTCCCTCCCACCTTTCCCTGCTCCCATGTAACCCTATGGATGAGAGAGTTTGGGGTGTTTTTCACCATCAGGCAGAATCTCATCTCACACACTGCTCCCAGCTTGTCCCCAGCCAGCCCTGGCTTGACACCAGGGCCATGCCAGACCCAGCAGAGGCTGTGTTGGAGGGCAGTGCCCTGCTGCAGAGTATTTCAGACCTTTCTACCCCTCACTGGCTTGAGACTTTTCTCCTCCCTCCACTCAGGAAAATCAAAAAGGATTTCCTTTCTTGTATTCTTCATGCATTTGGAAAACAGCTGTCCCTGTGGATCATATGGAGGGAGAGGGATGCAGAGGGATGCAGCAGGCATCTCCCACATGCTCCGCCTATGTCCATCCCCAGTGCTGTGGTGTATCTGCAGGCTCTGGCCAGGCTGTGCTCCTTGCCACTGTCCCTGGGCTGGCAGGCCCCAGAGGCAGCTGTCCCTGCTGACAGAATGCTTCCGACCACACAGTCAGAACATTTCTGACATTTTGGGAAAGGAGAGAAATCTCACCCGGCATTGTGCATGGTTGGCAAAACTGTTGCTGACAGAATGAATAAAGGTGGGCAGCTCTCAATCAACCTTGAATTGCTATTTGTTTCTAATTCAGACATATTATCTGCAAACCACCTCTCAGATGAGGTTGGAGGATTCTGTATGTGAGTGTGGCACTGTGTTTGAGCTGTAATGATACTTCTGACTTTTGGTGTGTTGTGAACCAGGAAGGTAGGATGCCTCCTTGGCCTGTAGGGATTGTTGTAGGCATCACCACTTTCCTTTTTGGGTTTGGGCATCTCTGTTCCCTGTCCTGCAAATAAATCCCATGCCCAGGGGAGCTGAGAGCCTTGGGAGCTGTGGCAGAGCTGGGTTTCAGGCTCAGTGAAGCCCAACCTGCTGCAAAGGTTGATGTGGGAAGTGGATCCTGGGCGGCAATTTTGAAAAGAAGCCTTTCCAAACCATACCAGGTGTGGCAGAGAGACCAGTGGATCATTCAGATATAACAACCTTTATGAGGCAAATGTCATTGGTGAAGCACTAAGATTTACTCTGTTCTTGTCAAAAGGCCATTCTGACACCTTGGCAGCACTGGGGCTGTCTGTCCTGCACACAGGTGTGCTGGCAGGGTATCCATCCCCAAGGGACCAGCAGCAGCCACCCTGCAGCTCCATCAGATGTTGAGCTTCTCTGGGATTTTTTCCCAGGGGGCTGTTCAGAGCACCCAGCTTTGCATATCACTCATGATATGCAGGTGGGTTTTCCCAGTGGAACATCACCCTGGGAATGCACAGGTTTTCATTGCCAGTGAGCATCCTGAGACCATGTTCTTCCAGCTCCCCAAATGAGGCCTTTTGTACTGATGCTCTGAATTAACTCAGTTGAAATGAAAATGTTGTCCAGCTCTGTGCATGTGGTCAGGATGATCTTCTCTATTGCCTGTTCAAGCAGACAACTCTCAGGTCACTGTCAGGAGGAAGGTTTGGTTTTAGAGCAGGCAGGAGCTCATTCCCCCACAAGTTCTATGTCTGGTGTTGAAATGCCCCTACAAGGCACAGTCAGGATGTAAGAGGCAGTGAGCCCTTCCCATCCAGCACATCTCTGCATGGACCCTGTGAAACCAGCAGTGCTCAGACAAGCTGCCACCTTCACCCTTAGCCAGCATGAGGGGAGCAGGCAGGAACCATTCTGTGGCTCCTGTGCCAATCCCTGCTGGAGCAGCACCTGCAAAGATGCTGTAGGCATGCTTGATTCCCATGTGTGAGTTATGGCTTTCCCATCTGTAAAATAAGGATCCTTTCCTTTTTTTTCCCCTTGTGCTGTGCTATGTTAAGGGTCTGTTCTACAGTGCTGCAGCTTGTCCTTGCTGCTGGGCTTGGAGGGAGAGGAAACCATCAGCTCCTCCTGGGCTCTGCTCTGGCAGTGGTTCTGGTGCAGAGGGGCAGAACTGACAGCCTGGCGCCCAGCAGCTGCTCCCTCCAGCTCCTTCCTCTCCCAGAGCTGCAACAAGTGTGTGCTCCAAGGGGGTGATTGCATTGAGTATTTTACTTCTCCCCCAGTGTACGGTGCCATATGGGAATGTACCATCAGTCAATTATGGCTTCTTTTCATCTCTAAATAAAATGATTTGTTAATTTGAGTGAGTGATCACTGCGTGGCCAGGATGCTTTTCCTGCAATGGCGAACAGCTTGCACGCTCGCAGAGATGGATGGTGAGCCAGTGCCACTGGATACTTTCTGGGGTTGTTTTCAATTTAGCTGTGAATTGAATGAGAAGAAAAACGTTTCTCTTGGCAATTTGATAGGCGCTAGCTCTTCTGACAGATGTTGGAGTTTATTATCCCACCGGGACAATGTTTTGTAGTTCGGAATTGCTAATAGCTTTGAAGGCTTGGTGCTGGGGGAGGAGCAGGATGAGCTGCCTGCAGGTAGCGGGTGCTGCCAGCACCTGAGGACCCGGCGTGATGGACTCTGCTGCCTTCCTGCTAATGGCTTTTGACTGCAGCTGCCAGCCCGGGCCCTGGCACTGCGTCCTGGCAGGCTCTGTGAGGTTTGTCAGCAGGGCTGGTGCTGACTCCTGTCCCTGGGGAGGGCTGGGCTGGGCTGAGGGGAAGCCCCGTTGTGCTGGCACCCATCCCTGTCCTGCTCTCCCCTATTCCCGGCAGGATGGGCAGGGCTGGCCAGCACATGGGGTGTGTGGCACCAGGCAGGCACTCCTGGCATGCGGGGCATTCAGCCCGTGGGGCAAAGCCCAGCAGCTGGTGTAGATGGCGCCTGGCAGTGCTCTCTCTGGTGCAGGTGGCACAAGCTCTGTGGCACTCAAACCAGACTGGTGGTCCTCAGCCACCCTGTGTGTCACAATACACTGGGGATATCTGGGGGCTTTCTGGGGGCACTTCCTGCTGTGACCTCAGTGCCAGGGAGCTGCGGCGTGAGCCCACCCCCTGCAGCCTGGCTGCCCATGCCCAGGGCCATTTCTTCTGCTGCTTTGCTGCTCTCACAGCCAGCAGCCCGATGTGCCCCCCTCACCACACATCAAACAGCCCAGCGCATGTCTGTGCCTCTGGGGAAACCGCGGGGCTTCAGGTGATGGCAGTAAGTCTGGGAGAGCCTTGCTCCTCTCCAGCCCTCCCCATGCACTTCGGTGGCTCCAGGAGCAAGGTTAAAGACTCACAAAAGCTGGTAAGAGGAGCACACGGGGGGTCTGCTGTGCCAGCCCTGGGGCACACGGGGGGCCTGCTCTGCCAGGGGCACACGGGGCCCTGCTCAGCCAGCCCTGGGGCACACAGGGCCCTGCTCTGCCAGCTGTGGGACACACGGGGCCCTGCTCAGCCAGCCCTGGGGCACACGGGGCCCTGCTCTGCCGGTCGGGCCGTGCAGGTGCTGCCGCAGCCGGGTGAGGTGGGGACACCAGGCGGTGCGAGCAGCCCTGATCACGGCAGCGGCAGCAGCTTCCCTTGGCAGGAACGTCACCCGGCTGTGCTCCTCCCTGCATCGAGCCCTCTTTGCCCTTCCTTTGGAGGGCACCGGGCTCTGCTGGGACCCTCAGCTTTGCTCTCTGCAGTGCCCAGCGTGCCTCAGCACAGGGAAATGCAGCCTGGAGCTGCACAGTTGCCTCAGGAGTGGGAGCCATGCCCGGGGGTCCCACGGCTCCCTGAGGGCAGCAGCAGCAGGGATTGCTCCTCGGAAGCTCGAGCATTTTTGGAGCCTTGCTTTCCCACCCGCTCCTAGAGCCTGTTACAGGTGCACACCCTTTGTCTGAGGCTGCCCGGCCACCCCTCACATCCCTCCGTGCTGCAGAGAGCCTGGCAGCCCCTGTGTCCTTCCTGTGCCCTTGGAGAAGAGAAGCCTTTGGCAGCGTGGAGCGTGGCAAGGCCGGAGCCGGGCAGCAGCAGCCGCAGTGGCCTCGGGGTCACTCTGTGGTGATGCCCACTGTGCTGCCCATGGGCTTCGGGTCCCTGCACAGAGCACGGGATGCCAGAGCTGTCCAGGGGCTGCCCACCCTGCCCAGGCTGGGAAGAGCAGGCAGCAGTGAGTGCCCAGCCCTGCTCTAGCCTCGGATGAGTGCAGTTATGTGTGCTGTGCTCTCCTGATGCTGCTCCTCGGACAGAGCTTCATCACTTCCCCAGCCCAGAGCTTTGATGGAGGTGCCTGCAAGGAGCTGGGCTACATCCGTCCTTCTGACCGTGCTTTGCCTTCCCACAGGGACTTGTGCCCTCCTTCTCTTGCTTCCCTTCCTGGTATTTTTGTCTTTTTAACCCTTAACACAAATGCAGTGCCTGTCCAGGGTGTGGGATTTGTGTATCAAGTGGGGCCTGGCTGCAGCTTCTTAATTTTGGCTTTGACTCGCTGTCTGAGTTCAGACAAGTAACTTTATCCCTCTGTTCATGGTGGCCTGGGCATCAAGCAAAGATTAGTCCAGGCCAGGATAAAGACCCTCCCTGTGTTAATGGCGAGAATTGAACCAACTCTGGGTCCAAACCCAAACCTTGGACCTCAGCGCTTCCAAGCCTCAGGGAAGCCGGAATCTGAAATTTGGCTCCAAACCTCCAATGTGTGTCTAATAAAAGCTGAAATAATGAAATCAAGAGGCATACCTGCTCCTTTCTAATGCTGCTTGTGCCCAGCCCTTGCTGGGCTGGATCCTGGCTGGGCACCTGGGGCTGCCTGCTAGAGCCAGGCATGGTTGTGCCAGGGTCTCTGCGTGGGAGGGGACTCAAACACACTGGTTTTGAGTGAAATTGAGAAGAAATGCAATCTACACGTGTTTTAGTCCATACAAGGTTTTGTGTAGGATTCTTCGGGGGAAAAAAGTATCCCAAAGACAGGACCTAAAGAAACTGACAGAGCTAGAAATAAATTTGTCTCTGCCAGTCTCTTCCCATCCTGGTCCTGGAACTTGAGCTTTGCTGTTTGCTGCCCCATAGAGTGCCAGTGTCAGGGATGGGTTTCTTGTCTTGGTGTCCCTGTGAGAGGGAAGGTGGTGAGGTGCTGGGACAGTAATTGCTCAGAGTTGTGAATGCCCCGTGCCTGGAAATTTTCAAGGCTAGCTTAGATGGGGCTTGGTAGAATATGTCATGGTAGATCTGGTCTGGTAGAATGTGTCCCTTCCCATGGCAAGGGGTTGGAAGTGGATGATCGTTAAGGTCCCTTCCAACCTAAACCATTTTAGAATTCTGTTATTCCATGTCAGCTGGCCTGCAGTGGGAGAAGGCTGAGGGATGGAGCACAGCCACTGTTACAGCAGGCAGCACCTCTGGGAATGGTGTTTGCAGCATCCCTGGGGATGTAATTTGAAATTTGTCTCTTCCCAGAGCCTGTGGGGCACTTTGTGCTAGTGGAGCTGTGCTGGGAAGGGTGGCAGGCTACATTCAAGGCTGCAGGGAAGGTGCAGCAAGCCCACAGTGCTGCACAGAGCTCAGCAAAGGGCACGGAGGATGAGGCTGCACAGGAGCAGCTCCCATGGAAGGGAGGCTGTGAGCTGAGCAGGACGGGCAGAGAGCAGCATCCCTGGTCCTTGGATGCACTGTGGGATTAGGCAGAGCCGCTGTGGATTTGTTAGCATTGTAATGAAGCAAATTTCCTTGCTCACATGGTATCGCATGGAGCAAACGCTGCTGGAGCAGCAGCATTCCGCGGCTCCCTGCGCTGCTCCAGCCCGTGATTCCTGGGGAGGGGCTGTGCCTGCAGTGCCGCTGTTCTCCTTGGCGGGGCGGTTGGATCTGGGCACTTAGTGCTTTATTTCAGCTTCTCTCGGGGCTGTGGGCAGAGGAGAGGTGGGAAGAGAGGCTAAGAGAGAAGTGATGGAAATCTCAGCTGGCTGTAGGAGAGATGGAGAAGTAGATTGTAGTGTAGAAGTCTTTGATTGACCACAGTACCATTTTGTGGCTTTTTTCTCCCTCTCTCTGGATAAAGCTGCAGCGTGACATCCATGCCATTAAACAGGCCATGTTCAAAAGAGAAAATTGCTGCTATTTTCCCCCCTTTACTTTACTGCCATAAAAAATTGATCCCACATAGCATCCTTATTTCAAAGACTGCTAAAAAAATACCAAATTCTCATTTTGGTTTCTGACAGCTGCATAAAGCATTTTTTAAACAAAAGGGACATGAAACATGTAAAAACCCCCTCAACCCTTTCCATCCCCTGAAGTCTTTGCTCCAGGAAGATGCCCTTATTTTGAGAAGTGAGTGGAGAGAGAGAGCTCAAGTGTGACAGTATAAGGGATTTGGTTTCTCTCTTGAAGCTGGTGATCAAAATTGTGACTTTGCTGGGAGCTGGACAATAGCTGGAGCAGCAAACCCCCTTGCTTCCCTGGCAGGGATGGGATGGATTTCTTACAGTAGCTGAGGGCTTTTAAGGGATAATGGCAAAGCACTTTCACTGAGGTGGGAAGGCAGCAAACTGGGGAGATGAGGTCTGACAGAGCACTTGGGGTCGACAGGCTGAGCCTGGATGCTGGGGAGAAATGGGGTGTGCATCCTCCTGACTACATCAGTGCTTTGCATCTGTCCCTGCTCATCCTCCATGGATTGGGACCTCCCTCCTGGCTGGCTGAGTGGGAAGGTGATGGGCCGAAGGAAAGAGAGAGAATGGAGTGGGAAGCCCAAAAATGGATTTAAATGGGTAGCAAGTTATGGCAGGTCACTCTAGAGGAAGGGAATGGAGCTAGGTCAGGTAAGGACTGGGTCAGCTTTGAGTCAGTGTTGATGGAGCATGTGAGAAGGATGGAGCAGTGTGGGATGAAGGGGAATGTGGACCTGGTGGAAGGGCACTTCAGAGAGCAGGGTAACAGGAGGTCAGCTCAGCTCAGCTCAGCTCTCACTGGAGGAGGTAATGATCTTAATAAGAATCATCCCATTTAAACAAGATGCTTTTCTGGAAAGACAATTAAGCAGAGAGAGTGTTGAGAAGCACCGAGCGGGGCTGCCAGGACCCCAGCGAGCAGCAAGCTGCTGCTCCCTGCTTCCCACCTGCTCTCCAGCTCCTCTTCTCTGCTCTCTTCCTGATCAATGCCCAGCCTCCTGCAGCCTCTGGGCACGGGTGCAACTGGTGCCTGTCCCAGCAGCAGGGGTGGGTGCCACACTGCAAAGCAAATGAGGATTTCCAGCCGAAAAGTTTTTTTCCTGTGCTCGTTGTCTGACTTGGCTGGGTGTCCTGCAGATCTGCAATCACTGGAATGGTTCCTGGGGAGAAGCATGGTGGTGCCAACAAGGTATCCCTGATGATATTAGGTGGGACAAGGCTTGACAGAGGACTGGAGAAAGAAGGTGACAACCCAATGAGCTGTTTGAGCTGCACAGGCTGTAAATGGTGTCACCAAGTCAGTGTCACTGCTCCCTCCGAGCGAGCAGGGCCATCAGCTGTGCCACCAGATCATCCCCATATCTTCTCCCCATGCCCATTGACATCTGTTTGCCTTTTGTGTCCAGCAGGCCCCTGAGTTATGAGGTTCTTTCCTTGACCAGGATCTCAGGGAGATGATAAAGAGGTAGATGAGCTCTCCATAAATAGCTCTGCCATTAAAAACCCTCAGCTCCTGTTTTAATGTTAGCAGGATTAGCTGTCTGCCAAAGCACAGGCTTAAGACGCGGCAGTAGGTTTTGCCCTGGTAATATGTCTCTATTTTCTCAGGCTTGATTTCTCCAGCCAGCCTGGCTCTGAATGCAATAAATTTTGCTCTTCTTTACACCTCACCTGATGACTTATTTTTTGGAGCCTATGTCCTTGGCTAGCCAGAGACCCTTCAAAGCTAAATTTTGTGCTTGCTTACTCTGAAACCAATGAGGTCCTTACAGAAAGGACCTGTGTGTAGCTGTTAGGGTTGAAGGATATCAGTGGTGCAGTTCTCCAGTCTCCAAATTAATCTTAGTTTTGATTAATGGCCTGGATTAAAAGGGGATGTGCTAGTCAAATCTGTTGGGGTACCACGTGGGTTATGCAGGTAGAGGGAGGGTCAGGCTGTCCCCAAGGAGCCCCATAACCTTGAGGAATGGGCAAATGTGAAGAGCCTGGGATGGAGGGATGCCACAGTGAATGGGTGAGCACAAGAGCTGCTTCTGCAAACGGGGATAGGCTGACTAGAAGGTCTGAGCTGTCATTGTTGGTTGTAGGGTGACCATGAACCCTCCAATGGTGAGATGTGATGTGGAAAAAGCACATGGGATGTAGAGAAGCTCACAGGGGAGCCCGACACAGTGAGACAGGGAGTCAAAATGCCGTGCCATGGGGCTCTGGTGGCCTGTGATCACCTCACTGTGTGCCCTGCCCTAGGAATCCCAGCAGCCTGGGAGCAGCTACCTGTCCTCTTCAGCCATACCTGCAATGGGGTGACAGCTTTGAGGGGGGGGAGAGACTGGGGCTAGTGGGGTACCTGACACAGCTTTGTCTGGGATATCTGCCTGTGAGCATGAGCCAGAGCACAAAGGCTGGGGGACATCCCCCTGTTCTTGTGAATACACCAGGGGGGTGGATGTGCAGGGTGAGAAAGGTTGTTCAAGTTCACATACAGCATCAACACAAGAATAAATGAGAAATTTCCAGTGGATAGCTCCGGGCTGCAGACCTGAAGGTTTCCAGCCACCAAAGGAAGCTGATTCCAGAAAATCACCCTACCAGCATGAGCAGAGGCAATCAGCCAACCTGTCTCCAGGCAAGTAGGTTAGCAGTTTCCAAAGGGGTCTCCAGGAAGCGCATGCCTGCGGTTGGTGACCCCAGGCCACCTTTCTGGCCACCTCTCTGGCTCCAGCCAGCAGAGAGCAGAGCTGTGCCTGCCCCTGCCACATGCCAGCCTGGCTGGGGCGCTGTGCTGCACTGCCTGTTTGTTTTGAGTTTGGTTTAATTTATTTTTTTTCACTGCAGTATAAACCCAGTGGGTCTTTAAGGCCATGCATGTGTAGGGGGATTTGCTGATGGCTCATCTTTCTAGCAGGCTTTTTCAGCTGAATGTCAGTTTATTGCTTTTGCAAATTGTCTTGTGCCTACACAGAACCGGCTGCCTCAGCAGAGGGCTTTGCCAACAGCCTGCTCTATAAAAGGGTTATTAGGATAACAAGAAAGAAAATAGAAACCTTTGCAGAATCATAACAGTATAGCGTAGCCCTCCCCTTCCCCTCTCCCAATTTATTACCCTCAAGTGCTTCTGAGTCGGACTTAAACCATTGTGCTGCTGAATATAAACAGCAAGGTTAAAGAAGCCCAGACAGGAGGAAACTCTTTGGCAATTATCTGGTCAATGGCAGGGCACCGATCTGTAGCTCGGTGTAAACATCATCAGGAAAATATGCACAGTTTACAAATTAAAAAGCAATTGCATTGTCTCGAGCCAAGGCAGAAGCCTTCTGGTATGATTAGGGTCTCACTGGTGGAGCCAGCCAGAGCATCCTTCAGGTCTCTGGCTTCACTCCTTGGTCACAGGAGCCTACTGCTGGATATTTCTGTTCCATCTGCAGTGTTTCTGTACCTGTCTGGGGGACAGGTTTTGTCAGATGGTTTTGTTTTCAAAAAAACACACAGATTTCACCAGTAAAAGGGAGGCAGGCAGAATAAAGCAAAAAAAAAAAAAAAGCCAAAGTGAAACTTTAAAAATTATATTGTGTTTTTCTAAGCTTTTTGGAGAGGAAGCAATAAGTGAAATGTTCTGGTTGACACACTGCAGATTTGGCTTGTTGGTTGTTTTTCTAATTTTTAGGGTCAGCTTCTTTAATAAAAAATCCTTTTTGGTGCTACTCATCTCATTGCTTGTTCTCACTGTTGTGCCTTACAGCTCTCTCTGCAAGAGGAGAGTTGTTCTCTCTTGTTTGAACCCAGCTGGGACAGAGATTAAATGAGTTTATGAAGCTCACAGAAAGCCTGAGCAGAGCTTGTGTCTTTGAGCCCTGAAGTAGCAAAAGGCTGGACTTGGCTGCCTCTTTTTGTTGCCTGATTTTCTTGGGGTTTGCAAGTCTTTATTGCTAATTCTGAGCTATGCACTGAAGTGCTGAGCCTTGGGGAATATTATGCTCTAGCAGGGATTTGCATGAGCACAGGTTGATGGGTTGGACCCAGAGACACGTGGGGCAGTTTGGTGTGTGAACACAACACCATAACCAGCCACCCTCTGAGTTCCAGAAGTTTTGTAGGTGACTGCACATCTGTGTTCATTTAAACCAGGCCTTTTGGTGGAAAGATGATGGAAGTCTCCTCCTCAGCTATCAGTTTCCCCTCACTGCAGGTCAGCCTGAGCTGTGTGGAGCAGAAGGGCCCCCATCCTGCAAAACCAGGACACCATCTCACCTCAGCTTCTGTGGGTTCCTGCTTCTATTTTTCCTGACCTCACTGTTTGAAATCTGCTCAGCTCCATCTTTCACTGGCCCGATTCACTGAGCTTCTTCTTTTCCTTCCCTGCTGCTTCCCCACTTTCTGCCAAGGCCAGGAGAAGCAGTGTTGATCTCCAGGTGGAGGACAGGGACAAAGCAGGGCTCATGTGCCAGTGGATGGAGGTGACAATGGGACTGAGCAATGCATTCCCATAGCAGTGCCTTGTTTCTACTGCTCATGGCCAGTGAAATGAGTAACAAGACACCAGCATTGTCCTGGATGCTGCTGGGCTGTGGCAGGCAGGGCAGGGATCTCAGTGCCAGTCACTCTTCAGCATCCTTTGCTTGATCACCCTCCAGGTCAGCTCCAGTGGTGGGAGCACTCCCTGGGGCATTCTTTGGAGATAAGATAACCTAGCAGCTGGTACATGGGTGTTGGTGGGAAGAAGCCATGCTTGGGCCCCAGGGCTGAGCTACCAGGATCTCCCAGAGCTCCTGGCTCCAATCATCTGCTACAGCAGCCTGGTCCATGCATTTGGTGACAGCCCCTTGGATGTATGTCTGAATTGCCAACACCCTGCTGAGTGAGCTCAGCCATAAGAGGAGCTCCAGGGGGGTGTCTTGTTAGGGTACCAAAGCTTCCAGGGGAGATTCCTGAGCGTTCCTCTTTTTTATGATTATTATTTCAAAGTGGAGAAAAGGACCTGGTGCCTTTGGATTGTGTGTGCAGAGGTTTTTTTCTTTATCCATCAGGTGCCTCTAGCTAGGCTGGGGAGAACAGTTCAGGAGCTGCATTGCTTTGGGTGCCTCTGCCAGGAGTGAGCTGCCCTATTCCCACATCCCTGCTCCCAGGAAAGACCTGCTTGGCTGTGCCCCAGCCCCTGTCACCTACACCAGGCTCCCAGCAGGCCCAGGAGGTGCGTGATCATCGGTGGTTACACCAGGCAGGATAAGCAGCTTGGCTCTGCTTAAGCTGGGAATCAATAGGGGATTAATTTGTATTAACCACGCGCTGCAAGGGAGGGTTCGCCCTTCTCCCCAAGGTGGTGTGGCCATGATGGGACACAGGGCCCGCTGGCAGACAGTTTGTACACATCACTCCCAGCACTCAGCCACCAGGGACCATCAGGAGCCGGTGAGAGGAGTGCTGGTGTCTAGGGAGAGCACTGGGGAGTAGTGCCAGCACTGGGCTCCCACTGCTCCAGGAGCACAGGGAGACAGCCACACTCTCCTTCACGTGCCTCCATGCTGAGCTCCCATGGGTGCTCTGCCTCCAGCTGTGCTTTGTGTTTAAGGGGCTTTTAAGGTGATTGCTATCATCTCCTTTGTCTTTTGAAGCTACGAGCCAAACATATTCCCACTTACACCAGCGTGCTTCCATGGGAATGGAATGTGCTCCTTTTGTGCCATGGGAGACATCTCCACCAAGCTTGGAGAAGGTGTGCCTGGAGAAGTGAGGTCACTGTGCCAGCACCTGGTGGGACTTGAGGCTGAATCCTACTCCTCTGGACGAGTTTGAAAAGGGACTCTTTCTTGCATTCCCTTTCCTAAAATTGCACTTTAGAGCATGTAAAAATGAAAAGCAGAGCTGAGAGAGGCCATTTCCAGTTTGTCCTCCTGCAAAGGCACCTGGCAGGAGAGGTGATGGACACAGGAGGCTGCCAGAACCCCCTGCAGCCTGCCCAGAGGTAGCCAACCACACGTGGAGAGCTGCTCAGGGTTTGATTTACCAGCCAGGATTGAAATCAGCACAGCAGGAGTCACCTTGGCAGCCTGACTGGCTAGACTGGCATCACTGCTCCCACCTGTGAGACTTGGTCCCTGGGGAGCAGCCTTAGAGAAAGGCTCTGGTGTTTGTGACTCATGGGGTGTCACACCCCACGAGGACAGTGCCCCAAAGCTGCCCCAGCTTGACAGAGAAACAGCAGCAGGGTATGCCCAGGGCTCAGGATAGAGACAAGGGCAGAGGTGCTGGGACATTTCCTGCAGATCAGCTGTTGGTGCAAGTGAGCCAGTAAGGGATTCAGGAAAGACTCCTTTGTATGGGTGTAATATCCAAAACTATAGGATGTTTGGAAGGAAATGACACTGTGATGGCTTTTTTCTTTCCTGTGTTTTATGCTGATTCTGCATGTGCAGAGCAAGGCCTGGAACCAGCCAGGGGCTGCTCCCTGCTCCTGTTTCCCTTTGGTTTGCTTTCTCAAGAGAGGACAGGGAATAAAAATGTTATTCGCTTTTCTCTGAAAAGCTCTTGACATTTTTCCCGTAGCTCTAATACCAGAACTAACCTTTCCCTTGGGTTTTGTTGGAGGAAATCAGTTATATTGGATGCCTTGGTATTATAGTTCTCCTCTCCCCCTGATTCCTGCCTTTGTATGTATTATTTCTCCTCACTGTTATTTTTGTACCTTCTCTCTCCAGCAGCCATTCCTGGTGATGTTTGGGCTCGGGCAGTGTCCTCCATCCCATGTCCTGCCTTGAGAGTGTCCCAGCCCATGAGACTGTTTTGGAACAAGAGGGTGTGCGGGCAGTATCTTCCCATATTCCCATGTCTGATGTTAAATGGCAAGTGGATCACCTTCAATAAAATGTGACACACATTTGAAAAATGTAGAACTGAAAGGGAAACCCAGCAGGAGCCATGGTGGGGTTTGGGTTCAGTTTTTCAAAGGCCCAAGCTCGTTCTGCTTGCCCGGCTCTGGCACTACATCGAGCACTGGCTTGAAGCACAGACCTACCGCAGAGAAACCACACACGTGGGAGCTCTCCCCTCCCCTGGCTTTGTACATACATTGTCTCCTGGGGAAATGTTTCATTTCAGGAAGCAACTGGAAATGTTTCTAACAAATTATATAAAAATCAATAGACTCCCTGCTGAAGGGTCTGCCTCCTGCAGTGATGAGGCAGAAGAAGGCATCTCTGTGCTCTGCTCCTGCAGCTCCCGCCTCTGCACGATCCTGGTTGACAACAGGTTACCCCAAGAGAAATGACAGCACCCTCATGTTCCAGTTTATAAGGTAGCAATCAGATCAGGTCAGGTTTATGATCCACCTAGCTTATTACTATCTCCATTAGTAGCTGCTAGCAGATGTTGGGAGAGAAGGATTATTACTCTCGCAATGCATACTTAGCTGGCAGATTATTGAAATTTCTTTCTAATCCTAAGCAGTTACTTGGAAGGTATAAATCCTTGAGTGATAGCGCTTACATTCCTCTGTACTTTGATCTTGGCTAGCATAACCGATGATACTCTGATTAATCTGATTTCTGTTCCCTAAAAAGGTATCGTGTCCCTGGTATCTCGAGGCACTGAGTTCCACAGGCAACTGTGCTTCTCATCATCAGATCTGGACTTTGAAATAATTGAGCTCAGAGGTACCTTCTCTCTTACGTGGGGATTTATACTCCTGTGTCCTTTGAAATTCGTTTCTTCCTTTAAGTGAATCAAATCCCCTGAGAGTTTTCAGTTTGCCACAGCACAAGTTCCTCCTGTGCCCCCAGCAGCCATGTGCTCTTCCCTGCCCCACATCTTACCTTGTCCCCCTGTTGGGCACAGCAGAACCACGGGTGTGTCACAGATGAGGGACACACTGATTCATAGGCCTGCTGTTAATATGTCAGTTTTATTTTCCACTCCTATCTGAGAATAAACAAGGATCTCTGGACCATCACTTGCACTGAGATGTTTGTGCCTCCCTCTCTCCCTCAGATGGTTTGGGTTAATTTGGAGCTGCATCAGCGTGCATGACAGGTCCTAATTGTTGTTCTCCAGCGGTACCTTGGATGTGCTTGCCCTGAATTTCCTGTCTACATGCTGTTGAATTCCCTGAATGAGCTGGCTCCTTCCAAAGCCACTTTCACACATATCTAGTCCCACCTGATGTTTTTCCCTCCCTGCCTTCTTCTCAATACATATGTATTCCCCACTTAGGATGCTTCACTATTCTTTTCTACAGCCAGCATCTGGATCCCTGTGCATTGGTAGACATCCTTCTCCTTCACCTTCTGCTCTGTCCCACCCTCTTCGTTTCCCCTTCTCAGGACTGACCAGGCTCAGCTATTATCTGTTGCACAGAAGAGTGTGCTTGACTTTTGTTTGCTTTTTAGAAGGTGAAGTAGCCCCTGCAGCTGAGCAGGGCTTTATAAAGCCATGAGCTCCTTCCAAGGAACTGAACAAATGCACCTTTAAAGGTCCTTGGAAGAAAAGCTTTGCCACAGATTGTCTCAAGTCCAATATCCACCCTCCCCTGCACCCAGACTTTTTTCTCCTTTCCTCCCACCTGAACAGCAAAAAATTAGGACATGATGGGAAATGTTGAAATGGATGGCAGTGGTTCTCTAGACTGCAGACCTGGCATGTCTCAGCCCTGCTGGGGTGTTTGAAGGGAAGACAAATTCTGATCTCATAGCACCTTGTGCAAACACGGTGGTGTGACCCTGGCTCCCTCCTCAGCACCTGGTGCTGGCTCGGGGTCTGGTGCCTGGCACCCTGCTTCCAGAGGGAGGCAAAAGGAAAGGCAGAAGGACCAAAGAGAGGACTAGAAAGCAAGGGCCCATTTGCAGATAATGCAAGCAGATGTTGTTGGTTTTTCTCTGGAGAAGATGAACATAAAACCTGCTAATAGCCTTCAAATTCATAAAAGCCTGCAGATGCTGGGCAGGAGACAATGATGAATCCTTCCTCCTTCTCTACACCTGCACAATTTTTAAGTCCCTTGGTATCTTCCCTTGTGATCATCCCCTTTGCTGGAGATTCCACCTCCCCTGCATAGAGTGAGCCAAGGGAGCAGGTTTACCTCTGCCCCTCACTGTTCTCCAGCACCCTGGAGCCACCGGCTGCAGGAGCTGTGTGGTGCAGAGAGGCTCAGCTCAGAGTTCCCAAAGGTTTAGAAACCCTGGCTCTAACAGCAGATCGAATTGTATTTATCCTGTATCTCATGACTTTGAAGGTCATCTTCCAGCCAGATGAGAGGAGCGTGAAGGGTGGATGGATTGTGCTGCCGGGGGGAACTCGTGCTTGCTGTGGTCACACTGGCAGCAGTGTGGTTCAGTGGCTCTTGCCTTGCTCTGACTTTCAGTGCTGGTGCTGTGCTGGTCACACCAAAGTGCTGCCCTCTAAGCCCAGGATGTCTCCAAGGCTCCTCTCTAGGGCTCACCAGGATCACAGCAGCAACTGCTGCCACCTGCCTCAGTGCTAGAATGGGACATGCATGTGTCCTAGTGAATCGTCTTGATTCAGCACCTCCAGACTTCTTACTCTGCTGTAAAATCTTGGAAAGCTGGGATGTCTTGTACTTGAGATTTCTTCTGGCTCCAGCATTTTGGGTGTTTGTGCGCTGAATGACAAACAACTGAGTCTCCCCTGCAGCCAGTTCAGCAGGGACAGCAATAGGATGCAGTACCTGCCATGGTCAGGTGGGATCTGAGTGCTTTCCTTCTGCTTTGCCACTGCCCAGCTCAGCCTTCAGCGGGGACACATCTCTGCAGCACTTATTTATATATTTTCCCTCTCCTCGTTCCTCAGAGAAATCAATTCCATTCCCCAAACAATGGCGAAGGCCTTGAGGAGATATTGATCTGTGGCAGAGCCAGAGAAAGGAGCATTTGTGACACAGAGATGCTCTTTTGTAAGTAAAAGATAATTACCAGATCATGGGGACACTTGCTGAATAGGATGACATTAAATAGGCATCAGGGTGAAGGGCACCAGGGCCTCGGAATAAAGCACTGGGAGAGTGCTGTCCTCTCTGTCAGCTCCAGCTCCTCCTCCCTGCTTCCCTCTGCCATTTCTCCTGTTCCCCAGCCCCTCCTTTTGTCCCCACACTCCTTCCACTTTCATGTCTCTGTCCTTTCCCCTTGGTTCCTGATTGTCCTGTCTCATCCAAGTAAATTCCCAATAACACTGCTCCAAATGCAGCCCTTCCTCGCTGGCTGGGGCTCCCAGCTGCAGCAGGGATGCATTCAGAGCAAGCAGGTTCCTGTCCCCCAAACCAGGGCAGCAGAAGGGCCTGCTCTCCTTGCCTTGCTTTTGCTGGTACTTCCAAACCCTGGTTTATTTATTTCAGACCTCTTCAGCAGTACTGAGCTCTGTACTAACGAGCTCCATGGTGATTTTTAGTAATTTTCAGGTAAAAGGTCTTGTGTGGGGCAGGGGACGTCCCCTGCCTTGAAGTGTCAGCAAACAGGACAGGAATAGGGGTGACTGCTGCAGGACCTGGAGCCCAGGTCCTGCTTTGTCCTGGCTCAGGAGCTGATGGTGATCTCTCAGCATGCTGGTGTGCTTAGACACCTCGATGGCTGCTGGGTGTGGGGACCATGCCACAGCTGTGTGGGTGAGGGTAGAATCAGGGCTGGGTGTGCTGGGAGGGTCAGTAACTCCTGGAGCAAGAGCAGAGCTGCCAAAGGGAGGCTTGGGAGCCTTGTCTCCATCTGTGCTCCTCCTGGGACATCATGGGAGGCTTTGCCTGCTGGAGCAATGCCTGACACTGCCATGACTGATGGCGCAGTTTGGCTCATGGAAGAGCCACAGTGGATTTCTTGCCTGGGCTCTCCAAGGCATCCCCATCAGCTGCCAGCTCCAGGGTTCACGGTCCCAAAGCAACAAGGGCCTTGACACAAGGTGCATTCCCAGATATCCCATTGTCAGGCAGCTTTTCTGCTTTAACTCAGTGTTGTGGGGGCACTTGAAGCCACATGGGGATGTTGGGTCACAGGGCTGGGTGATGATGTGGTTCACTGATGACTGGGAGGGCTGCTGCCAACTGCATCTCAGAAACTGGCACAGCTCAGTGTATGAAAAAACAACCCACAGCTCAAAATACTGCATCGTAAAATATCTGGGTTTATTTACACTTACACTGGTTGTGTTGTCTTAATGTCTTGCAGTTACACAATGAATTATTTATGCTGCATTTTTCAAGATTATTGTAAGAGGAATGACCACCAGGTCATGGGCTCTGCAGGTCCAGGAGGAAGGAGAGAGGGTCCCATCCCTGTGGGGGACATTGGGAACTGTGTGTCCCATCAGCCATCGCCGACTCACTGTGTCTCATCCAGATGGTTCCTGAAGTCTGACACTGCAGCCTGAATGTCAGCTAGGTCGGGACTCCTGCACTCCTAAAAAACACAGAGAGGTGCAGTCACCACCTGAATATCTGTGTGGGCAAGTGAGGCCTGGATGCCCTGGTTCTGGAGGTTTCTTTTCATTCCAGAAAAGAATGAAACCATTCTTTCCAAACTGCCTTCTCCAGCATTTTTGGTTCCCCCAGCACATCCTGCCTGTTATCAGCATGAAGTTGAAGATAACTGAGTGCTTTCCCTGGCTCCAAGGGTGAAAGGGCTCTGGTATCTGAGGGTGTGAGCAGATAACAGCCACAGCTACCTCCAGTGCTCCCCTTCAGCAGGGGTGGGGCTGGCACCTCTGGCTGGCACTGCTGCTGTTATTGCAGTCTGGCTCCTGCTGCTCCCCTGCAGCACCTTTGGGTTTTGGACCTTTGAATCCTGTCAGTGAGGTGCAGGGCTGGGCAGGGTGCTGGAGCATGAGCTGTGATTTCCATGCCTCTGTGAGCTGGCTGCTCCCTGGCTGTTATCAAATGTCTCAGAGTTACTCCCTGCAATCACCAGGCAAGAGCTGGCTTCACAGCCTGACCAGCAATGTGCAGAGACACCAGAGCAGGGCACCTTGTGCCTTTAAAATCAAAAACAATCATAACAACACTAAAAAGCCCATTACCATTATTGAATAAAAGACCAACAATTTAAAAAGAAAAAAACTTCTTTTAAATATTGTTGCTGCGTTTCCAGCTGTTCAAATCTTCTGTATTTAGTTATCGTAACAACAAAGTGCTGCATCTGATTTGAGCAGCGGGGAGGCAGCACCATTATTCAGGAGGATTTGAAGCAGTTGGGTTTTATTCCTCGCAGTGGTGCTCTCTCGCCTGCTACAAGTCCCTTTGTTGCCTCGGCACCCCTGGCCGTGGTGGCGGGGATGGCACCGCGCACTGGCGGAGGGCCCTGCCAGCGCTTAGCAACGGCTGCCAAAGGCAGGGCAGGGCAGCTCTGAGCTTCCCTGGGGAACTCCCACACTGCAGAGTTCATGGAAAGAAGAAATCAGAGCCAGTGAGACCCCAGCTGCAGCTGGTGCTGCTGCTGCAGGGAGCACAGGCTGTCAAAGGAGGTCCTCTTGGCTGAGCCGACCCTGGGGGCAGGAGGAGGTGGGGATGCTGCTGCCAGGATCTGCCAGGGTCTACCAGGGTCTATCAGGGTCTACCAGGATCTCTAGGGTCTGCCAGGGCTGCCAGGGTCTGCCAGGGTCCCCAGGGGCTGCCAGGAACTCCAGGGTCCATCAGGGCAGAAGGGACTTGAACTATGTCAGCAGTTTGGCTGGACCGTAGAATTGATTATGTTGGAGAAAAGCTCTAAGATCAAACTCCAGAGTGCAGACTGTAACCTGAGTTAGAGTTATGTTCACCACTAAACCACATCACCACCATGTTCACCACTAGAGCACGTCCCCAGGTGCCACATCTACTATCTGTTAAATCCCTCCAGAGCTGGTCACTCAACCACTTCCCTGGGCAGCCTGTTCCAGTGCTTAACAACCCTTTCAGTGGAGAAGTCTTTCCTGATATCCAATCCAAACCTGCCCTGACACAACTTGAGGCCATTTCCTCTTGTCCTATTGCTTGTTCCTTGGACAAGAAGACCAACAGCCACCTGTCTAGAACTTTCAGGTAGCTGTAGACAATGAGGTCCCCCCTGAGCCTCCTTTTTTTCAGACTGAGCCCCCCCAGCTCCCTCAGCCACTCCTCACAGGACCTGTGCACCAGACCCTTCCCCAGATCCACTGCCATTCTCTTAATATAATCCAGCCCCTCAGTGCCCTTCTTGTGATCAGGGGCCCAAAACTGACCCCAGGGTTTGAGGTGTGGTCTCACCAGTGCCCAGTATGGGGGAACAGTCACTGCCTGGTCCTGCTGACCACACCATTGCTGATCCAAGCCAGTTGCCATTGGCCTTCTTGCCCACCTGGGCTCACGTTCAGCTGCTGTCAACCAGCACCCCCAGGTCCTTTTCCTCTGGGCAGCTTCTCTGAGCTGGCTGCAGAGGTACCCAAGGCAGCATGCACAGGCTGAGCATCCTGGAGATAGGATCCCCATGCTGGCTGCTTGAGCTGGATGAATGACCTTACAAAAGGGACATGGAGACCTGTGCCTTGCTTCTGCTTTGGGCAACAA
The DNA here is from genome assembly GCF_901933205.1 of Camarhynchus parvulus. Classification (NCBI taxonomy): domain Eukaryota; kingdom Metazoa; phylum Chordata; class Aves; order Passeriformes; family Thraupidae; genus Camarhynchus; species Camarhynchus parvulus. Next base: position 4,513,615 of record NC_044582.1, read on the forward strand.
AACAAAAGGTTCTTGTTGCAGGTGGCAGTGGGGTGCAGCCAAGTAACATGGGATGGGGCCAGGCAGCAGCGTGTCAAGGGCAGCTTAGCTGGGGCATCAGGGATTCATGGAGGTGAGATGATTGCTGAGAACTTGCTTTTGTCACCCCTTCATTGGTGGGGATGGAGAGGAAGGTGGGGGCACCTGGTGTGGGAGCAGCAGAGGCTGGGGAGGCTGAAGAAGCAGGAGCAGGCTGAGGACAAGGACATGGCAGATTTCCATCCTATCAGAAAATGCTATTTTGGTACCATCTCCCCAAGGTGGGGAGGGTTGGCAGAGATATGCAAAGACTCTCAGAACCATTTTGAATGGCCCTGATCGGCTGGGTGGAGACAAACTGCTATGGCTCAGCCTCTGGGGACCAGGGGGGCCGGTGAGCCCGGTGGGAAAGACACACAGTGTGCCTGTGTCCATGGGACAGCCATGGCAGAGCCCTCAGAGCAGGTGGCAGAAGTGGTACAAGTGTCTGGCACAAGGTCAGCAGATGGCTGGCAGTGACCTGGCCCCTCACCCATGGCATTTCAGGCACTGGGCCACAGGAAAGCTTTGCACACAGGAGTGACCACAGTGTCCCCGGGCTCCTTGCCACAGCGGCGCCTTCCCCAAAGGTTACCTCCAACCAGAGGCGCATTGTGGGTAATGAGATGCAAATTGATAGCAAGACAATAAGACTGTCTTGTGAGCCCTTCGACAGGGGCCAGTGTTTAAAAGTCAGCCTGATTGCCTCGCTGGCAATTTGCATAGCATTAACCAGAGAGATTTTCTTTTTAAACTTGAACTTTTTTTTTTCCTAGAGGTCACCTCAAAGTAATTACAGCTCTGGCAGTCGCTTCATGAAAGAGAACTCTGTGGTCATGGCTGGAGTGTGAGGAGGAGACTTACCCAGAGTGGGGAGTGGGGACACCTGTTTGTGGGAACTGGGGTGGGTTTTAGTGTGTGCACTGAGATAATTCAATAAGAGAGTCCCACTGAGCACTGCATCTACTATGGGAGACACCAGGGCTTGAGTCCCAGCACATGAAAGGGATCAGTCCCCTCTGTTGTTATCTCCAGTGCAGGTACAACCTCCTCCTGGGCCTCACCTGCTTTGCTGAGCTGGAAGGGGACAGGGTAACCGTGTTGCCCACTTGGGATGCTATGGTGAAGCTTGTTGGGAGAGCCAAGCCCTGGGGTGTTTGCACCTTCTCCTTCTCCACAGTTCAGTTCAAGTGGGGATTTCAAGCTTTTTTCTTTGAAGTCATGGTAAAAGTGACTGAAGACCTCAGCCAAGGGGTTCTACAGGAGAGTGGTGTCAGACTGCTGGGGGCACTGTGGCTGCTCTGCTCTGACCTAGGCCATTTACTTTGACAGTTGAATTCTTTGGATTTAAAGTTGACAGGTGTCCCTTACTCCTGCAATTGGACAAGATGATTACCTCAGGTCACTTCCACCTGAACTGTTCTGTTCTGTTCTACTCTACTTCACTGTACTCTGGTTTTTAGCAGGTTGATTGTTTAGTGCAGGTCTTTGTAACCCATTTGGTTTGACCAAGGTGAGGAGCAGTGCTTTCTCTGGCAGCTCTGCCAGCACCCCTGAGGAGCAGCCTGGAGCAGCTCGGAGGGAGATGGGGCTGCCCAGCCTGCGAGCAGGTGTGAGCTCTGCGGAGGCTCAGCTACGCTGCTGCAAATACAGAGCCAGGCAGTGCTCTGACAGAGCACCTCTCATTACCAGGGCTCTCCTCCGACACCAAGCACGTGCTCCATGCTCTGCCAGCCCGTGTGGCCATGGGATGGTCGCTCCAGATGGTGTCTGTTGGGTGGATGGGCTCTGCCGCCGGCTGTGCCGCGGTCCCTGCGAGGCAGCACATCCCTGCCGTGGGAGGCAGCGAGTCGGGGTGGTGATGGGTTGGAAGAGCCAGCTGGACAATTTTATCACCATTAATATCATTTGTAGTTATGCAGGCAATGGCTATGATACAAATAATTAAATCTCATGCTTCACAGCATCAGCTGATGGCTTGCTGCAGTCAGGAGTGAATCTCCTACGCAGAGCGCACGCGACTGATTAACTCTGGTAGAGGGGTTGGTTTAAATCTCCTTCCTCGGGCTTGTTCCTCAGCTTCCTCCCTCCTGGCTGCAGCTGTGAGGCTCAGCACCAGGACATCCCTTTGTGCTCCTTCACAAAAGCCCTGCTGTAGTAGGATGCTGGAGATGCTCAGAGGAGATGCCATTCCTGCTCCTGCTGCCTGGTCTGCAGGTAAATCTGCCTGCTGGGGCATCCTCTGCTCCTGCCCAGGACCTTCAGGCTATGTGCTCGTTTTCCTTCCACCTTCTGGCAGCCCTTAGATCCTGAATCCTTGAGATCTTTCTCTCTGGACTGCCACAAAGCACCGATTGTCTCCTGCCAAGCTGGTGTGTGGCCATGACCTCATCTCACAAAGTTCTTCAGCCTCCTCCTCCTCCTTGTCATCACCTGGAGAGGTTCCATTCTCTAGGCTGAAGCCAGCTGGATGCACACACATCCTTTCCTTTCTCTGTGGCATCATTTTACCTTTTAGCAGATTATTGGAGATGTTTGCCCGAGAGCAGAGCTCACAACACTCCTCTGGGTTTGTCAGCAGCTCTGGCACCCTTGATGTCTTCTCCATTCCCTGAGCAGCCCTTTTCAAGGACAGTATCCCAGCCAAGCCTGGAAGGATGAAGATCAGCAATGTGATAGCACCAGGTTATTTGACCAACACTCTTAGCAGGTCACTGTGGCACTGTTCCTTCTTAGCTGGGAACAGCAGAGCTGTTCCTATGACTCTGTGCCTCGTCAAGGGAATCAGGGTGGGAAAACTGAGCAGAGAATATTTTTATATTTTTCCTTCTAAGTTTTTTTCCTCTTTCCCTCTTTTTTTTTTCCATTCCTAAAGATTGAGTATAATCAGAGCTAATCAGAAAATTATGAGCTGTCTGATTGCTGATTAGATTCCTAATGTTAATATAGTCAAGAAGCCTCTCTTAGTGTTGTATTTTAAGGGAAGTGTAAAAATAACATCTTAGAAGGAGCAAGCCAGAGCGGCTGGAGCAGCAGGAAACCCTGCACTGGCAAAGGAGAGCAGGGTTTCACCACTGGCAAGAATTCAGGCCAGCAGAGAGCGAAGGGAGAGGACCTATCAGAACTGTACCCAGGTGTGAATGGGCTGCAGAGCCTGGGAGGAATCGCATAAAACCAGCTCTTCCCACAGGTTAGTCCTTGAGCACACCCAACCCTGAGAATTTTGCTGCTGAGCTCTGGAAGAAGGCATGCAGCTTGCTTGTTTCCCTTCCCAACAAAGAGAATTTTTGCAGATTATTTAGTTCATGCATCTCCCAGCATCATGGCCCTCCTCACCTCCTGCTGCAGGCAGCCTCAGGTGATGGGTGAAGGGAGTCTGGGATGTGCCAAACACCCCTGAGTGGGACCTGCAGAGACTTGCTGATAGTGGTGGAACCCTCCTTGCCCAAAAGGCAGGGCTGAGATACCCTCTGGGGTGCTGGTGAGCACAGAGAGGCTGCTCCTGATCCTGGTGGGACTTGAAGGAAATCCTTGTCAGCTTGTGCTTGGCTAAGCCATTGCAAAAATCTTCTGAGCCTTCCAGAAGCAGATTTAGAGGGCGAGACACAGCATGGTGATGGCCCAGGACTGAGGTTTTGCCCTTTGTCTGTATTCAAGTACTAAGGATCAATCCGTGGGGCTGATGCCTCCAGCAGTGCAGTGGAGCTTCCAGCCCTTTCCACGGTCCCCACCAGCAGCTGCTCAGCACTAACTCTGAGGCTGAATGCAGGTATTATGTTCTGGCACACCAATGTTCCTGTTAATAAGCTCCTCACCATTCACAGGGTGTTTTACTTTGATTCATCCCAACGGCAGTGCTGTATAATGGACTATATACTGTAATTGTCCCCCATTGTCGCCACTTAATAACTTAGTATGATGTTATCGCGGCTATTCGCAGGCTTTTCTGCAAACTTTGATGAATAATATTTTGTTCTTAAGGAATAAAAAAAATAAATTGAGGGAATGGTGAAAAGAGGCAGAAGTTGGACAGAAGTCTGCTCTAATTGCAGAGTGGGCTTAATAATAGAAATGTCCATAGCATCCAGGCTGCTTTTGTTTCTGAGTCTCTGGGAGCATCCGCTGGGCCAGCCGGGATGGAGCTGCTATTAAATACCATTTATTTTTTAAAACATCTTGATCAGCAGGAATTGGCTCTGTGCTTGGGGAATTTGCTTTGCTTGCTCTTGACAAGTCTGAGCTCAGACACCGCAGATGGGATCCATGTTCATTTCCACAGGGATGAGGGATGTGATATCCATGGGGTGATGCTCATGGGGTGGGTGCAGGAGCCATGAAATGATGGGCAGGAGAGTGCAAGTGTTGGTATTCTGCTGTGCATGGCTTCAGCATGGCAGCAGCTTCAACATCTGTCAGGATATTTGGGGAGAACTTTGGGCTCAAGGTGGAGCAGCTGCAGGTAGAAGAGCTGTGCCAGAGGCTGGACAAGCATTTTCTCCACATTTGAGCTCTCTGGCTGCCTCTCCAAGTTAGATGTGCAACATCCCACTAAATATTTGTGGTTCCCAAGCATTTGTCAGCTCTGAATGCTTATGGTACCTCATTCCATGTCTAGCAGGGGAAGGAAAAGTCCAGAAGAGATCAGACCCTGAATATGATGAAAAGAAAGGTGGGGAGGTAGATGCCTGGGCTAGAGTGCCCTGGGTGGGAGGCAGGGGAGGGCTCTTCAGCATCAGGTAGGGACCTAAATGAGTTTTTCCCTGTAACACATGTCCTGACCTTTTTTTAAAAATGAAATCTATTTTATTAATTTTTTTTTATCAAATCCGTCCATGAAACATTAAAGATATGACTGTGGAAAAGGTCAAGGAACGTGTAGTTGTTGAAAACTTGTTCCACTTGATGGCTTTTCCCTTAGGGAAGCTCCTCCATGGTTTCTCCTCCCCCACCTCGGTCTTTAAAACAGAAAGTGTCAAGTTGCCTTGAATTTTGAGTTTAACAGAAACAGCTAAACATGTTCCTGGAGCAGGCCAGTGGAAGGGCACTGCAGGTTCCCCTGGGGAGCTGCTGCATCAGCCCAGGGCTGGCACAGGGAAAACCTGGGCTGGGAAGGACCTCTCCCCACAAACACAGACCCCAAAGGAGGGTTGTGGGGTCTCCATCCTGGAGCCATGTGCTCAGGGAAGGGAGAGGCTTCTCAGGGGCTGCTCTGCAGTGAGCGCATGTCTCAGGCAGAATTAATAAAGACAAAGCCTAAGAAATATGTGTGGTGGCAAGTTGTCCTGTTTTCAGGACATGTGCTTTGAGTCCTTCTCCTTGGCCTGGGTCTGTCTTTGTTCCCCATGGGACTGGAAGGCAGTCACACTGCTGCAGGAGGGGAAGGAAGCTGAGCTGTCCTCACAGGGGCTTTGTTAGCACCAACACTTCCCAGCACCACATCTGCCAGGCAGGAGCCAGATTTGCACTGGGCAATGAGAGTTGCTTTCCTTGCACAAGCAAAGAGAAGGAACAAAAGAAAGAAATTAAGATTATAAGGGAGTCAGAAGAGGGCCTGTATTGAAGTTCTTTGGGCAGGTTATGTTACTGGTAACATCAAAAGTCTATGTAAGCTAGGAAATGGGGGAAGTAGAGTGGATACATCTGCCAGGGACTGGGCTCAGTGTTGAATACACCAGACCTCCTGGCATCCATGGTGGTTGTTCTCTTCTGTTTGGTTCCTTCTTCCATTGTAACTGAGGAAGCTGGGCTGTAAATGGGGCTTGCTGGGCTGTAAAAATGCAGAGTTGAACAACACTGAAATTTGAGGCTCTAGACAAGAGAGAATAGGTGAATGGGGGGCAAAAGCAAAGCAGCAACCATCCTGCTCCATCAGCATAGGCTGGATTTTTCCAGTGGTCCATAAGCATCAATGTAGGGATGGGGACTGAAGGGAAATTCAAGGATTTGGGGCTTTGAATAAGAAGGCACAGGAATGGGAAGGCACACTGGGACATCTTGACAAAGAGCAATGAGGTCTGAAGAGCTGGAGCTTTGAGCTTTGCCAAAGAGCAGGAGGCTGAAGGGCCAGGAGAGGGGGAGTGAGCACCTTGATCTCAGAAAAGGGTGTCCCAATGGGATGAGAGTGGGTCCTGGCAGCCTGGAGGCTGCCCCTTGCCCCATGGAGATGCCAGGGGGAGCTGGATGAGTGGTGAGGTCACTGTGAGCTGTCACACTGGGAAAAGCCATTTGGTGGCCTCCTGAGCTTGCTCCCTTCCACCTCCCTGAAACTTCCCCACCTCACCTGGAGCCACTGGGGCTTCTTTGCTGTTTGTCTGAAAGTTTGAGCAAAGCTGGTTCTAACTATTGTCCTTGTTTTTAGAGCAAAATACCACTAAAACATCCTTTCTGTGAATTTTTGCACTGCAGCTGCTCTTTTTTGGTGTCAAAAACTGGCAATGTCATCTGCTCTGCTTGTGTTCCTATCCCAGTGGCAATGGAGGCTGAGTGAGTGCTCAGTGTGTCCGACCCCTCTCAGGCTGCAGGACAGTGGCTGATGGCCCTGGAGGACATCAGAAAGGTGTCACACGTGCCCCTGGAGGGTTTCAAGCAGGGAAGTTCTGTGGGTTTGCTGGGGTTGTGGGTGGGTGGTGGCACTCTGGGGCACTCTTGTGGGAATCAGTGCACGCTGCAGATCTGCCTTAGCCCAGAAAGCCGAGAGCAGAGGAGCTGTGGCAGCCCCGGGGGTGCCACACGGAGATCCCCGCGCGGCAGCAGCGGATAATGAACGAGCGCTTTTTAAAGCTCGCACATCACAGCGCAGCCAGAGGTGATGCCTTAAAATAAATCGATTGTAAGTGGTTTCCAGTGCAAACTTCCAACAGCCTCTGCTTGAGTGAAAGGCAGAGAGCTAAAGGGGAGGATTTCAAAGGCACTGAAGGCTTCATGCCCATGGAGCAGGGGGTCAGGGGCCTGCCAGGGTGCAGGCTGCATTCTGGGCTCTCAGGGATGCCCTCCTGCATCTCACAGGAGCTTCTGTGTTGTTGGCACCATGTGGGGAACCACAGGGAAGGGTGAGCCACCCCTTGAACAACTTCTCATCTTCATGTGGAACTTATTTGTCCAAAATACACAAGGATAATGATAAGGAAGGATTTTTTTTTTTCTTTGAAGACTCTGGCTTCTAAGACCTGGCTGGGCAAATTCCTCCTTCTCCTGCCCAAGTGACAAGCTGTATCACTTCCTTTTTTTCCCCTTTATTTTTAAAAAACCCTGTTTCCTCCAACCTCTAAGTAAAATTGATTTTTAAGTGCAACTATCTCTTATAATTGCTGCTGAAACGCCTTGTGGTTATTGTAATGGATTTTGAACTGTGACAAGTCCTTCTTGATGATCACAGCAGGAGGTCCACAGGATATTTGAGTGTGGTTTAGGGAGCACTGTTTGTTTGAATATTTGGTGTATGTTTGGGAGGAGATGGGGCTGGAGCAGTGGGCTGAGATTGTGACTAACACTCTGGCCCTTCCAACACTGCAGAAGCTGAGCCTGCCCTGGCACCCCCTGCCAGAAGGGACTGTCTCCAAAAATCCTTTGTGGGAGCCATGTCCCTCCAGTCATCCATCCCATGGGAGCCACAGCACACTGGCATGGGGGCAGAGGAGATGGAAGGAGGCCAGGGCAGCCCATCTCCTCCTCCACAGCTTGGTGAATCGCCTGCTGTCACATTTCCCAGCTCTGACCTTCCAGCAAATGCATCTTGACCTGAATTATTTCTAGTCATCTGAAACTTTACTGTGCAGCAAGCAGCTGCTTGTCACCCAGCAGGAGAGTTCCCCAAGGCCTTCCAGTTGTGGCAGCGCTCTGGCAGACGCACTGCACTGTGCCAGGATGCAGTGTTTGTGCCCAGCAGCTCACCTGCCCTGGCCCTGCTGCTGGCAGGACCCTGGCGAAGCAGGCAATGACAAGAGCTGTGGGTAGCATCACCACCAGGCTCTTGGCCTGGCAGCCAACCCCTGAGAGGCTTTTGGGAGGGGAGGGACAGCTCTGACACTGCTGGGACACATCTGTCCCACCCACAACCAAAAAAACCACTCTGGGGTCACATTTCTCGGGTGTTTGTATCCATCAGCCCTCTGGGATGCTGCTGGCATGCCCCAGCTCCTCAGCACCTCCTGGGAGGCGGCCACCAAGATTCCAGCTTCATCCCAAGAGAGACTTTTTGTCTTTGACAGATAGAATTTTAGACTTTAACTGGTCTGACTGCTGTAGAAATGGTAGGAACTTCCATCAGGAACAGACTGGGCTTTCTCTGCCTCGCTCATCTTGTGAGCTGGTGCTCCAAAAGAGAGCGAGAGGTGTGAAATGAGCACCATTTAAAGTGCTGGGATGGACAGCTTGGAGAACTGTGCTGCTCCTGCTTGGCTCTCCTCTGGCTGAATGTTGGGATCTCAGAGCAGAGGTCCCTGCTTTCCTCTCCATCAGCTACAGAAGATGCAAAAGGCTACTGTGACTGCAAATGAGTGGCAAAGGGGATGGAGGAAAAAGATTTTTCTCATATCCTGAGCAGACAAGTGTGCCTGGTTTGGCTTCCCAAGGGACCACCTGCATCCCAAAGCTGGACATCAGCACATTCCAGCAGGACTTGAGCATGATGATATTTAGCAGTACTGTTTAAAGTCATCTCGAATGCAAGAGCAAAGTTTGCTGCCATATGTCCAGGGTGAAAGGCAGGAGCATGCAGGATGAGGCAATGCCAGTGTGGCCAAATGCTCCTTCTGCTGACTCCACTCAGAGGAGAGGGACAGTGAGAGAGGCCAAGCCTGCCTGCACCTGTTCCTGGCCTCATCTCTCCATCCTGCCTCCCACAGCTCTGCCTCACTGCTGAGGGAGGTGGGGACAGATCCTGCACCCTGGTGTGAGCCCTTCCTGCCCCAGGAGGGATGGGGCAGGAGCCAAGGAGGGTCTGAGCTGTGAGCTGAGGTTTTGCTATTGCTGGTCCCCAGAGGCAAGTGTCCCCTGGGTTTGCAGGGCACTGTGCCCCTGCCCTCCTCCTCCCCTCCTGGTGACAGGGAGCAGGGGCAGAGCTTCTCTCTCTCTGTGATTCTGGAAAGCAAGGATCCAGCCTCGTGGAGCACAGGAACTCCAGGAGAAGGGTGACAGAGGAAGGCTTTTCTGCAAGGGGAGCAGAGCTGAAGAGCACAGTTTGTGCTGCACGATGCCTGGTTCTCTGCACTGTCCTTTTGCCCTTGGTGCTTTGCTGTTTGTGGGAAGTTAAGCCCTTCTGGAGACCTGAGTAATATTTTGGGGTAGGAGAAACACCCTGAGCAGCAACACTCTCCCTTTCCTCACCATCTCTGCAAAAACATTGGTACCTCTCTTCTTGAGATGTTTCACTCCTCCCCTCCCTGTGGCGGTTGTTGGGATGGTGCTGGTGTTTCCTATTGGTAAAAATTGTGGCCCTGGAGAAAAAGGAGAAATGAGAAATGCTGACAGGGGAAGAAGAGCCCCATGCTGCAGGCCTACAGAGCCATGAGTTACTGAGGTGCTCAGTAAAATGATGGAAGTTGTGGCTCTGGGGCTTATCCCAGGCCCCCAGTGCCAGATGCTGGCTGTGCCACTGCCCCATATGGGGTCTGCAGCAGCTCTGGCTCTGCTTTAGCTCCAGGTCTGCACTTGTGACCTCACTGCTGGCAGGGCTGGCTCTGCACAGGTGTCCCTGCTCCCTGCCCTGCCAGACCCCAGCAATGAACACCAGCTGGTGCAGAGCCGAGGTCTGGGAGCCCTTGGAGGATTCCCCACGTGCTCTTTGCTCATCCCTGGGGCTTTACTTGCCCTCCCATGAGCAGGAGAACGTTAGCAGCCAGTGCTGGCTGCAGCCCCATCCTCCCTCACTCCCAGGCTGGATCCAGGTGCAAGGAGGGAGAGATGGGCTCTATCCATCCCTCTCCTCCTGCCCAGCCAGGGGAGTTATTGACAAACAAGTTAGTGCTTTGGAAGAAAAATGCCGCAGCATATTTGAAGCTGCCTCCATGATCGATACAGAGCCGTGGCTGAGCCTGCTGCTGACTGGATTTCAGATGATGGCTGGGGGGGTAATAAGAGCCCTGGGATCAACTGTCTCGGAGATTATTACAGGATGAGATGCTTCGCTGCTTTACAGTGTTTACTGAAGATTTATATTCCCTCTGTGTACGTAAGGGGGTTGTTGTCTTGTGTCGCTGGTTGATCAGTTTTGGATGGTGACGTGCACGCTGTTGGGAGGGTTTGCTCAGGGGTGAATTCCATGAACATGCTGGGGATGAGGGGGAGAGCTGGGGTGGAGGCACCCTGGAGCTGGTGGCAGGAGGTGGCACCATGAGAAAGTGCCCTCTGCCCTGTTGCATGCAGGCAGAGAGGATGGAGACATGTGAAGCACGTGGAATGGGCTTTGGCCTTTCCAGATGCTCTGCAGTAACAGGTGAGGCTTCAGGGTGCCCTGTCCATGGAAGAGGGGTTGGTACCAGAGGACAGGGCTTGTGCCATCCTCATTCCTTCATTATGGAGGAGGAAGAGCTGCAAAACCAGCTCCTGGGGGATGTTCCTGCCTGGGGCTTGAGTTCCTCGCCTTTGTCATTCATGTCTGATTTCACCTTCTTGCCTTAACCTTTCACCAGCATTTCCCTGCCTGGGAGGAGGGCTGCAGGTGGGATGCTGTGTGGCACTCCCCTGCCTGGGAGGAGGCTGGCAGGTGGGATGCTGTGTGGCACTCCCCTCCTGGTGGCACAGGGCTGTTTGAATCTCCAGCACAGATCTCCCCTCCCAGCCTGTGCTGGGCTGTGGGAGGTTAATGCAATTCAGAGCCTTGGGCAAGGCTCTGTGATGAGGGTGATAAGAGCCTCCCTGAGGGAGTTAAAGGAAGGCTTAGCAGGAGTGGCTCTCCCTGGAGCAAACATCCCTAGGCACACACAGCTGCTGCATGATGGGCCATGGCTGGGCTTCCACACTGGCTGTGGGGAGAAGCCAGGAACCCCATCCCAGACTGCCTGAGGAGCATCCGCATCAGCTTGGGGCACCTGTGTGGAGGCTTGGACACAGGGGTGGCATAGCTGCTGTCACACAGGGCTGCTCAGTCTCCTTCTGCAGGGTGTTTGCTGTAATCCTGTTTTATAAATCCAGCCTTGGTCTTTGGCCTCCCTGGGCTCTGCTCTGCTGCTTCCCAAGGTAAACCCACTGATCTGACTGAGGCAGGAGCAGCCAGGGCATGCTTATTGCCATGGTGGGGCTGGGAGAAGAGATTTACTAAATCATTGGACCAGTTTCCTTTGGAAAGAGTCTGTGTGAAAATATCAGAGCAGTGCAGGATAGCCCCAAGTGTGATGGGAGAGAAGGGGTGGCAAGGAGGAGCTGAGCATCACCCCTGGGTGTCTGCTCCATCAGAGACAATCCTCCAGCGTGCTGGCCCCTCGGGCAGTGGCGATGCCAACAGCAGGGATGGTCCCCTGCACTGGAGTGGAGGTCGTGGTCCCTGCCTGTGCCAGCTCTGCTGCTCCAAGTGTTCCTCACTCCCAGCAGTTTCCCCATCAGACCAGCTGTCCCCAAAAGCTGCTGCTGGGGGGAGCACACGTGGGTGAGCCGTGCTCAGGGTGGGCTGCTGTGCAGGGCATGGCAGGGAGCTCTGTGCTGGGCAGGGAGCTCTGTGCAGGGCAGGGTCTGTGCTGGGCAGGGAGCTCTGGGCTGGTCAGGGAGCTCCTGAAGCCCAGCCCTGGCGAGCAGAGAGGGGCTCCATGTGGAATACAAATGAGTCTGGGGCACGATAAGCCCGTGCAGCACCTTCCCCCTCGCTCAGCCCGCTGTCTGTCGGGATCTCCAGACACCAATCCCCTGCAAATCTCCTGCTGGCCTTTCATGACCTTCAGAGTCGTTTCAATTCAGTGTTTTCAGCCTCTAAATCTCCTGTCCTTAGCCCTGGGTGACTTCTGGGGAAAGAACTGTGCTCCTTAAAGTGCCAGGGCAGTCTCTGCACCACAGCCTGCTGGAAATCTGCAGGTATTTCACAGCCATGCTTTATTTTTGTAATTCCTCTATTTTTTATTGCTGTCTGAACCCCACAATTGACAACCCCAGGTCTGAATTCTGGAGAGGTTTTGGTGACTGCCCTGTACCCTGCCAGGCTCCCCAGTGCCCTACCTGCCTCCTGGGCATCTCACAGTCCCTGCACGCAGCACACCTTGAGCTGCTCTGATTGATCTGTAACACTTGAAAAATAATGGTTTAATCATTATTAAGGATTAGAAATAATCCTTGAGCCGTATTGATCACAATAACATTATTCATGATGAACTCATTCGGCATTAATGGGGACGTCCTGCAGCAGTGTGTGGCTCCAGGCAGACCCGTCACCTTCCCTGGGGAGCTGTCAGTGGGGAGCAGCAACAAACCCTGCCCTAACAAACACCTCCAGGAACTGCTGTCCAAGAGAGCCCCCTTGGGGAGGGACCAGTTGTTATTGGCACAGTTTTGGAGGGTCCTGAATGCACCAATCCCCCATCCTGTTCCTGAGAGCAGCCCAGCTCTGGGCAGGGCTGGATGGGCTCCCTCCAGCCCCAGTCAGGGATGTGGCAGGATGGCACTGCTCCCCTGGGAGCCCCACACTCTGGCTCTGTCCCCTTTGCAGGGGAAGGATGGCTGGCTGCCTGCTTGGCCCCTCTCTCCTCCCAGTCACCATCTTGCTCACGGGACTGAAATGTGTTTAGTGAGGAAACTGCTCCAGGAGCAGCAGCTGGAGGGCTCTGGGGACACCTCTCCTGGGTGAACAGCCAGTGGCAGCCAGGAGCCAGCACAGCACCGTGCTGTGCCTGTGCCATCCTGCTGCAGGCTCCCCCATTCCTGCTATTTATCAAACAAGAACATCTGGGTTTCCTTTTTTTTTTTTAATAACCAAAATTGTGTCTGGTTTGACTTTGACAAATTGACATTTTCCAGAGGAAAAATATCTTCTGTCGAGGTGTCGTTCCTGGGTGTAGCCGTCCCTCACTGCACCATTTGCAACCCTCCAGGCACTTTGCACAAGGCAATGAATAGTTAAAGATGTCCATAAATCTTACCTCAGCCCATAATAAACAAACACACTCTTATCAAGTACAGAAAAATGCATATTTCATCACCACCGCCTTAAACGCAACTCAGAATAAATGCTTGTCTTTAATCAGCCATCTCAATATATAAACAGAGCACAAAAGCTTGCAGGGGATGAGGTACAGAATTGGGCCACGGATTTTCTAGGCAGCTCTTGGGGGCAGGGATATGGCTGTGCAGGTGAGACCATGAAAAACTGCCCTGAAAATTCATATCCCTTGGCTTTTCTGTCCAGCCACGTGTTGTTTCTCATTCCCTTCTGCCTGCCACTGGAGCCATAAGGATTTTGCTTCAATGTTCAGCTGATAGCTGATCTTTCCCCTTGGATGCTGGCCACTGAAAGCAAGCACTTTGATTTAGAAATCAAGATTAAGAGAAAGAGAAAAGATTAAACAGGAAAGTTTCAACCAGTACGTGCTGAGATTATGCAGTGATGGATTCGTGTTTCCCTGCATCTGATAAGAACAAGCTGCATTTTCAGGCTGGGGAGGGCCAGATCTGTGATTTCTTTCACCTTATTTCGAGTGCCTGTTCTTTGCCACGCTCACAGAAATACAGCATTTGCTGCCCCAGCCCTGCTCAAGCCACCCTGCCAGGGCTGGCTCTGCCACTCTCCTGCATGGCCAGTGGGGCACTGAGGCACCTGGGGGCTTCCTTTCCCCTGAGCATCCAGTTGGAAAGGCTGAGACATTTTGCATCCCTGTGTTCTGATGGGAGTGCTGGAGAAGCTGGTGGCAATGGGGACAGCAGCTGTGACCTGTGGCTGTGCCCAGGGCTCCTATGTGTGTGCTTTTATAGCTCTTATAGGAAATCATTTCCCACGGATATCACTGGGCTTCTCTGCTGCCCTTGTGGGCTCCCACCAGCCTGCCACATCCCTGATGAGCAAAGGAATGCTTTTTCATGTGGCTCATGCTGTGGAAGTCATGTGTGTAGCCCTGGGAATCTTGAGTTTGTTATGTGAATCTCTGTGGTGCTGCTCAGGAGGTGATTTGTTGCTGTTACTTCACCCAAGATGTCACCCCACTGTCAGTGCTCCTTCCCCCTGCCAGCCAGCTCAGTGTGTGGAAACAGCCCAGGCTCAGCTCTCTCCCCATGCTCTGGCTGCCAGCCCCACTCACATGGAGCAGAGCACGTCCATCCCTCCAGGGAAATATTTCTGGAGGGAATGAGGAGCAGGCAAGGCAGGAGCCTGTGCTGCAAGGTACATCTTCCCTTGCTCTGTGTCCCACTAACTCTCCAGGGAGCCCTCTGGGGACTGCAGCAGCCTAGAAAGCCTCATGGCCTGCTAGCCCAGTACAGACTGGCCCCTGGGGCTGGGAGCTGGCACTGTGCATCCCCTGGGAGCCTTGCACAGCTCATGGCTGCTGGGGAGCAGGCTGTGCTGAGTGTGGCATGAGCAGACACGACCCCGTGCCCCTGTCAGCGGTGAGTGTCCTGCACCCAGGGCTCTGGGTGGCCCTGGGCTCTGTGGGCTGGCTCAGGGTTGCCTCCTGCTGGGTTTTGGTGCTGATCAGGTTGTGCAGCCCTGGCAGGCAGCTGCCCAGGCAGCTGCCCACAAACCAGGGTGCCTGGGGCTGGTTGAGGATGGAGGGAACCGTGCTCGTTTTGCTCTTGGTTTTATTTTCTTAGTGATGTGGAGATGATCCTGTAGAAAGCCTGGAGCTCTCACTCTGTTTGTCCCCTTTGATTCCACAAAAGGCCAGATTGCAGCTTCTTCCAGGCACTGCAGTACCCCAGGGCTGCCCAGTCTCCAGCCCTGCCCTGCTGCACCCTCTGTGCTGGTGAGGGGTCTCATGGCTGAGCATCCTGTGGGGGTGCCCTGGTGCTGACCATCCCCCCATCCTGCTTCTGGCAAATCCTGCTTCCTCTGGTTACCCCAGTGTGGCCGTGGGGTACAAAGGGGTTAAATCTGGCTGGGCAGCACACTGCACCTCTGGGCCTCACATTTTGAGGGGGTTTTGAGGCATTTTGGAAGAGTCTGCCCTGCTCTGCACAGAGCTGGGGGCTGTCGGTGCAGAGAGCTGGGCTCAGCCCTTGCCCTGCTCCAGCTGCCGAGCTGCAGTGGCTCAGCCCTGAGGAGTTCAAATGGCAGCAATCCCCTGGAGATGCTGGCTTGCCCCAGGAAAGGCAGGAGCAAGGAGGAAAAACTGGCTCCCCGTCCCTGGAACATACTGCCCGCCGTGCCCCCTGCTGCCCCCTTGCCCGTGCAGCAGAGGGGTGCCAGGGTGCTGCAGGAACCCCCAGGCAGGGATGCTGGGTGTTGGGGTGGTACCCGTGCTCCTGGGCTGGAGTGGGCAATGCCTGGCTGCTCTTGCTTCCCCTGGGCTCATTCCTCCTCTCCCCCTTGTTTTGCAGAGACTGGCCAACGCGGCGGAGAAATTCCAGAAGGCTCACCACTGGCAGGACAACATCCGGGTAAGGCTCCCCGTCACCCCAGCCTGCCCAGCCCTGCCCCCTGTGCCACAGCACTCTCTGTGCCATCCCTCCCTGCCCACGTCCGTGTCCCCACCGTGAGTCACTGCTGGCTGTGCCGTGCCCCAGCCCCAGCGCCTGCCACGCTAACGAGAGCAAATGAAGCGATGTTGAGCTCGTTTGCAGCCTCGCCTCAGCCCGCACACACCGCCGGGAGAAGGCAGGAGGTGAAGGTCGAAGGGACAGCTCCGCAGTGAGGGCTGGGGGCTGAGGAGGCTCCTGCTCTCCCCAGCGCTGGCAGCCGCTGGGCTCGGTGCTGGGGGGCTGGCACGGGTGACAGCGGCGGTGGCCCAGCTGTGGCACATGCCAGCAGCCGCGGTGGGGGCCGCTCCTGGGGAAGGAGCAATCTGGGCTGGGAGAGGGAAGACGCGGGTTTAATGATTGCATTTGACTTTGTAATTCTGGCGGTGATAGCACTCAGCAGGAACCTGAAGGATTCTGTCTGGAAATGCTCTCAAATTATAACCATAATACAAAAGGAAGGAAAGATTGTTTTTCTCCCAGTGCGAATGCAGTCTGCAATAAAAAATACTCCTGAGCCACCCAGCTCCTTCCTCTTGGCTAGGATGGCATCCTGCCCAGCCCTGAGGAACCTCCTGCCTCCTCTGAGGGGACAGCCCCACTGCCAGGCCAAGCTGCTGTATTTGGGGGTATTTCACAGTCTGAGCTGCTGCTGCTCACACACACCTTCCTGCCATAGGTGATGGTCACCAGGGCTTGCTGGGGAGAGGAAGAGGTGGGAGGAGCAAAGGAGAAGGCAAGGGGTTGACCTGCTTGGCTTTCATTTGCCATGTGGGCAGCATGGGGTGGAGGCTGGTGGCTGATTCTGTGTCCCACAGGCACCCAAGGAGCAGGATGAGCTGACGGGGGTCTCCCTGTCTGCATGAGAGCACTGGTGAATTGCTGTGGGCTCTTCCCAAGAGGCCAGTGGAGAGGAGGTGAGGAGGATAATGAGATTTGGTGCAGGCACCTGCTGATGCCAATGCTGGTGCCACACCAGGACCTTGGCTCGGGGCTCCCAAGGAAAGCTCAGAGAAGTGCAGGGCATCTCCATCCCTAGTGCTGACCCAGTCTCATGTGTCCTCCAGGGTCAGGAAACATCCCTGAGCAGCAGCTGAAGCCTGACTGTGGGTACCCCAGGGACACTATAGTTGTCCTGTGCACCCCATGCTGGGCTGGCACCCAGGGTTGGATGCCTTGTGACTGGGCCATGTGCAGGGTGGGCACAAGGTCACTGCATTTTGTAGCAGTGCTTGGGGCTTTTGCTCATCCTCTGAAACACAGGGATGGGCTCCTGCTGCAGGGGCTCTTTGCAGCCCCAGAGAGCTCCTTCTCCAACCAGACCTGGCTGCCTTCCACTGCCAGGGGAATAACAGCAGGACACAAAACACACTGGGAAAGGCTGTAGCGCTGGGAAGCTCTTGGCTCATATTGCCATTCATGGCACAAACCTTTCAGAAATCCACTTTCATAAAAAAAAATATTTTTAATAGCACTGTTTGCAACCACTTAATCAAGGTAATTAGGAGCGAGTCACCCAGAAACAATGTGCAGTGATGCGTCACCGCAGAGCTCGGCGCTGCTTTATCAGGACAGCCCAGGCCTGGCTGGGACACTTGATGGACTGGTCCAGCTCTGTGCACAGCCCCCAGGGTGCTGGGCATCAGCCCTGCCTGCCTCAGTCCTGCCTGCAACAGCCCCAGCTCCTGAGCAGAGCAGAGGGATGAAGGGGCTTTGGGGCTGAGCCTCCTTTTCCTGCCCTTTATCCTCGAGATGGCCGGGCAGGGTCAGAGCCGTGTGCCAGCACTGCTCACCCTGGCTCTGCAGCCGCCCCCACTGCTGGCATGGGCAGCAGGCAGGGAAGGGGCAGCAGCACAGCATCCCAGCTCCTCCTCTCCTCCCTTCCCACCAGCAGCTCGTTCCTGCTGGCTGCAGCTCTCCCCTGCTCTCCCAGCGTGTCGCGTCCTCGCCCTGCGCCGGAGTCGGTGACAGATTGCGGCGAGCGCGGTTATTTTTGTGTTTCCATCCAAAGGCGCCGGCAGATGCTGAGTGTTTGCACTGCATTAGTGCTAATGGCAGCCCCATTAAACCTCACTGCAGATGGGTTGCTATGGAAGTCCAGGGGAAAATGAAGCAGGAGCAAGAGCCTGAGTGGCTGGGAGCTGCTGCCAGCCATCACTCACGAGCCATCTTTACAGGGAAAGTTCCTTTTCCTTTGCTGTTTTCTGGTCTCCTTGCTTTTTTCCAGCTACATGCCAGCCAAGCTGGCCTTTCTGGAGCTGGGTTCAGCTTCCCACCTCAGGAGGCTTTGCAAGGTGCCTCCCTGTTCCCTAAACAATCCCTTCCTCCAGTCCTGCTTCATCCCTGCTCCTTGTGCTCATCCTCCCTCATGTGTACCAGCTGTGCCAAGCTGGGGCTGTGTCCCCAAATCAATTCTGGATATGGGGCCATTTTCCTTGGTCAAAAGTAGCCTTGGCCCCAAGGTCACCCATATTCTGAGCACCCTCATGAGTTCCCTCAAGCTTGTTTTACTCCAGGGCTGGGTGGCAGCTCAGAGTGGCGTAGTGGGCAGGGATGTGGGCAGGCTCCCCAGGGAGAGATCATGCCCTTCCCTGCCTGCACTGTGGGGGTCTCTCAGGGATGCACATTCACCCAGTGGAGAAGGCTGGTAGAGCTCTGGGAAGGTGAGAGCTGGGTCCTGTTGCCAGAGTGGGCTCCCACCAAGGGACATGGTACCCACCTGGCACTGGTATGGTAGGAAACCACAGAAAATTCCCCATTTGCAGTGGCTTGGCCTACCAGCTTTCCCAGTGAGAATCTCCTGGCCTACAGGCTTCCATTCAGAGATCCCCTGGATAGTCTGGCTCCACTGCATGCAGAGCCATGAGGATTTGTCCTTCAAGACACATCAGGGCTGGCCCCCTGCTCTGGATGTCCCCACTTCTGGCTGTGGCAGTGGTGCTAGGACTCCAGCCCACCCTGCAATGCAGTTTTCAGGTTTCCATCCTCTGCTTGCTGCCCTGCTTGGGCAAGGGACCTGCAGAAGTAGAAGTAAAATAAAAATGCTGAAAGATCATGCTGCATTTTTTGCTGCCATCCTTTGTATCCATCCTCGCTGACAAGCTGCCATGTGGCCTGTTACACATCCCAGCCAGCTCCGTGTTCTCCCAGCTCTTTTCCATTTGGGGGCTCTGCTTTCCTCCCAAGTTTTCCTTGGTTCTTTTGCAGACCTGCAGCCCCATCCCAGCAGCATCAGTGGGGTCTCAGGTGTGCCACACTCACACAGTGTGAGGGAGTGGGGGCCACGCTGACCTGGGGGGTACTGTCAGAGGTGCAGATCTGCACTGCCAGCCACAGAATGCAGTCCAGGCCAACATCATCATCATCATCACCACCATCATCATCACCGTGTGTAGGTCTGCTGGGGCTGCCAGAGCTATTTGTGCCTTTAGGGGACACTCCAGTGCTGCAGAGATCCATCCCCTCGTTTGTGTGTGCTTGGCAGGATTACATAAATTGCCTTTAAAAGTTGACTTCTTTATAAGCCATTTTCTGCTTCATAAAATGTTTATTACTGTTGTTTTTCTCCCAGTCTCCTTCCTCACTGCATTTTCCATCACTATACTGGGAAGCTCCCCTCTTCCTCTGCCTGCTGCCCCTCTGCCTCCCACCTCTCCCCACCTTTTGATGTTGGAAAGGGCCCTTTGAAGGGTCAGAGCCCAGCAGGCCCTTTTTCCTTGGAAAAGAAAAATAGCCATACATTGAGCTGTGGATGTAGGAGCTGCTGGGGACAGGGTTTAACCACTGGGTGGTTTTGGGGAGTGCTGACATTTGTGGAGGTGGCAGGGGGATCACAAGTGCTGGACAGCCCCATGCTGCTGCCTCCATCTGTAACCCCTGCCTGCAAGCACGTGAGGAATAACAAAGCCCAGATAATTTC
The DNA here is from genome assembly GCF_901933205.1 of Camarhynchus parvulus. Taxonomy (NCBI): domain Eukaryota; kingdom Metazoa; phylum Chordata; class Aves; order Passeriformes; family Thraupidae; genus Camarhynchus; species Camarhynchus parvulus. The sequence goes on from NC_044582.1 coordinate 4,533,176, forward strand.
AAGCTCCATTAGAAACGAAACTCCAGGGAAAAGGGGATTGCTGTTTGCCAAATGGGGATGGACAGGAGCAATAACAGGGACTGTGCTCCTGACTGGCCAGGAAAGGTGCAGGATAAAGCAGGGATACATGGCAGCATGGCTGAGTACCCAGCCACAGCCACACAGCCCTGGGAGCTGCATCCCTCTGTAGGAAAAGCAAGGCAAAACCCCAACGAAGGGAAGAATGATGAGGAGTACTCCATTGATATCAGAAGGCTAATTAGTTACTTTATTATACTATATTATTCTATATTGCACTACATGTAAACTGAGTCTGCACAAGCACTCAACTGCGCTGAACAAAACCTTGTGGCTGTCTGCTGACCGACAGGCTGCACACACACCTGGCCCTGACAGGCCAAGGAAGCAAAACACCATCACTCTGGGTAAACAATCTCCATATTGCGTTCTACTTTGGCGCAACACAGGAGCAGAGGATTAGATAAGAATTGTTTTTTCTTTCTCTGAGGTTCCTCGCTACGATTCCCAGAAAATATCCTTGGGAAGCTGTGCCTTGCTTTTCTCTGTGAAGGGAAATGCAGCCACATCCCTCCAGGTGCAGGATCCTGCCCCATCCTGCTGCTCCACCCAGCACTGCTGGGTGTGTGTCTGTGGGGGAGCAGCAGCTGTGCCATGCCATGCCATGCCATGCCATGCCATGCCATGCCATGCCATGCCATGGGCTCCAGCAGCTGCTCCCGTGGGCTGGGCACAGCCATGCAGGCAGAGCTTTGTGTTCAAAGCAGCAGCAGAAGGGCGAACGCCAGCTCCTTATCCTCCTTTCATTTTTCTCCTCCTTTAATTACAGATCCTACTTATCGGCTGAGAACAGAAAGATTGTCACCGTAACCTTGCACTTGCCCTTCTAGAAGGTTTACCTAAAAAGTTAGAAAATAAAATCAAATACTCTAATTTGCAGTCGTCTTGCCATTTCAAACCCAGTTTTCATTACAGCACAGAAAGTGCATTGAAGCTGTGTTTATAACCCCCTTTTAGATAACAAATCACATTTTCTTTTGGCTGGCGAGTGTGTAGAATTGATATTTTTTTTTTCAGTTTAATGGGTTTGTGTGTTCAGGAATGATCTCCATCAGCTGAGAGTCTTTATTGTGTTTGATATAATGTCAGCTTTCATTACGCTCAGAGAATTACTGTGCTACAGCACCAACCTTGCTCCTGTAGCTCCAGTCTGGCCAAAAAGCAGAACAAGAAATGATTCACAAAACCCCTGTGTTGGTGCTGTTCCCTCTTAAAAACCAAGGATGGGGTTTGAGGGGGCTTGACCAACCCCCCACTCTGCAAGATCACTGTGCCATCCATGGCTGCTCCATGGCTATGATGGTTTGGGGTTGCTGGCTTTCCTCTCAGTACTGCTTTCCCACCCCATCCCATCCCATCCCATCCCACCCCATCCCTGGAAGGGCAGGGGCTCTACAGCAGCCTCTGTGTGTGTGCTGGCCTCCCTGTGGCACCCAGGTGCAGTGGAGGGGAGCAGCAGCCACACCTCGCTCGAGGCAGCCTCAGAGGAGCAGGACAGACAGGAGATGCCATGTAAAGAAGAATAGCTGGCGAGGTGTGATCAGATAAAACATCTTCTTGAGGAGATGAAAAACCTGTTGACAGGTCACTTAAATATTTCCCCAGCTCTGTCAGAGAGGCAGGGAGAGGAAATTGCTTTTAAAAAAAAGATGCCAAGGCAGATTATGATGACTGTTTCCATCTGTCCTGGGTAATGCGTACGGCCCCTGATGGTGGCTGGGATGCAGGAATTCACAGTGCTGCAGGAGAAGGATAGGCCCCACCAGACCCCTTCTTGGTCTGTCCAGCAGCCTGTGGTGGCTGGGGCTAACCATGAATATTGTCCTCTTCTGGGGACTGGGAAAGGATTCATTGTGGTGCATATGGACAAGAATAGCTCTAGCCAGTGGAAATAAAGGTTCGGCCCCTACCAGTCACAGCCAGGTGTGGCTGTGCTTGCAGGTAGGAATTTCTCCCAGGAATTCATCCAGCCCCTCTGGAGCCTGTTCCTGGCTGTGGCCCTCACACCAGCCCGTGGCAGGTGTAGCAGGAACACTTTCTTTGCCCTGTTGTTCCCCAGCCAGGAGGCTGCTGTGCCCATGGCAGGGCTCAGGCACCTCGGGCTGAGCCCTCACCTGCTGAGAGCTGCAGCCCCAGCTCCAGCCAGGACCAGCTGACCAGCACACACCAATGCCCAGGGACAGCCATGGGGTGGCTCAGGAGGGCTTGGCAGGGTGATGCTGTGCTGGGGACGTGTGTGTCCCTGCTCATGCTCTGCTCCTGCAGCCATAGCACAGGTGTGAGGCTGCAGGAGCTCTGTGACACGCTGCAGGATGTCTCTGTATGAAAGGTGCAACTATAAGCAAAAGCTGTCACTATTTCTGTGTGCTTAAGAGTTCAGGGACATGAAGAAGTACCTAAATACTCACTGTCCTCTCAAAGTGCTGATGGCAGAGGAGAGGTGGGCTCATGAGCTGAGCCCCCAATGCTATATGGGCACACCAGCTCCTGCTTGACTGAATTGCCCACCGGTCTGACCAGGCACAGCTCTGGTCACCTGGCTGTCCCCACACAGGTAAGCTGTGGGCTGGAGTGCTGGTCCTGCCACCAGCTCCATCCAGTGGCTGGAAAACAGGCAGGTGCCAGCTTGGGATCCATCCTTTCTTCCTCACCACCCTCCTGAGTTCCCCCTAACTGCCTGAAGGCAAACTGCTGCAGGATTTGGCTCTTCCAGAGCCAATTAAATCTTGAAAGAGATTTGCTGACCACAGGGGTCACCTGTTCTGCTCAGAGGAATGAAACCCACAGCCAGAGGCTGAGAGGGACTGAAATCAATGTGCTGCAGCAGGGTCTGCCTGCAGAACTGCCCCCGGGAGCTGCAGCATCCCCAGGGCATGTGATTAGCAGGGTGACCCTTACAGGACTACAGTGAGCAATCCTGTGGAGTACTACAGATCCTACAGGTCCTCAGGAGAGGGATTAGCCAGATTAGGTGATTTTACAGGAATGCTCTACAGGGGAGAGCGAGCCACAGCTCTCCTGCAGTGTCCCTGCCAGCTGTGTGCTCCAGCTGGATGGCTGGAGCAGGGAGCTGAGGTTTTTTTGGGTGGTGGCAGCTCTGTGTGTGATACAGTTTGACTGTCACCTCGTTAGGTCACTGACTTGGAGGCTTGGGCCAGCAGCCCTCCATCCAGGCATCTCCAGGCTGCAGAGAGATAACAGAGCACTGACCTTTTCAGCATTATTTTTAGTTGCTGTAATTGTTTTAGGCAAAATAATATCTGTTTGGATGCTTGTAGAGGGCTGTGCCAGGGGTTGTGGGGGGGAGTGCCCCTCAGCACCCACCTGAGGCACCTGTGTGCCCCTCCTTGTCCTGGGCTTTGTCTCACACCTGTTCTGCTGGGGTGTGTCAGGGGAGCACAGAGCAGGGTCCTCCCTTGTGCCACTGGCAAGGCTGCAGCTTGCAGCTCTCCAGAAGGCCACAGCCTGGATTTTTAATCAGCTTTTTGCTTGGTGTTTTGGTGTGAGAACAGTGAAGGTGTGGAGCACAGGGCACCTGGGGGTGGGCTCGAGGGGCAGAGGAAGGAGCCAGGGTCCCTGGGGAGACTCTGGCCTGCAGCATCCCCAGGGCCACCTCCAGGAGGTCCCACCTGGGTCAAACCTTGGCCAGGGGCTGCCCAGGGACGCTGAACCACAAGGGTTTGGTGCAGGTGTTCCTTGGTGACCTTGCTGGAGAAGCCTGGGCCATGGCTGCAGGGACAGCTGCAGATCAGCCTGGGATTGCACTGAGCTCCCAGTGTTGCACTGAGGGTTTAGTGTTGCACTGAGAGTTGCACTTTAGGAGCTGAAATAACCCCAGACTTACCCACCAGTGACACAGCCAGGCAGTGCCATTGTGCAGGTGGCACTTGGCAATTTAGCTACAAGAAGATGGGCAGTGGTTAACACATCCTGGAGCAGCAGCTCCTCCTTGTCAGCCTCCCCTGCAGTGGGAACCAGTGTGTGCTTCCTGCAGGCTGGGTTCCAAGAGACAGGGACAATATTTTGCCTCGAAATCCCTTGACGTCTTCACCCCCTTGTTTTCTTTATTGGTATTTATTCTGAAAGGCTCTAGAAATACCAGTGCTATTTACACAGACCTGGTGCTGAGTTTAACATGGACCAGAGGAGGAGAGGATTATGTGAAGAAGGCAAATGTGGTTTTTAAAAAATATTAGGGAGCAGAAATTGTAGGACCCCTTGTTGCCTCTTGGAACACTCATGGCATCTTTTCAGAGCATCTCTGAGGGCTCTCTCCCTCCTTCCTGGAATAGACACATGCTTCCAAGTGGACACAGATGCCCTGCCAGCTCCCCCAGTCTCCCTTGGACCCCATGAAAACCCCCAGCATCAGCAGGGCTGTGGCAAGGATTTTGGAGCCTGGCACCAGGGCACATGTCAGGGCCAGGGCCACGCTGGTGCTGGCTGTCCCACACATGCTGTCTCACATGTGGAAACCTCAGCCACAGCCTGAGTGTGGCTGAGATCTCACCCAGCTGCTCCTGGGGTTGTCAGGGCTTGAAAGAGGGCACGGCAAGGGCTCTGAGATCCCTGGGGGAATCGGTGCGAGGGACGTCCTTACAGGATCTCTGCTCCCTGTGCCGTGCCCTGTGCTGTGGGAGCGCTGGGGCGGGGAAAGCAGGACCAGGGAGCGGCTCTCCTGCCCGGGCATCATCACCTCGGCTCTCCTGCCCGAGCATCATCACCTCGTGCCCTCTGCACTGCGGGAACCGAGCTTTTCGCTTTTCAGGGGAGCCAATGGCAAATAAAATTAATAACAAAGCACCTTCTGGATGGCCGTTGTTAGTCACACTCACTCCTGATTAAAGATCATTAAACATGAAATTAGCTGGTTTGTGTTCGGGTCTCCGGGGGTTCCTTTCATTAGGAAGTGCAGATGGCCGCGGAGCGGGCACGGCAGGGCCGGGGCGGCCGTGGGGCCGGCAGCGGCGCGGCAAGGCCAGATGAAGGGAAATTAATTCTTTTTTTTCCTTTCTTGTTGTTGTAAACCCCACAGCATTTCACAACAAATCACAGATAATTAATAAGTGTGTTCCCTTAATGACTGGGCTTTTTAATAGCAGAAATTGGAAGATGCTGCGTCAATTTTTTTTTTATTTCCCCTCCTGGTGCTGCCTCATTGCAATCTCAAAAGTCACAGAGCCCGCAGAAGCCACAGGCATCTTCTCTGCTCAGGGAGATGCTGGGACTGCCCTTTGCAATCCCCATCCTGGGGAGACACCTGCACAGCCTGCCAGGGTCCCCTGCTGCTGATGTCCCCAAGATCAGCTGCAGGGCGTTCCCAGCTCTTGGGAAGCCGGGAGAAGCCACTGCAAACCACGCTGGGGAGCAGTTTTGTGGCTGAGAGGGGTATGGCAGTGAGGGGCAGTGACTGCCAGCCCTCAGTGGGGCCAGGCTGGTGGGATGGATGGTGCTGTCAGAGAGCTGCTTGCCTCTACTGATCCCTTTCTCCAGGCTGGCATGGATGTCACAGTGCCACCGTGCCTGGCACAGGGCTGTGTCCAGGACTGTCCACAGCAGGGGCAGGCAGGACAGGGATGCAGTCAGTGCCACTGGGGCTTTGGCCGTGTTTCTGCTCGGGGCCAGGCTGCTTTCCTCGTTCCATAATACAGCAGTGATCACCCCAGGGCTGCCCGTGCCGGGCAGGCTGCTTGGCTGCTGATGGGGATTGACTGGCAGCCGGTGCTGCCCGTGTGCCGGCGTCACTCTCGGTCCCGGCACGCTGGGAAGAGGCTCTGAGTGCCCTTTAATTACCCTTTCTATTGGTACATGGGATGCTGTTGTGACAGCATCGCTGCTCTCCCAATTGCCTCTTCAGGAATTTTATCAGCTGTCTCACGTCTTGACACTCTGGGAAGAGGAATCCAAGCAGACCTTTCTGCTTAAATAGGTTCTAAATACCCCAAATTAACGACGTGCGTTTCTCTGTGGAACAAGGACACTTTTCTCCCTGTTTCTGCAGTGCAGGGAGGGGGCCTGGGTGGCTGCAGGGCCACTGCCTGCCACGCTGCCTAAACCCACAGAGCCAAAGCACCCTGGCTGTGGGCACGGGGCACAGGCTGGCCCTGGTGACAGTGCAGGGCTGCGGTCACACTGGTGTCACTGTCACAGGGCTGGTGGCCCTGCAGTGCTCTGGCTCAGCAGCAGGCATGAGTGAGGGAAGCATGGCAGGCCATGGCCAGTTCTTGGAGGGTGGATGTGGAGGACGTGAGGTCCTGAACAAGCCCCAAGTAAAGCAGCGCTGGGAAGGGTTCAGTCCCCAGCAAGGTGCTGGCTGCCAGGAGCATGAGAGAGGTGCTGAGGGGACAGGGGCAGGGACTCCTTTCCCATCCCTGACCCTGATGGCACTAACAGCTCTCCCCTTTCTCTGCAGGAGGAAGACATCGAGTACTACGACTCCAAGGCCGACACTGAATATGTAAGTGCTGTCTCTGTGGCATCTCTGGCACAGCCCCACCCTGGCCCAGGGCTGAGCCCCTCACCAGTCTATCCCAGCACAGTACCAGGGGTCATGACACTGCATTTGTCACAGCTGTGACCAGATCCTGTGCCCGCTGTGCAGCCGTGTCCCCAGCTGAGCCATGGTGACATCTGGCCACCAGCACCGGGCCTGGCAGCAGGCAGGTGGGCAGGTTGCTCTGCTGCCTGCAAAAGTTTCTAAAATTAAAGCTGGCATCTGAAATTCAAATGAAGAGCAAACCTTTAATTAGAGACTGAATCTAATTCCCTGCCCTACTCGGAGCATAGCCATCCTGTGATTTCTGGCAATCAGTGCTTTAACTGCAGGCCTGGCAGCCCCCATCCCCCGGGGCTCCCGAGAGAGAGAGCCGGCATTTGCCAGCTCCTCCCCGTGGTGACAGCGAGGTGACTTCACTCAGGTGCTGTGCCACGCGTGCAGGGAGCTCCACCAGCAGTGCTGGCTGCCCTGGGGCACCCCTGTCTGCCCTGGGGCACCCTGCAATGCCCTGGGACACCCCTCTGTGCCCTGGTACACCCTGCTCTGCCCTGGTACACCCCTCTGTGCCCTGGGGCACCCCTCTCTGCCCTGGGCACCCCTCTCTGCCCTGGGGCACCCCACTTTGCTGCGAGGTCACCCAGCTCCCACGCTGTGCTGCAGGATCCTTATGAAATAGGATCAGGTCAGTGCTGCTCTTGGTGTGAGGCTGCTGAGCAGAGTCCTTGGAGCTGAGCAGGAGCCCCAAGCACAGCAGGGTGCAGTCTTGGGGACAGCCCCAGCCAGTGCTGGTGCACCAGGACTGCTCCTTGTCCCCAGGCAGAGCTGGCAGCAGATGTGCCATGGAGAGACAGTAACACAGCAGGAGAGAACGTGGTGTTGGCAGCAAAGCACATGAGCTTATCCAAAAATAACACTCAGGTGACCCCCAGAGCATTGAGAAGGCCCTGTGCAGAAGGGAGGGGAGCATCTGGGCTTGATGGGGTCCCACCAGCTTGGGTGACATGCCCTGCACTGACCTCTGTCTGTCCTCTCAACCCACCTGGGAGTCTGTGCCCCAGAGCAGAGCTGGGGACAGGCTGGAGTGGAGGAGGATGCATGGATGGATGGATGGATGGATGGATGGATGGATGGATGGATGGATGGATGGATGGATGGATGGATAGATGGATGGATGCCTTCAAAGCAGAGTTGCTGGCTAACTGCCAGTGCCACTGTCCCCAGGCAGTGACAGCAGAGGGCTCCTTGGCAGGGGAAGCAGCCACAGAGAGTCTCTGGAGGTGGGATGGGGAGGTTGGGCAGATGCTGGGACTGAAGTAGGGGGCACTTGGCTCTCCTGGGCAGGTCTCCCTGCCCCCAGTCCCACTCATTTACAGCTGAGGATGTCTCCTGTCCCCCGCCACCAGCCTGGGGGGAGCTACCAAAGGAGGGAGGAGAGGATCCTGCCATGGCTGCTCTGGAGAGGATGGAGCTAATGGGCTTAAAATACATTAAAGGGGATTTTGGATAGAAGTGAAGGAAAAACTGGCTGGTGGTTGAGGCAGGAGGAGACAGCCTGGGGAGCAGAGCAACTCCCAGCACAGGGGATGAGAGCAGGACTAATGCATCCATCAGGCTGGGCTGGGCTTTTGCTATCACTGCTGCAGGGCAGGGGACAGAAGCTGGATGTCCCCATGCCTGCTGTCACCCTGAGTGTCACACCCCACCATCCTGGTCACATTAGGCAGGATTGGGAAACAGGACAGGGAAAAGGACGCTCGACCTTGGAGCTGTGCCCAGGGAGCCCTCCCAGCGCAGGGGGCACTGGGGACAGGCTGTGCACAGTGGCATGGCACAGTGTCCCTGGGGACTGCAGGGCTCAGCTCCCTGAGCCCTCCCTTCCCAAAGGAGCTGACATATCAAGGAGCAGCAGCCCTGCAAATCCCTCACCAGCCACATCAGCTTTAGTCCTGCTCTGGGGAGATACCACGCAAAACTGCAAAACTGGGGGTGTCCTGTTGTAGATATGTGTGGGTTTGGCAGGGAGGGCACTTCCCTACCTCTGCTGTTGCTTCCTTACCAGTGAAATCCCAGCAAATTTAATTCCAACAAAAATAATGGGGGGAAAAAAAGAAGATGCCGCTGAGGTAAAAAAGGAGAGAGATGATACCAGAAAGTCTGAATGGAACGTAATAGTTCTCTTTCCATCCTTTGTTTAGCTTCAGTTTTTCTATTTAAATGGAGCAGGATGTAGCTGAGGCAGGGTTGGTGCTGATGGACAATGGCTGCTGTCCATAACTGGGGCTTATTCACAAGCCTTACACTGGCTTTAGCTGCAGTGAGGAGGAAATGAGCTTCTTATTCATCCTGCCTGCACCTCAGCTCCACTATCCTCCCAAACAGACCTTGGATTTCCAAGTGGTTTTTAACAAATGGGAACATCAGAAAATTTTCCCAAGGGTCCCCAAGGCTGTCAGAATGTTTGCAGAAGTGAAGTTTTCACCTTTCCCAGCTAGCAAGGACCATGGGGTTTACGTGGGGGGAAGTGTTGAAATCAGCAGACAGACTCGGTTGGGAGTCACAGGCAGAACAACACAGAAATAAATTCATTTCCCATTTTTTGTGTTGTGTTCGTGGCAGGGGATGATGCTTGTCAAAGCTGAGCCTGGGACATACTGTTCTCAGGTGGAAAACAGCCCAGCTGTGTGAAGGTATCCTGGCCCCAAGGGCAGCCCCCCAGCCACCCCCTGAGGTCCTGGGGAGGGCTGAGAGCCAGGGGCTGATGGTGGGAGGATCCAGGCAGGGCTGCCCTCTCACTGCTCACCCCTCTCACTGCTCACCCTGCTCAGTAGATGCAGCAAAAAGGGGAAGGAGGGGAGGGAAAAAAGCCCCTAAATGTCAGGCAGCAGCAGATGAAGGGTGTTGGAAAATTTAATCTTCCAACTTTCTCAACTAATGTGACATTTGGATTTCCTCACGATAAGCTATCAGCCCCAGAAGTTTCTTTCTTTTGCCTTTTTTCTTTTTTTTTCTCCTATTTTTTTTAACTTCTCTCCTCTGGCTGGTAATTTAAAAATAAATGGTCTAGAAAGATCTCTAAACAGTACCTTTGGCAAAGATTAAAAAAAGCGAAGGGGGATAGGGGAGCAGGCTGGCGGGAGAGGCTGATTGTTATTTATAACCTGGCCTGCTGGAAAAGCAGGAATGTGACTGGAGAACACATCATCTCCCTGCTCAGCATTAAATTACTGCATTTCAGGAAAAACTGATATATTTAAGGAGAAAGACCCTTCTGCACAGGCCGGGAGTTTCTCAGCCATGTGTTGGGGGCTGGCATTTATATCCATGATTAGCAGAATCGGAGGGTGTTGGTGTGAATATTTCACTGGCCTTTCCAGACTGAGCAGGGATGGGAGCCCCTGGGAGGGTGAGGAGGCTGTGCTGGGATCAGGTGTGTGCTCCATCAGGCACGGGTGGGGCAGGCAGGGATGCTGCGGCCGGATCAGCGCTGCGTTTGTCACGGGGCTGCCGTTGAAGCAGCCATCATTAGCTGTGATGGCTGTTCCCATGGAGATGAGCGCTGAACGGGGGGGGCTGCATCTGCGGGAGCTGCCGGGGACGGGATCGGCATCGCTGCTGTGCCAGGTCACATCCCAGCTCCATCCCATCTCCACACCCTGGGGACCACCACAGTCCTGGAGCCAGGGACAGGTTGCTCTGCTCCCTTCAGCAGCACCAGCCTGCATTGCACAGGGGGCAGGGGATTGCCCAGAGCATGGCAGCCTCCAGTAAAGCTCTGGGGCCTCCAGTAAAGCTGTTGGGGCATCTCTGGGTTTTGCCCTCGCTGTCATTTTGGGAGACTGAAGAGAAAATGTGACTGACAGCCCAGCTGTGAAAGCAGTGGAGGTGGCAAAAGCTCTCAGGGCATGATGACTTCTTGCTGAAGCAGTAAATATGTATCATATTGATATATTGCAGTGGTGTCGATTTCTAATGGTGTGTAGCAAATAATATATTCAAACTGTAGCATCTATTTGTGTTACGTTGTACGTACTGTAACAGATAAATAGATGTTTCCAAGTTCTTTTGAAATGTAATGATGAGGAATGCTGCAAGATCTGGCTGGGGGCCTGCCGAGATGCTCACAGTTAAACCAATATCAATTTGGGAGAACTTGAATCATCTGCTTTGCTCTAATTCAAATTTAATGCAGGATTTCTTCCCTCGGCCTTCCCAAGGTGTCTCTTTGTATCCCAGATGCTCCCTGCCTGGGCTGGTGACAGCTTCACCTGCCTTCATGTGGCTGGAAATTAACCCTTTCAAGGGCCAAATTCAGCCTGGCTGAAACAGAAATAACTCAGTTGAGGCTGGGAGATTTATGGATAAAGGGCAAAGGTAGCTTGGATAACATCAGCCCTTTCTGCAGGTCTGTTTGCCATCTAGGTGTCAGTGATGCATGAAGTGCCCCACGTACAGATAGCTGTATATTTGTCCCCAAGATCTATACATGTGCCTCTTCACAGCTCCATGAATGAGAGCAGCCAGACAGCCCCAAACCTGGCAGCATACAAATTAGCCCCTCAGAAGTGGGTGAGATCAGGGAATAATGATAAACAGAGGAGCAGTAATTATATACAGTAGTTCCAGCTCCCGTGAAGTGGGGAATAGCCATGCCAGCCTGAGGGAAAGAGGGAGGGGTGGATTTTCCAGCTGCTGGTGGTGACAGGGGCAGTGGATGGGCTGTGGCAGGGTGCCCTGCTGATCTGAGATGGGGAGGGATGGGGAGCTATCCCCAGGAATTTGCTGGGCTGAGGAAAAAAAGGGTTTAGTGTCAAAGCAGAGTTTTTGGTGCTGCAGATGCCCTCAGGCCACGGCTTTATCCCTGTTCTCAGCAAGCACCTCTGTATCCTGTCTGGTGCTCAGAGAGGTTTGCAGGGGTGAATATTGTGTGTGCTTTCCCCAGAGGGCTGAGCCCCATGGACAGCAGGCTGGGGCCAGATCCACTCTCCAGGCAGCCCATGGCCTGGCCCTCCCCGGAGTGCCGGCTCTGCTGCAGCATCACCACATTGCAGGGGCTCCAGCAGTCTGGTTTTCGCCTTTTCTCCAGATTTACGTAAAATTGAGAGCATAATCTGGATTTTGATCTCAGACGTGGCTCCAGGGAGTTGGGAACAGTCCCTGCCTGCCTCCTTCTTGGCTAGTGCAGCTGTAATTGAATTCAGCATCTTTCTGGGCAGCTGGAGCCCCCACACTAGGGCAGGCTGGGCAGTGTGTGACACTCACAGCCCATCAGCTGGAATTAAACCCAAACCTTGCATATCAATCCTGTTACTCTCCCGAGCTGTGGAGAATGCTTTGGCCACCCCTCTCAATGTCACGGGAATGTCACCACCTTAGTGGCTGGAGGTGCTGCAGGGGAGGTGACATTTCTCCATGTCGTCTGTGAAGGGGAAACAAGGAGGGGCCAGGATGGGTGTTAAATAAGCTTCATGGTTTACTTCCCAAACCCATCGTTTTCCTTTAAATAGGTGGCTTTTCCTGTGAGAAATTCAGGTCTTTGTTCCCTGGGTTTTGTCAAGGGGAGCCTGGCCAGTGAGAGAGATGCTTTCAGTGGGCCACAGATGACAGCAGGATGGGACCATCCCCTACCCCTTGTGTTCCCTGGTGTCATGGTTCTTTGCTGTGGACAGCATGGGGCATCCCTTCAGGTGTCTATTCCAGTTTGGGCTTGGCACTGTTGCCTGTCCCTGCCTGTGGATGGCACAGGCAGCTCTGTGTCCCTGCCCCTCTTCAGCGGGGATGTAGCTCTGGGAGCACAAAGAGAAGGTGCTGCAGCATCCTCCTCTCCCTCCTTCCTACCCTGAACATCTCCCAGCTGGCTGCAAACAGCCTTCCCCAGCTGCTGGGCTAGTGGCAGGGATGGGCACCTCAGAGCCAGCACCTTCTCCTGGGTTTCTTTGCTCCTGGTGGGGTGGCAGAGGCAATTTCTCCAGCTCTGGAGTGAGTCCACCCCCATTCTCTCTTCCCCACATGGCCCCGTGCCCCAGCTCCCACCCTGTCCCCTGTCTGCAGCCACCCAGCTGTTCTGCCTGCACCAGCTCAGCCCTGCCTGCCTTTCCAGAGGGATTTCACCCTCAGTGCCATGCTGGCAGCAGGGCTGAGGAATGGAGAGGAGGGCTGGGAGGGTGAGGGAGTGTGTTCCAGCACCAGCAGTGGGGAATTCGCTGTCTCTCCACCATAATTAAATATTGTTTGCATTGCTTATTGACAGAGTGCTAAGCTGCACTCCGTTTTAATTTGCTCTTTGATAGTTGCCTTTTGCTGCTAATTGATTTTCAAGGCCTTTTTTTGATTTTTTTTTTTCCTATGTCTGATTTAATACCTGCTGTGCTACCAAAGCTGGAGAGACAAGGGGTAACCAGTGCTCTCCTCTGTGCCCATCTGCTCCTGGCAGGCCAGATCCACTTGAGATCCAGCAGGGCTGGTCGTCCTCACAAAATATTTGGTGATGGGCTTCAGGTGGAGGTATTCTCACATCCATGCAGGGTTGGAACCCTGGGTGACCCCATGCACTCTGCTCCTTCCCAGGACGACCCCGATGGAGAAGAGATCGAGAGGGAGAAGTCCAACTCCTTGAAGCTGGAGTTCACGGATGATGACAACTTCAAGACCAAGGTTAACTATTCCTACGCTGCTGTGCAGATCCCCACGGACATCTACAAAGGCTGTGAGTGTCCCTCCTCACCCTCTGCAATTCCTGCTGCCTGCCTGGGCATCCAGCTCTCCTGCCTGGAGCACTGCAGCCCCAGGGACCATCAGCTCTGGGTGCCCCAGCTGGTGACTGGCTCCCAGACAGGCAGGTAGTGAAACAAGGCAGAGTCACGGTACCAGGATAGAGGTGACAATGTGTCCCTCCCCAGGGACTCTCAAGAGCTCAGCACAGGCAAAAGAGGCAGATGGGGGATTAGGAGTTATTGGGGAAGGGATGGGGAGCGAAGGAGAGATGGTGATTACGGCCCAGGGTGAAGCTCAGGTGTGCCCACATGGCTCTGATCCTCCTGCAAGGCTCGAGAAGGCTCAAAGCAGGCACCAGAGACGTTCAGAGAGGGATGGAGCAGCTCTGTGCAGCACCAACCTGCTTGTAGGAGGGAGTGAGACATGGCTGGGCAATGGCAGAGGATGAAGCAGGGATGCTGCCTGTCTTCAGCCTACCTGGGGCTGAGGTCATGAAAAAGGAGAAAAAGCAGCTGCAGTCCCGCAGGAAGGCAGTCAAGGGTGACTGCAGGACAGCGTGGTGCCACCCCGCAGCTGATTAAGCCTCTGCTGCAGGGGGGTCAGCCCTGCGGCTGCTCCAGGAACGGGGATGGGCTGGAGGGCCAGCCCGGGAGTGGGCAGGGATGGATGGCTGGACGGGCGGGGGGCACAGGATGTGCCACAGCAGCTTCAGCCCCCACCGAGCGCTGTGACCGTCCCTGAGCTTTCAGCTCTCTCCGGTACCTCGCCCTGCTGCGGTGGCACATGGTGACAGTCGGTCTCCATTTCCCTCTAGTGGCTGCTCGGCTCCCGGCTGGAGGGCATCCTCCGGCACCCGCCTGCCGCATCCTGCGCCCAGCCCCGGACCCTGCTGCCCCACAGCACCCGGGGCACCACTGTCCCCACACTTCTGTTTCAGTGGCACTTGCTGAGGGTGGCGATGGTGGCGATGGGGGCCGCGCTCACGTTGCTGCCCCGAGCGGAGCGTTCCCGGTGCACGGAGCGCTCCCGGTGCTCGGCTCGTTACGGGCACGGCTGTCCTCGGAGCTGCCGCGATTCCGCCGCGGAGGCAGCGCTGGATTAGGAGTTTGCAATCAGCTTTATTAGCCAGCTAGTGAAGCACATGGTGCGAGCCTGGTGGGCTGCGCGGGGTGAAAGAACTCGTCCCTCCCCGGCCAGGCTGGAACCCGGCACGGACACATAAATCCCCCACCCGCCCTGGGACACAGCAAGCTGGAGATGAACGCGCTCCAGGGACCCCCAGCCGCTCAGAGAGGGGATGTGGCAGTGGGGGTGACAGTGCAGGGACTGGCACCAGGCAGAGAGTGTGGGCACAGGGATCCGGCCACACCAGGGTGCTCCAGAAGAGATCCAGGGTGCAGGGAAGGTTCTACAAGTGCTGCCCCACTGAGAGTGGTTTGGGGAGGGAGCAGGGCGCCCCTGTCCTGCCAGGGACAGCAGCGAGTCCCCGCAGAGCTGTGGGCGGGCGCGGGTCCCGCTGGCACCGGCGGAGAGGCGCTATCGCTGCCTGGCACGCTGATTAAAGCCTGCGGCGACGCCCGCCGCCGTCACCCCTCGCTACACACACAAATTACATCCTATATGTGTTTTATTTACTGTGCCGTTTTTAATTAAATATGCAATCGCTCGCGGGCAGGGCGGGGCTGGGCTTACTCTGATGGGGACAGGGACGAGATGGGGACAGGGATGGGGATGTCACCAGTGGGGCTGGCAGCTCTGCCCTCGACTGAGAGGGACAGGAGCCATCCCAAGCGGGGACACAGCTTCATCACTGTGCACGGTGAGAGTGTAGGAGCAGTATTTGTTCACAGGGGTGATCCGGGGGCTAAATTCATGCCTAGGGAAGGTGTAGGGGCTGCATTTGTGCTCAGAGATAATAGAAGGGCTGTGTTTGGGCACAGGAACAACGTGAGTTGCATTCAGCACAAGCAGCTGGTGTGGCTGATGGCCCCGAGGGTCTGGGTGTGTAGGTGCTGCCATGGATGTGTCAGGGCCCAGCCCGGTGCCCAGCTGAGGCTGGCAGCACTGCCCAGGGCTGCTCCAGGCAGGCAGCAGCCTGGCAGCCAGCTCACAGCCACTTCTCCTGGGAAAAACCACATCCTGTGTCAGAGCCAAACAAGAAATCATCCCCAGTGCCCAGATAACAGCACTGTGTGTGGGCACAGCGCTGAGGGATGGCTGGGGAGATACGGGCAGAGTAAATCATGGTTTGAAGGCATGGCTGCCTGAGGGAAAGACAATTCTTCAGCAGTCATGCTGGGATAGAGGGATCCAGGATTCATCCTGGGAAACCTACCCACATCCTGCCAGTGCCTTGGGACAACAGTGAAGGCAGAACGGGTGATGACGGTGTTCCAGAAGGGACAAGTGTGGGAGGAAGGCTTAGGAGAGCTAAATTTACTGCTCAAATGCACACTGGCTCCCCTGCAGCACCACACTGGGTTGTTTAGCCCAATGCCAAAGAGCTGGGGTGCTCCTGAGAGTTCTTGCACCCTAAAAATGCATTGAGGGTCTCCCAGGAGGGATCAGTGCCTGGTCTCAGGGTACTGCTGGCTCCTTGCTCCTGCAGTGGCACCCACCACTGGCTCCTCCACGCTGCAGTCCTGGGGCAACCCAGCACCAGAGGTCATTGTGGGATTCCCCCCCACAGCATTTGGGGTCCCCCTGGGAGCACAGGGAGGTGCCATCCCAGCTCCCTGCCAGCCAGCCCCATTCCTGCCACACCACACAGCCCCCCTGCACTCTGCCAGCCCCCCTTGATTAATCACAGGCTGGGGCTGCCAGCAGCTTATCTCCTGCTTTAATAGCTGAATAATTTAAAACTGCTGTTTGCCGGCATCTTAATTGCTTTTGTGTCAGGTGCAGGGCCAGTGGGAATGCAGAGTGGGCCTGAGAGGCTCCACATGGCCCCTGGGGACACCAGCCTTGGGCTTCCCAGCCGGTGACTGTCCCCAGGGAGTGAGGCTCGCACAGGGAGTTTTGCTGGGAAGGGAGTGGAGATGGCAGGCCAGCTGTCCCCAGTGATGGCTGTGTCTGCCCCGGAGCAGATGGGGACAGTGAGCACTCTGGGGAGCTCTGGAGAGTGGCTCGTTTCTCTGGGGACAAGGGACAGCAGGGTGGTGCTGGAGCTGTGTGGAAGTGGGAGGGTTGAGGGGATGTAGGAGAAGCTGGAAAGCCCCCATGGGCTTCTTCCTGGGAAGGGGCAGAGGGGACAGTCCCCATCACCTTCCTCCCTGCCATCCCTGGGGACACCGCAGTCCCCATCACCCCCAGCCCACCCCAGCTCCCTCCCTGCACCCAGCCAGCCCCGTCTGTGTGTCCTGCAGCCACTGTCATCCTGAACGAGCTGAACTGGACGCAGGCCCTGGAGGACGTTTTCATCGAGAACCGCAAGGAGGATCCCTCCCTGCTCTGGCAGGTCTTCGGCAGCGCCACCGGCGTCACCCGCTACTACCCCGGTGTGTGCCAGGGGGGCTGTGGCACACAGGGGCTGTGACACACACGGGCTGTGCCAGGGGAGGCTGTGACACAGGGGCTGTGCCAGGGAGGGCTGTGCCAGGGGGGGCTGTGGCACACAGGGGGTGTGCCAGGGGGGCTGTGGCACACAGGGGCTGTGGCACACAGGTTGCGGGGGTTGCACCATGTGGCAATTGTACTCAATTTGCGGGCTGTGACACACAAGGACTGTGGCACACAGGGGCTGTGGCAGGGGGGCTGTGGCACACAGGGGCTGTGCCAGGCCCTTCCCACTGCTCCATGGGGATGAGCACCCCCTGGGCTGGTCTGACACGTGTAACTGTGCTGTGCCAGACCCCGTTGGTGTGAGCTCCCCACCCGAGCCTGCTGCTTCCTCAGCCCTGGGCATCTCTCTGTCCTGTCCCCCATGTCCCCCTGTCCCCCCCAGGACAGCCCTGCCTCGCTCACTGCCTGCCTTGTCCCCACAGCCACCCCATGGAGAGCCCCCAACAAGATCGACCTCTACGACGTGCGCCGGCGGCCCTGGTAAGGGGGTGCTGGGTGGGCAGGAGGGTCCTGGCTGGGAGCAAGCAGCTCCCTCCCCTTTTCATGGCATTGGGCACTGGCAAAGGGACACCATAACACAGGCAGGGGCATCTGAGCTGTGGCACTTGGCTCCTTCTCCCCTTCCCTGTTCCTGGGAAAGCGGAGCAGGATGGAGAGATAAATCCCTGGGTGCAGATGAAAGTGTGGAGAGAGCCCTGTGCCCCCTCAGCACAGCCATGGCTGCTGGCACTCAGTCCTGGCCAGCATTCCCATCCAAATGAGATAACACCTGGCTTGGAAACCATGAGCTGGGAGGATGGGGAGAGGAATGGGCAGGCAGCACAGGCTGTGGCTCAGGGATAGCTCAGCAGCCTTTTAGCCCACACCAAGTGAGCTGGGATTGAATGGGCTGCCCTTAGCCCAGCTGGAGGTGCTGGTGTGGCAGTGCTGGTTATCAGCTGGAGCTGGGGGAGCCACAGCCCCATCCTGCCCACACCTGCTGCCTCAGGCATGCAGAGGAGAGTGGGCACAGGCCTCTGGCACAGGTCCAGGGAGCCCTGTATCCCAATGGATCATCCCCCTGCCCACATCAGGAGCTGCCCCCCTCTCCTTGTCAGAAAATTAATGGCCCTGCTACTATGGTTAATTGCCTTTGATTGCTCCACATTAATTATTAACTGTTCCCTGCTGGGGTGTCTGTGCAGGTTATTGCAGGGCAGGGACTGGAAGGCTGGTTTGGGGTGGGGGTTGCTGGTGTGTATGGGGGCTACTGAGCCCAGCTAAGCCCAGCTCTCTGCCCACTAGCCAGGCTGGCCACCTGGTTGCCCACCCTGCCATGGAGGAGCAGCAGCAGCGCCCTTCATGCTGGGGGACAGCACACCTGGGGGAACCCCCTTTGGGGCCCTCTCCTGCTCTCAGTGGGGTCCCATGCAGGACACAGCCTTCGCTGCTCCACGGCCACGACCCTGGCCGCCGCCAGGAGCGCCACTCGCCCGCCTTCCCCTCCCCTGATGAATGGCCCCATTAGCCACAGCCGTCTCCTGCCGAGCCCAGGGCATTCATCTGAGCCGGGCAGCCGAGATGGATGTGCTGCCACAGCCCATTACGGGCAGCATCTTAGTCGGGCTCTGTGCTGCACCAGCAGCCCGGCCCCGGGAGTGGGGCAGGCTCCAATAGCCCCTCTCACACGGCAGGGAGGAGCCCCTGGGCAGCTGCCTGTCCTGCACCCCGCAGGCTCCAGGAGCCCCTCTCACCCGGGCAGGGAGGAGCCCCTGGGCAGCTGCCTGTCCCGCACCTGCTTGGGGATGCTGCACCCATGTCAGGAGGCCCCCATGTGCCAGCATCCTGCATCCCACCCGGGTAATCCCTTGTAATTAGGGAACATCAGGGATTAACAATCAGAGCCTGCCCCTTCCCCAGTCCTCCCCAGTTGTGGTGAGTAATTGATACTAATGACGCACTAATTAATTTACACGAGGCCCGATCCTGATCAAGCCAATAATGAGGTTCCCTTGGCCTCCAGCCAGGGCAGGATCAGGGCTCCTGCAGTGCCACGGTGAGATGGGGCTGTGCATGGCCATGTCTGGGGTGGGATGGGTGCTGAGCCCTGTGCCAGCCCCTCCCACACAGCATGGCACAGCAGGGCTGGGAGCAGGACCAGTTGTTTCCAGGGGTGACAAAGGGTTCCCTAATTGTTTTCAGTGGGGAAGATTTACGTCGTGTTATTATTTTTCCTCCTTGTAGCTAAAAATAACCTCATCAGCCTGGCCTTTGAAGCTACCAGGGGGGTAAATAGCATCTTAATATGGATGTGTGTGTCAGCATAATCAGCACGCAGGAAAGGGCCCGTGATGATGGAAGAGTTTAGCATTTAGAGCTCATTAGGCTGACACAGTGTGGAGCAGCAGTCTCTGGCTGGCTGCTGTGCTGTGCCACAGGAGCCACGTCCTGGCTGCCACCTGCCCACAGCCTCCTTGTCCCTGCGCCTTGCCATGGGGTCACACAGCCCTGGCTGCCCGGGGCTCCCACACAGCTCCCCTGTGCCCTGGCAGGGCCTCACTCTTGGGCTGTGCCCCCAAAATGAGTCAGCCCTGCTGACCCCACTCTGTACCCCACAGGTACATCCAGGGTGCCTCCTCCCCAAAGGACATGGTCATCATTGTGGACGTGTGAGTACACGCTGGGGGCCATGGCTGGGCTGGTGACACAGCTCGCCAAGGTGCCACTGTCCCAGCAGTGGCCGCAGGGAAGCCGTGGGGGTGGCACAGCCCTGTGCTCCTCACTGCCAAGCCCCCAGCACCCCTGTCTCCTGCAGGAGTGGCAGCGTGAGCGGCCTCACCCTCAAGCTGATGAAGACCTCGGTCTATGAGATGCTGGACACCCTCTCAGATGATGACTATGTCAATGTGGCCTCGGTGAGTGCCTGGGGCAAGGGGAAGGGCTGTGGCCCCAGGCACAGGAACCTTCGTCCCCCACGCACACCGGGCTAAGGGCTCTGCAGACAGAAATGCCATTTTTTGTCTTCTTAACCACCCACCAAATGGCTGCTCAGGGCTGAGCACACAAAAGCTGCCCCTATCAGGGGGCATTTGGCAGGGATGTTCTGCATTATCCCAGCCAGCCACCTCCTGTCCTTCACCAGCCACTGACACCCCACGGCTGTGTCACCAGCACAGTGTCCGTGCCACCGCATCTGCGTGTCACTGGCTGCCCCGCCCCTGTCTGGCCACCAGCTCCGGCGCTAATTAACGTGTCTGGCCTGGCTCTGTTCGCTGCACGGCCGCTCCCCTAATGAATGGGCCCCATTGCCGGTAAATGAAGCTGTAAGTGAGAGGCAGCACCTGCTCCGATGGTGGCACAGCACGGCTGCTCGCACAGGCTGCGGGTCCTGCACAAGTGGGGGTGCAGCTACAGCACCTGCACCACAGCTCAGTGCTGGATTTGTCCCAAGGTTGTCCCAAGTGTCTGCCCTGTCCCCTCCTGTGACCCACTCCCTCCGTCTCACCCCGCAGTTCAATGAGAAGGCCAAGCCGGTGTCGTGCTTCAAGCACCTGGTGCAGGCCAACATCCGCAACAAGAAGGTGTTCAAGGAGGACGTGCAGGGCATGGTGGCCAAGGGCACCACAGACTACAAGGCTGGCTTTGAGTATGCCTTCGACCAGCTGCAGAACGTGAGCTGGGGGCTGGGCTGGGCTGGGGGACAGCTGGGACAGCTGGGGATGGTGGGACAGCTCCGAGTGCCTGGCTGCTGCCCTGGGCTGAGGACTCCTGGTGCTCCTCCTCCATGCTGGGGGAGACAGCCCACCTCCAGGAGTGCTGCAGCCAAGGTTTTGCTGGTGCTGCTCCCCTCTGGGCTATTAAAAGTTGGCAGGGCTGGGTGGAGGGGCAGACCCAACCAGACACCGTGCCAGAGGCAAGATAAAGATGAATGGTGCTGTTAGGTGGCAGTGTCCCTCCTGCCCATTCAGCCTGGTCACCCTCACCCCAGAGAAACGGGCTGGGGAAAGAGGCAGGTTGGGGCCAGCCCTCCTGGCTGCATGCAGCCCTGTGCCTGAGGTGTGGCCTCAGGTGCTGTGTCTGCCCCACAGTCCAACATCACTCGTGCCAACTGCAACAAGATGATCATGATGTTCACGGACGGCGGCGAGGACCGAGTGCAGGACGTCTTTGAGAAGTACAACTGGCCCAACAAGACGGTGAGAGGCCCTGGGCTGGGGCTGCTCCAGCTCCACTGCTGGCTTCTGCTCCATTTGCCTCCTTGCCATCCCCCCCCTCCCCAGCAGCCTGCTCCTGCATGGAGCACTGCCCTGCTGATGGGTTTGTAGCTGCTCCCACCTTCCTGTGGGACCAAGCACACCGTGGGATGCTGGGGAGGGAATGGGACTGGTGGGCTCCCTGAATGCTGGCCCTGAGGAACAGGCATGGGGACAGGGCTGGTGGCAGGCAGATGAACCAGCAGGAAGGTCCCAGTTGCTGCTCAGTACCTGTAAATCTGTGGGGTGGGGGTGTTCTGGCCCATGTATCACCCTCAGAGAGCACAGACCCCTCTGGGAGCAGCGATGCCCCAGAGCAAGGACCACTGAGGTGGGTGACAGAGTGATGCTGGAGGGCAGGACTGGCTGTGGCCAGGCAAGGAGACAGGGACTCCCTTGCTGCCAGCACAGCCAGCGCTTGCAGCAGTCTCCTGCCCGCTTGCACTCACTCTGGGGGCCGTGGCAGGCAATGACACGCTGTCCCTGGGGAGGCTGTCATTGGCCAGGAGCACTGAGTGTTGAAAACGGGGGTGTCCAGGGGATGGCCCTCAGTGCAGGCTCTGCCACAGGTGCGGGTCTTCACCTTCTCCGTGGGGCAGCACAACTACGACGTGACCCCGCTGCAGTGGATGGCCTGTGCCAACAAAGGTGAGCACCCAGCGGGCACGGGGGGCTGCGGGCTGCTGGGCTCACCCCCGGCTCCAGAGGGTGCCACACCAGCAAAGCCCTGCCTGCAGCCCTGCAGGGAGGTGCAGCAGAACAGCCAGACTGCTGGACAGATGGATCTTCAGCTGCCTTTCTCTCTCTTGTCCAAGGTTACTACTTCGAGATCCCCTCCATCGGCGCCATCCGCATTAACACGCAGGTACAGCCGGGAGCCAGGCACGCAGAGCCCCTCGGGCTGCCCTGCCTGGGGCAGGTCAGGCAGCCCCAGCCCCACTGGGGACAGCCCACAGGCTGGCAGTGAGTGTGGCAGCAAGCTGGGGAGCCGAGCTGAGCCCTCAGCCAGGCTCTGCACTATTAAGTAATTCATCTTCTGCAGCTCCCCACGGACCTGCTGCCTTTTGAGTGACTAATTATGAAACATCAGGCATTAATCAGCACAGAGCAGAGCTGAGCGTGGGCAGGGCCAAGCCTGGCAGAGCCGGTTGTGTCTGCCCCACACCTCCTCTCACTGCCTCTTTTCTGCCCCTTTTCTTTATGGGATGTGCACAGGGTATTGTGACGGCAGGTGATGAGGGCAGGGCAGGGCTGGCATTGAGGCATAGGGGCTCCCTCCCCACCCAGAGATCTTCCTTGGCAAAGGGAAACCTGCCCCAGGAGAAGATGGCAGCCAGGGAGACTGCAGTGACATGGTCCAGGCATGATGGAGCAATCCCAGTCCTGGGAATGGCTGGGGAGCTCTGGCTGCTGCTGCCTGGGGAGCCCCTGCCCTGCCTGTGCATGGCCAGTGGTGAGCAGCACCTTGTTTGCATCTTAATGGGCCTGTAGGGCTCCCAGCTGGAGCCAGTGCCCCCAGGTTTGATGGCTGCCAAACCCCCTCCCCAAGCTCAGCCTCACCCCATTGACATTCCTGGGGTGTGCTTAGGGACAAGGGTGTCACCAGGCTGGAGCAAGGAGACATCCAGTCCCCATGTTGTCCTTTCCCGTGTCCTGTGTCCCTGCAGGAGTACCTGGATGTGCTGGGCAGACCCATGGTCCTGGCTGGGAACCGAGCCAAGCAGGTCCAGTGGACCAATGTCTACCAGGATGCCCTGGTAAGGACCCCCAGCCCCAGGGTCCCACACAGCCCCAGGGACAGGTGGGGATCCCCAGCCCTGGGTCCCACACATGGGGATGTGGGTGGGGACTGCAGCCCCAGGGTGCAGCTGGGGACACTGACCCTGGGGTCCCACAGAACTCCAGGGTGCAGGTGGATGGGGGCACCGGCCCCAGGGTCCTGCACAGGACATGCCCATGAACCCCCCCCTGCTGCCCAGCCCAGCCCTGGGCCCTGAGGCAGTGAGGGGCCATGGGACATCATTCTGTGCTTGTGCAGGGGCTGGGCCTGGTGGTGACAGGAACGCTGCCAGTGTTCAACCTAACGGAGGACAGCAGTGACAGGAAGGTAGGACACTCTGCTGGCCCTGGTGTGGGGCCACTGTGGGGTGGGAAGGTGCCCTGGTGATGTGTGTGTGGCTGCAGGGGGGACGCTGGCATCCCTGGGGTGCTGCCTGCCCTGCACCACCTCCCTGCAGTGACACCAGGGGTGACTGCCATCCCCATGACCCAAAATTACCTTGGCCAGCTCTCACAGTTCAGCTGGGACAGCTGACAGCTGCGAGTCCCTGGGGGGAGCCGTGTCCCATGGGGGCTCCTGGGGGGCTGGTCCATCCCACCCTGTGGCCCTGCAGTACCCAAATCTGACCCACACGACCACAGAAGGAGAAGGTGTCTGTCCTGCTGATTCCCTGTCCCCGGGCTGGTGGTGGCAGGTGACAGCCCTGGTCCCACCCAGCTCCATGCTGCATTTCCTTCCAGAACCAGCTCATCCTGGGCGTGATGGGGATCGATGTGGCTCTCAATGACATCAAGAGGCTGACGCCGCGTTACAACGTGCGTGGTGCCCCTGCCCTGCACTGCCTGCTCCTGGTGGGGAACCCTCTGGTGGGAGCCCCAGGCTGTGCCCCAGCACTCCAGAGCACCTCCAGCAGCACTGGCACCTGGCAGGAGCTGGGACAGGCAGGACTGTGACCATGTTCACAGGGGTCTTAGGATGAGGGAAGAGATGAGGATCTGACTCCATCAGAAGGCTGATTTATTATTTTATGATATATATTATAACTATACTAAAAGAATAGAAGAAAGGATTTCATCAGAAGGCTAGCTGAGAATAGAAAAAGAAAGAATGACAACAAAGGCTTGTGGCTCAGACTCTCTGTCCGAGCCAGCTGACGGTGATTGGCCATTAATTAGAAACAACCACATGAGACCAATCACAGATGCACCTGTTGCATTCCACAGCAGCAGACAATCAATGTTTACATTTTGTTCCTGAGGCCTCTCAGCTTCTCAGGAGGAAAAATCCTAAGGAAAGGATTTTTCATAGAAGATGTCTGTGACACAGGAGAGCAGGGATCAAAGCTGTGTGATGCTCTGGGGCTCAGTGCAGATCCAAAACCCTTGTAGGGTCAGCAGGGAATAAACCCTACAGGCCTGGGCAAAGGAGCAGTGGGAAAAATCCAGAGCCAAACTCTCACCCCAGGAGTGGCAGATTGCATTGTCCTGAGAATAGAAATGAATGGATAGAATGGGCTGAGCCCTGGGGGTGACGTGGGGCGAGCTCTGCCTGCAGAGGTGAGGGTGATGACACCAGCACAGTGTGTCACACCACAGAGCCACCTGCTCAGCCTCACCCCTCCTCCTGTCCTCCTGCAGCTGGGGGCCAATGGCTACGTCTTTGCCATCGACCTGAACGGCTACGTCCTGCTGCACCCCAACCTGCAGCCCCAGGTGAGCAGGGGCCCAAAGGAGCAGCAGCCAGGCCCTGGGGGCTTTCCAGGGCCCTTAGGGTTTGTGATGAGTTAGTCTGGGCTCAGCAGTGGCTGCAGCCCTTGCCTGGCTCTCCCTTTGTTCCTGCAGATCATCAATTTCCGTGAGCCGGTGACGCTGGACTTCCTGGATGCTGAGCTGGAGGATGAGAACAAGGAGGAGGTGAGCAGAGCAGGGGCAGCTTCTGGGGCACAGGCTGGCCTCCTCATCTGCAGCTGCAAAGGGCACTCAGCCCCTCCAGCCTGTCCTGCAGAGAGTCTCCTCCTCAGGGTCCTGGCACGGCTCCCATGGAGCCACAGTGGGGACAGGAGCTGGGTCACTGTCCCCTGGGTGCAATGAAGCTCCCCAGGCTGCTCCCCCTGCACCCCACGGGTGCCCACAGGTGCATGGCCAGGCTCTGTGGCCCTCAGTTGCCTCCTGTGTGTCCCACAGATCCGGAGAAGCATGATTGATGGCAATGACGGGCAGAGGTTCATCAAGACCCTCATCAAGTCCCTGGACGAGGTAACTGCAGGGGAAGGGGGTCACAGCTGGAACTGTCACTGTGCAGAGCACCCAGAGCCAGCAGTGGGGGTGAGGGGCTGTGTCTGGCAGCGGGCAGGGAGCCAGGGCCCTGTGGCACTGTGCCAGCAGAGCCCTGGCAGTGCCAGGCCTGACTGGCTGCCTCTGGCCCACAGCAATACATCGACGAGGTGTTCCGGACCTACACGTGGGCTCCCATCAAAAGCACCAACTACAGGTGAGTGTCACAGCCACGCTGCCCTGCCCTGGCTGGGCCCACACCAGCACGGGCCTGGGGGCTTGTGCCTGCAGCTCCCAAAGTCCCCGGGGCCACCAGGGATGTGTCCCAAGGGCTGTGAGGTTGCAAATGCACTGCCACACTATTGCACACAGGCAGTGATGTGCTGAACTCCTGAAAGGGCTGCCTAACAGTCTTAGGCACTGTAGAGCTTGGACACAGTCCCCAGGACTCCAGAGAGGCTGCAGGGCTGGCACGCAAGGGGCCAGACAAGTGACACCTCTGCCACCCCATGTCTGCCCAGCCAGGGGCTCCTGCAGGTCCCTGCCTGCCCTAGGGTGGGTGACAGTGACATGTGCCCACCCTGCAGCACAGGCAGTGTCTTCAGAGCCAGAGGAGAGCAAAGTTCTGCATTTATCACCCAGTTTGCGCCAGTTTGGACCAGCAGATGTGTAGGAAACACCCTGACATCGTCATTTCTCAACTCACACTGCCTTCATCCTGGGAGGAGCCATGTGAGCCCCTGTTGCCAGTGTGCTCTCCTCCTCCTTCTCCTCACCACCCAGCTCTGGAGGGGCTGCCAAGGGTCACAGCCACTCCCCACTGCTCTGCAGCAGGGATATTTCCTGGGTTTCCCTGGGATGCCACCAACACTGAACAGAAAAAAGCCACCACTCTTTTCCTGAGAGCTGTGGTTTGGGGTGCCAGCAGCTCTGCTGTGCTGGCTGCAATGCCCAGGCTGTGCCCCTGCTGCCAGCACAGACAGGGTTATCTGAAGGGGTGCTTTAGGGAGGAAACCCCAATCCCAGTGGCTCTGGTGCAGGAGTTACATCTGATCAGAGTCAGGAACGTGGTCCTTGCTCATTTATTCCTGAAAATACCTGGCACAAGCGCTGTCACCAAAGGCCAATGGCCACTGCAGCTGGCACCAGGGAGTCCAGTGCCCTCTGGCAGTGTGTCCTGTGGGTTAAGCAGCCCCAGCACCACCTCCTGCTAGCTCCTTTCCCACCCTGTCCCACACCCTGCATGCCAGATTCCTGGCTGGCAGATCACTCTTGTTCCTGACCTATCTGGCTCCTGGTGCCTGTATAATGGTTGTCATTGGCTTCTCCAGTCTGGGAAGGCTTTGTCCCTTCTTTCATGGGCTGTATCTCTTTGTGCCTTCCTCCCTCACAGGGATGTCGTGTTCCTCTTCCACATGTACCTCCCTTGGTTCCTGGGCTGGCACATCCTGCCCATCTCAGCCCTGGCTAGGCAGATGTGTCAACTTCTGTGCCCATGTGTGCCCCCAGCACAGCCCTGGGTGCTCTGGGCATGACTCTGGATAGCCCAGGATGACTCTGGGTGCTGTGGGGATGACTCTGGGTGCTCTGGGCATGACCCTGGGTGCTGTGGGGATGACTCTGGGTGCCTCAGGACAGTGCTGGCTGCAGTTCCTGGAGAGCAGGACTCAGCAGGCTGTGCAGGAGGCCAGTGGGGCTGCTGCCTGCCATCACCTGGTCAAGCTGCTGCCAGCAGGTGCCAGGCAGGGACTGGGAGCTGGCCAAGGATTCTGGGTGGATACAAAGCCTTACACCAGGTGTCTGCTCTCCCTCTCCACAGCCTGGGGCTGGTTCTGCCTCCCTACAGTACCTACTACATCCAGGCCAACCTCAGCGACCAGATCCTGCAAGTGAAGTGTAAGTAGCCCCTGGCTCTCCCGGCCGCCCTCTCACACTCCCCCTCACCCCACCCAGCCCGAGGCTGTCGGGGGGAGAAACACAAACCAAAGGCTTGGGAAAGGTCATAGGGATCACTGTGAGAGGCAAAATAAAAACTAAAGCTGAGAGAGGCGTGAGTAGAGGTGAGCACACGGAGGGAAAGCGAGCTGCCTGCCTGGGGTGCCCCTGGGGTTTGGTCCTGGTGCAGCCCCGGGGCTGCAGGCAGGCACAGGCTGCACAGGGAGGCGCTACCTGTTCGCCTCCCGGGGACGAGGGATGGCGCTGTGGCAGCCACATCGTTTGTGAGCCTGGGGAAGTTTGCATGGATCTCTTTAATTTCCTTTGGTTTATTACGATACTTTGGTTTCAGTTTAAGCCATTTATTCTTTTTATGAGTTTGGTTTCGGTTGGTTTCGATTTTTGTTTGGAATTAATCTGTGTACGTGTGTGTTAGCCTGGCCCCCCTTTCTCTCTCTTTCTCTTTCCCCTGACCCCCCAAGCCTTTTCCCCACCTCAGGTCCACGCTGCTCCCAGGGACCCTCTCCCCATGGGAGAACTGGACCCTTCCCCTCCCGGTGGCCTGACCCCAGCCCCGCTCCAGATCCAGCCCCTGCCACCCCCTCCATCCATGGGCAGGAGCCCTGTGTCCCTGTGGGGACAAGGCCAGGCTGTCCCCATCCCTGGGAGGGGGGATGCCCCCATCCTCCCCAGCTCTGCCCACCCAGCCGTGCATGCCCCCTGACTCAGTGAGGACATTTTGATATCAAGACTGTTGCAACTGTTTGCTACTGATTCTCATTTTCCTTTGGAGTATTGAATATATATCTATATATTTCTCTAGTTATATCTTTGCATTTTTTTTTGTTCTTATTTCACCGTGGCCTTTTCTTTTCCTTTTGTTACTGGGTTTTTCTTATGTTTTCTTTTCTTCATGTCGTTTTTTGCAAGAGGTTTCCTTTTGGTATGATTATAGTACACAATATTTTTATTCAAACGTCGATTGAATAAAATATTGTTTGTGCCCCCCTTCCCCCTTTCCACCCAACCCCCTTTTTTTTTTTTGTTTGTTGTTTTTTGTTTGTTGTTTTTCTTGCTTTCTCTCTATGGTGGATTCACACAGTACCAAACATCAAAATGAAGGGCAAGTATTTTCAGTCTCAGACCACTCACCTTCACCACCCCGTCCCCTGCCCCGTGTCCAGTCCCCCCCAGCCCCCTGCTTGCCCATCTCCCTGCCCGTTTGCCACGCCGAACCTGCAAACCGCCACCAACTCGCCCTTCCTCCCTTCTCCTTCTCCTCTTCCTCCTCCTCTCCTCCAGTTCCCCCTTTATTTGAAAGCAACATGTCTTGTTCTGTTCATGAGAGCTTTGTCACGAAAATCCCACTCCCTCCCTGTGCATCACTCCCGAACCTGGTTCGATATCGTTCAAGAGCTGATCTTGTATGAAACTGCCCTTTTCGACCCACAAGGAGTTTGTAGCTAGTTGGATGCCCTGCTCTTCCTCCCCAACGCTGCCCCTTCTTGCTCTTCTTCTCCCGCTCGTCTCCTCCAACTCCTTCTCCCCTTCTCCTGGCTCCTTTGCTTCCTCCTCCCCAAGACAACTCAACCTGAAAGGGATAGGGCTGTGCAGGGAGAGGGGAGCTGTGGGGTGGGTGCCCAAAGGTGGCAGGGATGGAGGGCAGGTGGGGGGCCCAATCCATCAGCCTCTGGGACAGGCTTTTTGGGGAAAGCCTACAAGCAGGAAGGCTCTGCAGAGATGGGCTGGGACACCTGGGGCAGTGCCTCCCAGCTGCACAGGTGCCGGCGAGCCTGGCCCCAGGGGCACGTGGGATGGCTGAGCCCAGGGGTGCCACACTGCCTGCCCCCACAGCTGCTCAGTGGCCATCCCCCCTGCCCTGGGAACCAGCATGGCATGGCCCAGTGTCCTGTACTGCTTGAGGGTACAGCGTCCTGGTGCCGTCTGTGCCCCTGGGAGCAGCCAAGTTTGAGCCTCAAGTCCCACCGAGGCAGGCCGAGGTGCCAGAGTCTGGCCCTGCAGTGGAGCAGGACATCACCCATGGGACACGGAATTTGGCCCCCATTCCCTCAATGCCAGAGGGGCCTCCTGACCCACGGCTCCTGCACAGCCCCGCAGTGGGCCAGGGGACACCCATGGGGCACACACGGTCCCCGTGGGACCTGCCACCGCTCTCCATCCCACACAGCACATGGCACCCACCAGCAGCCTGCCCGGCAGCCCCTCCCTGGCACAGGGGCACAGCTTGTGGGGGGCACTGCAGCACAGGAGGGGCCATGGGGGACAGGGCCAGGCGAGCAGGACAGTGGGGAGGTGGAAGTGTCACCCTCAGCCCTGTTCAATCAGCCTTGAGTTGCCTCCTCCCAGCGCCCCTGTGATGGCAATGCTGATGGACCAAGTACGAGTGTTTGTACTCCTCCTCCTCCTCCTCTTCTTCCTCTCATCGGCTTGTACCCAGCCCCTGCCTCCAGCCCTCAGAGAGCAACAGTCCAACCTCTGGCTGTGCCGTGCAATGCACCAGGAGCTGGCGGGAGGGCAAGGGGGTGGCGGTGCCCGTCCTGGGGGAGATGTTATCCCGGGGTGTCCCATAGCACCGCTCCGTGCACCCCCTAACCCAGCTCGCCCCCACGAGCTGAGCCCTGCATCCTCTGTCTCTTCTGCGGGGGCAATCCCAGAGACCCCTCGAAGCTACTGGGCTGCACCCCCTGTTAAAGCAGAGCGCTGATCCCCGTCCCCATGGGGGTACCCCGGCCCCGGGGAGGGAGGGGGCGCCGGAGCCCGGCAGCGGAGCCCGGCAGCGCATTGCACGGCCCTGCAGCAGGGCGGGAGCCTCTGGTTGGACTGTCCTCGGCAAGGTTCCCCTCTGGCCATGTTGATGCCTGAAAACTCCCTTTATTTTTTTCTCCCGACAACCGAGTGTTCTGGTGATCCTCCTCCGGCCAGGAGCGCAGCATGTGGTTCCCTGCCCTCGCCCACCACCCTTCCCCCGAGAGAGAGACGTCCCCGCCCCGCCGAACATGCATATATATATATATACATGTGCGCACATATATATATGTGTGTGTGTCTGTGTGTCCCTGCGTACCGGCCGCGTACGCACCGCGCGCCTCCAGCCCGCCACCGAGCAAATTCGAGCCGAGATGGGCAAACCTCTCCTGATTTGGCTTAACCTTCCTTCCCGTGCGGTGCCAGCAACAGCAGAACGGCCTTTTCCTTCCTCTCTCTTGTTACCAAGAGCAGCAAATGCCTTTTTCTTTTTTTCTAAGTTTTTTCGTTCCCTCCCCTCTCTCTCTCTCTCTCTCTCTCTGTCCGTCTCTCTCCCTCCTGGCCCCGGCGCCCCCGCTCCCCGCCGGATAACCTTCCCTTTCTGTTGCAGATTTTGAATACCTGCTGCCCAACAGCTTTGAGTCGGAGGGACATGTGTTCATTGCTCCCAGGTAGCTTTGCGTGTGCGCTTGCCGAGGTGTGCATCCGCCCCGGCCCCGCTGCCGACCCCCCCATCGCCCCCATCCTCGCCTCATCGTGCCTTGTCCCCGCTCCCCGTGCCCTGTGGCTGTGTGTGTCGTGTGCCCGCTCGGCCGCGGGGCTGCCGCCGGGACCCCGGCCCCCCGGTTGCATCCAGCACAGTATATATTTATATTTTATATATTTATATATATATATATATATGCACCCGGTGCAGCCCGACCTCTGCGCGTGCATATATAGGTATAGTTTCTGAAAATCCTGCCGAGCGAGGGGCCGCCGGCCGCATCATACAGTCGTGCTGGCTGCGGGGGGGAGGGAGAAGGAGGGAGGGGTTTCGGCCCAAATTTGGGATGCCCAGGGGGTTTGGGGACATGAGAAGAGCATAGCGGCCCCCTGACGGACAGATGTGTCCCCTCCCCTGGGCCATGCCGCCCAGTGTGTCACCCAGCAGGGATGAAGGGCCATCCTTCAGCGGGCTGTTTGGGGAGCACCATGGCTCTGCAGCACCCGCCCTTCCCGCCACCACAGCGCGATCTCTGACCAGCCCTAATTACATCACCAGCTAATCACATATCTGCTCATAGGTCGTTATAGCAGCCACACGTCCTGTTAGGGGACGTTTTGCCAGTGCAGCTTTTGGGGGTTGCAGTGGGTTGAGGTGCAGCACAGCCACCTATGGGTACCCCCGCCCTCCCGGCCCGCAGCAGCAGCAGCAGCAGCAGTCACTCACACCCGCTGTGGGTGAAGCAGCAGCAGTCACTCACACCCGCTCTGGGCGAAGCAGCAGTCACTCACACCCGCTCTGGGTGAAGCAGCCCGGAATGTGCAGTCACTGCGCAGCGCTGCTTTTTCGGGGAGCTCAGTCCCCAGGCCCTCTGCTGGGCACTGGGGGTGAAGCCCAGGACACACGGGAGCCAAAGCAGAGCGTGAATGAAAAGCAGGAACAGAGTTATTGAAAACTGGCCGTAAGCACGCCAAGAGGATGGATAGGGAGGGGATGCCAAGGCCCCAGGAGTGGGGCTGCACCCAGTGAGGCTGCAGTGCCTGCTCCGTGCCCGGTGTGGGGCTCTGCAGACGCTGCAGCTGCAGAGAGCAGCGGGTGTGGAAGTCAGGGCAAGCCCCTCGGTATCCCCAGGGCGGCTCCACGAGCGGCCCCGGTGCGGCGGGGCAGGGAGGGGCCGTGTGCCCAGGGCGACTGTATGATCTGCTGCCGCGCCCACGGGCCTCTGGGCATTTTCAGAAACCGTATATCCCCCGTCCCCCGTGGGTGTGTGAGTACCTGTATCTGTGCGTGTCGGTGGAGGTATTTAGGTGCTGTTCGCCCCTGACCAGGGGTTGAGGGCCGGGCCGAGCTGGGCAGGGTGCCTCACCTTTTTCAGCTGCCCTGTGGGCATGCTCCCTGCCACCCTTTGCTCCATTTGTCCTCTGAATGACAGAGGTTTTGGCAGAGCGGTTGTGAGAGGGGGAGTCCTGAGCACCCTGGCACTGTTCACAGCCACACTGCTGAGGACGGGAGGCTCTTGGCACACTGGGGTGGCACTAACCTGTGCCACCCAGTCAGAGTCTCGTGGCGACCAGCAGGTTACAGCTGTCCCTGGCATCGGTGGGGCTGGGACTCTGTGCTCAGGGTGTCCCAGACTGAAGCAGGGACATGGCACCCACCATACTGCCTGTCCCAGGAGTGTCTCAGGGCCAGTGATGCCTGTGGGCAAGCTGGGGCTCAGCCAGCACCCAACCAGCTGTGCAAAGGGCACAGGTACGGCCTTGAGCGCCTGCCTGGTGCTGCAGTGCAGCTGTGCAGAATCCCGAGGCAAATCCCTGCTGGCACCCACAATGGAGCCCCAATCCCTGGGGTGCCACAGGGGCAGGGCAGGGAGGGCACAGCCCCACAGGTAAGTACGGTGCCAGAGGCAGCCAGTCCCACCAGTAGCCCCAGCAGGATGGGGAGAGATGGACTCGGTGTTGTACCACTCTGGGCAAACCAGGATCCATCAGAGCTTGCCCTGGCAGAGGTGACAGCACCTCAGTGCCTGTGGCAGTGACAGACCTGGTGACTGGTGGGACACTTCCCTGGTGGCACTGCAGGCAGCATGGGCTGGGTACTGGGCACTCTGCAGAGATGCCCACAGCCAGTTCCCTGGCAGGTGACACTCCCAGGAGAGGTGGCACCTCACCATTTTTGTGTCCCTGTCAAGCCTGGGTGCTGGCAGCACAGCCAGCCCCTGCCCTGCCGTCCCCGGGGCAGAACTGACCTTGCCTTTTCCATCCCCACGAACCACAAACCTTGTCCCCAAACCCCAGAGAGTATTGCAAAGACCTCGACCTGTCGGATAACAACACCGAGTTCCTGGAAAACTTTATTGCCCTCATGGAAAAGGTGACCCCAGACTCCAAGCAGTGTGAGTAGCTGGGGGGGCTGCTGGGGGGTCGGGGGTGGATGGGGCTTCAGGGGGAGATGGAGCAGGGGATAAACTGTGCTGGGATTGGGGTCCTGGGAGCTGCTGCAAGGTAGGTGCTGGGACAGAGCTGGGGACATGGGTGGCCCTCATGGGGTCAGCTCTCACCTCCTCCTGCTCTCCAAGGCGACAACTTCCTCCTGCACAACCTGATCCTGGACACGGGTATCACACAGCAGCTGGTGGACCAAGTCTGGAAGGACCAGGACCTCAACACGTAGGTGGAGGGGAGATGGCCCAGGGTGGGCAGCACTGTCTTGGGACAGATGAGGATTGGGATGGAGGCAGGGGCAGAGCAAAACCCCGCTGATGGCTGGTGTACCTGGCCCTCTCCTTGCAGGTACAGCCTCTTGGCTGTCTTCGCAGCCACCGATGGGGGCATCACCCGTGTCTTCCCTAACAAGTGAGTGTCTGCCCTGCACAGTGACGTGTCTGCTCCTGCTGGGCCATCTCTGGTGGGACCAGAGATGACAGTGACACTCATGGCTGTGTTTTATCCCTGCCAGGGCCGCGGATGACTGGGAGGAGGAACCGGAGCCCTTCAACGCCAGCTTCTACCGGAGAAGCCTGGACAACAAGGGCTACATCTTCAAGCCACCCTACCGAGATGGTGGGTGCCAGCTCAGGGTGACAGGGTGTGACCCAGGCTGGCACTGGCTCCATGTGTCCCCTGATGTCACCCCTGCCTTCCACAGCTGGCTACCGGGGGCTGGACCTGGAGAACAACACCATTGGGATCCTGGTGAGCACTGCCGTGGAGCTTAGCATCGGGGACAAGACCCTGAAGCCCGCAGGTAGGCAGGGAGCTGGGTGCCCTGGTGCCAGGCTGGGGGGTCCCTGCACCCCCTCCAGGCTACAGCTCACCCTGTGTCCCCACTGCCCCAGTGGTGGGGGTGAAGCTGGACCTGGAGGCCTGGGCTGAGAAGTTCAAAGTGCTGGCGAGCAACCGGACAGACCGAGACCAGCTGGGCACCCGCCGGGTACGTCCTGGGGCTGGCACTGCCAGGGGACAGGGCTGGAGACAGGGCAGGGAGGGAGCTCTGCTTGCTGGGGGGCACTGCTGGGACATGGTGCTTGTGGTTGGAATGGGTTTGTTCCTCAGGGTTCCTGTCCCCAGCCTTGGGGACACCACCCTGCATGTCCCCTTCTGGCTGGGAGGACAGCTCTGGAGGGATGACCATCCTGCTAACCTCTCCCTCTGCCCTGCTTTTGGTTGACAGTGTGACCCCTCAAGCAGCTGTGAGATGGACTGTGAGGCCAACAACAAGGTGGGTGGTGGGCAGGGGTGGGGGCACTGGTGGGGATGTATGGAATGGCTGGGAGAGGTCCCTGTCCCACGCTTACCCAGCCTGTGCACCCACCCTGGGCCCTGCTGTTCCCCAAGCTCAGCCAGACTCAGCCCATCTCACAGGGATGAAGGCCTGGGGGTTGCCCCATGGACCATGGAGCCCCTGAGGGGGCTGTTAAACCCACAGGGTGGGTGGTGTCTCCTGCTCCCTGCACCCAGCATGGGTGCTCCTGGCACTGAGATGCTTCTGAGGCTTGGGGACACCGTGCTGCCCTCCTGCCTGACAGCCTGCCACCCTCCCCTGCTGGTCCTGCCTTGCCCTGGGCATGGCCAGGGTTGGATGACACTGCCCTCCTTCCCCAGGACCTCATCTGTGTCCTCATCGATGATGGGGGCTTCCTGGTGCTGTCCAACCAGGAGGACCATTGGTACCAGGTGAGCGGTGCCCGCAGCTCTCCGGGGCGGGGATGCCAGCCAGGAGCTGAACCCCGAGCTCGTGGCTGTGGCACAGCCCCACTCGAGTCCCCTCCAGGGGAGCCTGTGCCAAGGTGGCATTTGGGTGCAGATTGGGTGTCCCCATTTCAGGTGGGCAAGTTCTTCAGCGAAGTGGATGCCAACCTGATGTCTGCCCTCTACAACAACTCCTTCTACGCCCGCAAGGAGTCCTACGACTTCCAGTCCGTCTGTGCCCCCGAGGCCCCCAGCAACACGGGCGCGGCGCCCCGCGGCGTCTTCGTGGTGAGCACCCACGGGGATGCTGCATTCCAGCTGCTCTGGGAGCTCAGGGACCCACGAGCGTGTCCCCAGTGCCCCTCACGGGCACCTGCTGGCTCACTGCCCCCTCTTTACCCACAGCCCACTGTGGCCGACCTGCTGAGCCTCGCCTGGTGGACCTCGGCCGCAGCCTGGTGAGTCCTGCCGTGTCCCCTCCCTGGGGCCATTCGCACTGGGGAGGAACACTGGGTTGTCCTTGGGGCTGGGACAGCTGACATGGCCACGCTGTGCTTGCCCAGGTCCCTGTTCCAGCAGTTCCTGTACAGCCTCACCTACAGCAGCTGGTTCCAGACGGGTCAGTGCTGGGGAGCTTTGGGCTGGGGGTGGGCAGGGCTGGGGGGGTTGGTGGCCTTTGTCCCACAGCGCTGTGCTGGCACAGAGGAGGTGGTGGGGGACGGCATGGAGGCCAGGGAGACGAGCTGCATCATGAAGCAGACCCAGTACTACTTCAGCACCGTCAACGCCACCTACAACGCCATCATCGACTGTGGCAACTGCTCCAGGTGGGTCTGTCCCCACTGTCCCACCCCTGGGCAGGGCTGGGGACACCCCCGAGGCTGCCTGTGCCAAGGTGCCCGTGCAGCAGCCTCTGTGGGGGCAGTAGGAGATGCTGTGCAGCATTTAGGGGGACTGTGATACGCACAGGGGGGGACAGAGGGGAACAGTGGTGTCCCCGTGGGCTGTGGGTGATGGTGTCCCCAGGGATCCTCTGCGTGGGACCAAGGCCTGGAAGGCCATCAAGGCCATCAGTGCTGAGTCCCTGGGCAGCCCCTCAGCATGGGGATGGGCAGGGAGGTGGAGATGAGGATGGGGATGCAGGCCAGGGCACGAAATGGGGATAGGGACAAGGCTGGGAATGCAGACAGGCATGAGGTCAGGGATAGGGACGAAACTGGGGACCGGGATGGGGAGGAGGACAGGGACAGTGGTGAAATTGGGTCTGGGGAGATGCTGCTGGTTCAGCAGGGCTGGCTCTGGCAGCTGGGGGGATTGGGGCACAGGCTAAGGGGGGTCCCACTGCCTTTGCACCCGCAGGCTGTTCCATGCACAGAGACTGGCCAACACCAACCTGCTCTTTGTGGTGGCTGACAAGCCCCTCTGCAGCCAGTGTGAGTCTGTTAAGCTGCTGCAGGCAGAGGTAAGAGGTATCCTTTGATGGCTCAGCTGCATCCCACAGGTGGCAGCGAGGTGGGGGGACACATGGGGTCTGTGGGACAGGCAGCGGGGGGCAAGGACATGTGAAGTTGTGGAGTTTGGCAGGGGTGGAGGGAGCTGGCTCATGGCCAAAGGGGCTGGGGGTGCCTTAGGAGCCCCCAGTGCCCTGTTCCTGGTGGTTTCCTTGACCTGCCAAGCCCCCCCGAGGGACCCCAACCAGTGTGAGCTGGTGGACAGGCCCCGCTACCGGAAAGGCCCCCACATCTGCTTCGACTACAATGCAACAGTACGTGGGGCAGGGGAGCGGAGCTGGGGCTGGGGCTGGGGAGGGGTGGGGGTATCCTCTGGGAGGGCAGAGCCATGGGGGGTCCCCTGGGGGTGCTCCACTGGGGGAGGTTTGGGCAGTGGGTTCCCCCTGAGCAGGGAATGGAGCCATGGGGGGATCCCAGGGGAGCCCTGAGGGGGAAGTGGAAAAGGTGGAAAGGTGAGTGCCCCTCCTGGGGGGAACAGAGCCACGGGGTGTCCCCCAAGGGGAACAGGGCCATGGGGGGATCACCCAGAGGGGTGGGGGGACCCCTCTGATGGGGGCTTGGAGCCCAGGGAGGACAGGGAGAGGGCTCAGGAGCCCTGGGGTATTCCCTGGGGAGATCACAGCCCTGAGGGGTCCCTGGGAGAGCGGTGCCATGGGGCGCCCTCCCGGGGGAAAGCGCAGAGCCGCGGGGTCCCGGGGAGAGCAGCAGCAGGGCTGGCCCCGGGGCTGTGCTGCAGGGCAGGAGGCGCTCAGGGCTGCAGGGAGGTGGCAGATGCCCGTGCCAGGGCCGTGGGTGCCCGTGCCAGGGCCGTGGGTGCCCCTGGGCTGCCGAGGCACTGCCGGGGGCGCCCCACGGCCGCTCTCTCTCTTCACCCACCCAGGAAGATACCTCAGACTGCGGCCGAGGGGCTTCCTTCTCCCCTTCCCTGGGGGTCCTGCTCTCGCTGCAGCTGCTGCTCCTCTACTCCAGCACCAGCCGGCACCCACTGCCCCCGGCCGCCTGCCTTTAGCCCCCCGGCCGCCCCCGCCAGCTCTCTTTTCTTTCAACTTCCATCTCCATGCCCGTCCCCGGCCCGCTGGAGCGGGAGCGACGCCCCCTCCGCCGCCCCGGGGCCCCCGGTACCGGCCCGCTCTCCCCGCCGGCCGCAGCCAAAGAAGCGCCGGGAAGCGGCCGGGGCTCCCGGCCGAGCGGGCACCGGGACGGGGCCCCGGTGTCGCGCCCTCCCGGCTGCCCGGACTCGGAAAAGTGGCGTCGGTGTCCTCCGCCCGCAATTCCCACCCTTCCATCCGCCTCGCCTATTTTTTTAGCCTGAAGATTTTAAAGCAGATCTTTCTACATGGAGTTTCCAACATTTTCACCTGGAGACCGGCGGGGTTTATTGTCAGCAACGAGGACACATGGGAAAACAAACGGAAAAAAGAAAAAAAAAAAAAAAAAAAAAAGGAAAAATAATGGGGGAAGGAAAAAAAAAAAAAAAAAAAGAAAGAAAGGACTTGACTGTGCGGGTCAGTATCATTTGTTCTGGCGGTACCGGCCCCAGGGCGTGCGGGGCAGCTGCAGTCGCTGCGGGCTCACCCCTGCGGGCTGGGGCTGGCAGCGGACAGGGACAGGGACAGGGGGACAGGGACAGGGACAGTGGCCTTTGCCTGCGGCACGATGGAGCCCCGGCCCCCGCGCTGGGCTCAGCCGTCCTTGGGCACAGATACTGGCGTGAAAAGGAGGAGGGGAAAAAAAATGTATTTTGTTTCTTTTCGGTTCTGCAGATCACTGTGAATCCTGCCCGCTCAGCCCTGCCCCCCTCCAGCCCTGGGACCCCCTGCCCTGCCAAAGAAGCCGCGCTGGCCCGGCCGGGCCGTGCTGCTCGTCCCCGGGGACACGTCCCCGAGTGGGACACGCCGTACGGCCTCGAGTGCCCAGCGGTGCCACATGTGTGTCCCCAGAAGGGCCGTGGCCCGGGCGCGTGCCGGGCCCGGCCATGCCGGGTGCTGCCGGCTGGGGCACGGCGGGGGATGCGGGCAGGTGGCGCATCCGGGGGTGGCATCCCCCAGTCACCCCACCGGGTGCCGGGGAAGGGACAGCGTGGCTGCTCTGCCCTGGCACCCCGCAAACCCCGCTGCACGCCACAGACCCAGCCCGGAGCGGCGCGGGGGGCTGGAGGGGCACGGGGCAGGGTGACAGCTGTGACACCGGGGTGACAGCCGCGGTGCCACCCCCGCTGCTCCCGGCAGTGCCGGGGGTCCCTGGGCGGCCCTGGGGACCCTCACCCCCAGGGCACTCCGCTCAGAGCCACCCCATCAACCGGGTCCAGGGGAGCCCCCTCGGCACGGCCACCCCGGGGGGGCTGGGGAGGGCGCCAGGCGCTAATTAGTGCTGGGGTTAATTAATGGTCATTCTGCTTGTAGCTTTTTCAGTGTGTGTTTGGTTACTGTCTCTGGGAACCGTGTTTGAACAGATGGCTCTGTGTTACCGGGAGTGTGTGTACTTCTGTAGTCTAGTTAGGTGCTCTGCCAGAAAACCACCACTATACATACCTATAAATATATACATATATAGTCTATTTTAAGTT
Organism: Camarhynchus parvulus; assembly: GCF_901933205.1. Lineage (NCBI taxonomy): Eukaryota > Metazoa > Chordata > Aves > Passeriformes > Thraupidae > Camarhynchus > Camarhynchus parvulus. The sequence continues at coordinate 4,571,981 of NC_044582.1, forward strand.
AAAAACCAATGAGACGAACGGGCGGCGTGGCCCCGGGCCCCCCGTCCCGCCGGGGTCACCTCCTGCCCTGTCCCCACCCGAAAGCTTCTCTCTCTGCTCATTCAAAGGCATTGGGTTTTTAATTGATTTTCTTTAATTTACTTTTAATTTCTTTGGGTTTCTTTTTTTTTTTTTTTTTTTTTGTACAGAAGAGTTGGAAAACTAAAAAAAAAAAACCAACAAAAAGACAATTTGTAAGATATCGTGCGTGTGACTCCTTGTAAAATATTTTCAAATGGTTTATTACAGAGACTCAGTTATTAAATAATGTTCATATTTTCACTTCACAGGCGGTGGCTGCGTCATTGCCCGGGGCCGTGGGCACGGCTGGGGGGGCACAGCACGGGGGGGGCACACAGGATATCGGGGGGCTCTGCCAGGTGGGACGCTGCCCTCACCCCTGCTGCACCTCGGGGGCAGGGACAGGGCACAGGCAGGGACAGCGCAGAGCCGGGGGCTCACAGAGACCGCTCGCTGCACAGAGGGGCTGGGGCACAGCGGGGGCACAGCGGGGGCACAGCCCCCCCCATCTTCCCGTGTTCCCGCAGGACCGTGTCACCCTTCCCATGCCCCACTCCATGCCCGTGTCCCCGTGCACATGCGCCCCTGTTGCCAGGGGTCAATGTCCCCTGGTGCCCTCCGTGTCCATATCCCCATTTCCCGGGGTTTCTGCCCCCCGTGTACGCACCCCCATGACTGTGTTCTTCATGCCCCATAACCGTGCTCTGCCACGCCTCTCCCCCACATCCCGCCGTGTCCCCCCCCCACGTCCGTGTGGCTCGTTTGTCCCGTGTCCTCCCGTTTCGTGTCCCTGTCTCCCCTCCGTGTCCTCGTTCCCCCGTGTCCCCCGTCTGTGTGTCTCGCGCCGCCCCGCGCTGCCAACGTGGTCGGACTACAAGTCCCGGCGTGCCCCGCGGCGCCCTGGCCCCGCCCCCACGGCAGCTCCGCCCCGGCGCCCCCGTTCCGCGCACGCGCAGCGGCCCTGTTTGTCCGCGCCCGGCCTGGCCCAGCGGAGGGTCCGAGCGCGGCCTGGCCCGAGGCGGCGGCGGAGGGAGAGAGGGGCCCGGGGCCGGGGCCGGCCGGGGGCCGCGCGGGGCGGCGGGCGGGTGGGGCCGGGCAGCCCCCGCGGGGCCGCCCCGTCCCGCCCGCGGGGCCGAAGATGCGGCGGTACCTGCCGGTGGCCCGGCAGCACTTCCTGGCGGCGCTGGCCGGTACCAGCGTGGTGGTGAAGTCGCTGAGCGCCGCCGCGGTGCTGCTGTACCTGCTCTCCTTCGGGCTGGACACGGCCTACGGGCTGGGGGTGACGCCCGGCTACCTCCTGCCCCCCAACTTCTGGGTGTGGACGCTGCTGACGCACGGGCTGGTGGAGGAGCGCGCCTGGGGGCTGGCGGCCAGCCTGGCCACGCTGGGCACGGCCGGGCGGCTGCTGGAGCCCCTCTGGGGCGCGCTGGAGCTGCTCGTCTTCTTCGCCGTGGTGAACATCTCCGTGGGGCTCCTGGCCGCCCTCGCCTACTTCCTCACCTATGTGGCCTCCTTCCGCCTCCACTATCTGTTCGCCGTCCGCATCCACGGCGGCCTGGGCTTCCTCGGAGGGGTCTTGGTGGCCCTCAAGCAGACGATGGGGGACAGCACCGTACTGAAGGTGCCTCAGGTCAGAATGAAGGCTGTCCCCATGCTCCTGCTCCTTCTCCTGGCTCTGCTGCGGCTCGCTGCCCTCGTCGAGAGCAATGTACTGGCCTCGTACGGCTTCGGGCTCCTCTCCAGCTGGGTCTATCTCCGCTTCTACCAGCGGCACAGTAGAGGCCGCGGAGACATGAGCGACCACTTCGCCTTCGCCACTTTCTTCCCCGAGATCCTGCAGCCCGTGGTGGGTCTGGTGGCCAACCTGGTGCACAGCGTGCTGGTGAAGGTGCGGGTGTGCCGCAAGACCGTCAAGCGCTACGACGTGGGTGCCCCATCCTCCATCACCATCAGCCTGCCGGGGACGGACCCCCAGGACGCCGAGAGGAGAAGGTACCGCCTGCCCTGCCCCTGCCCTGCCCTGCCCTGCCCTGGGGGATCGCGTTTAGGGACAGCGAGGGTGCGGTTTAAAATCTACCCAAGGGGGAGGGGGGAGATTTAGGTACAGGGGCTCAGGAGGGGCCTTCTCCATGTGGTCTGCCGCGGAGGTGGTGAGGAGCATTTCAGGGAGCTGGTGGGACATTATCTTCTTCTTCCAGATGTGGAGCAGCAATGGAAAGGCAGGGGAGATCCTGGGAAAGGGGCCGACAAGGTTAGGGTCCCTGCAGAAGAAAGGGATACAGTCTGGGGGGGTGACAGCCCATGCTTGTGGCAGCCTTACACCAGTTCACCCTGGCCCAGGGGAGGGCAGTGAGTCAGCCCCACAGCCCAGCCCTCCAGCACAGCCAGCACTGGCCTTCCTGACTCCTGGCAGGAGGGTTTGGACAGGGTGCTGGCACTCCCTTTTCCCTGCCCTGCTTTATGCCTTTATTCCCCCTTCCCGGAGCTGCCCTTGTGCTGACAGCCTCCGGTTGCACCACGTAGCATGAAAACTCCGTGTGAGTAGTCTGGGAGCCGGAGTGCATTTCTGTGGAGCGGTCCCAGGCGCTCCAGGTTTTCCCCAGCGCTGCTGAACCCACCCTTTCCTGCTGGGAAGAAGCCAGGGACTGACGTGCCCAGTGCCCCACGGAGCAGAGCCGCTGTCCCGGGTTAACCTGCCCACGTGCCCTTGTCCTGCAGGCAGCTGGCCCTGAAGGCTTTGAACGAGCGGCTGAAGCGCGTGGAGGACCAATCAGCCTGGCCCAGCATGGAGGATGATGAGGAGGAGGCGGCCGCAGCAGCGAAGGCCGACAGCCCACTGCTGCCCGAGGCCGGCACGGCCGGGAAGAGCCCTGGCCAGGAGTCCAACCTCATCAGCTTCCAGGACGCCCCGGCCCAGCTGTGAGCGGCCCCTTCCCGCCCTGTCTCCGTGTGAGAGCTGCTAATCCCCCTCGTGTGCCCCTGGCCGGGGCCGGGGACTCCTCCCGCGGCGCAGGCAGGGGGATACCTCATTCCAACGCTTCGCTGCTGCTGCTCGCGGCCAGCACCAGGCACCCGGGACAGTGACACTGCCACCACCGTGAGGACAGCGATTCCTGGAGCCACTCCCCCAGCCGGGGCAGGCCGTGGAGTCGGTGCAGGCAGCGGGGGCTGTTCTGGGAGAGGGACACGGGGCTGATCCCTGCCCCAAGCCGCTGTGCTGGCCCTCGTGGGATCCAGGTCAGCTTCTCCTCTGTGCCAGGGCTTGGCCAGAGCACTCAACACTTATTTTCTCCTTTCTGAAGGTAGTTTTGTCCTAACTGAGGCAATGGAAGGCTGGTGGGTTTCTCTTCCGAACGTCTTTCCCGTGGGGAGCCTCCCCCCGCCCCAGCAGGAGCTCACCAGGGCCGGTGAAAAGTTTGTTGGGTAGGAGGGGACAGGACCCTGGGCAGGAAGAGGCCACCCAGCCCCTCGTGGTGGTGCTCCAGCACTGCCAGCTCCAGGCTTTCATGGTGGGGATTTTCTCCTCCTCCTCTCCTGCCCCCTCCCCCTGCAAGGAGCCGCTGCCCTTGGCTGCTCCCCGGCTAATCCGTTTGCCAGATTACACTAGAAGCTGGAATTAATTTTACAGTGGGACTCTAGCTGCTTCCTCTGGCAGCAGGTTTTCTTTCCTGCAGGTAGAATATGGGCTCCCCCTTTCTTTTCCCTCCCTCTATGTTGATGGAGTTTTTTCCTGGATGGAGAGGATGCTCCCTGCGACAGCCTCCACAGCTCCTGATCCAGTGGGCAATTCCCAGCCCTGGATACGGATCAGCAGTGTCATGATTATTTTTTTAAAGGACCACACGAGAAGGTTTTGTCAAATGGGAAGAACACAGACCTTTGGGTATCAATAAAGAGTTCTTTGAAAGCGCTGGCTCCTGCAGCAGAGCACGGGCAGGGTGGGGACCGGGCCCAGAGCAGCCCCTGGGGGCTCTTGTCAGGGGGTTTCTTCCCAGGTGCTCCCAGCAGGGACAGATGTCTGCCTGCACCCCAAAAGCCATCCCACCCAAGAAGTAAAGAGGGCTTGTTGCACTCTAGCTGCCTGAAATTTTTATTGAATAAAAGCTCTGGATACAGAGGAATTTTTCAGCCTGGGAGCCGCTCCCAGCTCTCCAGCCCTGCCGGGAGCAGGATGCGTGCTGGAAGGAAGGCTGCTGTGCCAGCAAGGAGGTTTCTTCCTGCCTTCCCAAGGGTTCATTGCCCAGGTCTGTGCCTCCCCCCGTGCTCACACTGTTCCCTATGCCTTGCTGGCTGCACATTCACAGCCCGGCTCAGTAATTTGCTCTGTAAACTGACCCCACCCCGGCAGGCCGAGCCCAGCCCACGGAGGAGGGGTTTGTGCGTGGCAGTGGGTGTCCAGACCCAGGCCCTTGGGCAGAGCTGCCTGCTCTGGTCCCAGGAACTGCCCGTGCCATGGGGACACACCTGCTGCTGTACCGTTCCTTGGTTGCCACCACCCTGCCCCAGCCCTGCCAGGCTGAAGCCACAACCGTGCCCTGTGCTTTGCTGTCAAGCTGCCCCCGTGGCAGGAGAGGCAGCGTGGTGCCTGCTGCAGCCCCCGGGAGAGAAGGGACTCCCTGCCCTCCTCACCAGCATGGCTCCTGCCCTGCCTGCTCCAAAGCAGCCCTGCGTGGGAAGGGAAAAGAAGCAGGAATCCTGAGTGAGCCCTCCATTTCCTAGCACTGAGCACCAAGCTGCCACAGGGACTGGCAGCTTTACCTGTGCCAGGGAACATCCCCACCAAGGCAGGGGTGAGGTGTCACACACATCTGGAGCAGCTGCTCCCCAGGGACAAGACACTACAGACAATCCAGGACTAAGGAAAGACGAGTAGGTAGAAACCAAGTTCCAAGGAGACCCTGTGCAAGCAGGGAGGCTGCCAGCTCTCTCCAAGGGGAGGCCCAGCTCGCTCTGGGAAGTTCAGGTCAGCACCAAGCCCTCAGTGCTGGCTGCGCTTGCGGTACAGGTATGCATTGCTCACCTGGTTCATGATAACCAGGCTGGTGATGAGGGGACACAGCATGGCGAGGTACCACGAGGCACCGGTCACCGTGGTGGTGAACCAGAGGGAGCACATGCCCAGCATCAGGCTGGCACAGCCCAGCAGGTAGCCCACCAGCCCTGAGGTCGCGTGGTACAGCTTCAGCTTGGCCAGAGTCCAGTTCTTCATCAGCTTGGGGTAGAGCAGGAGCACGCCCCCGGCGCACTGCCCGCCAGCATAGAGCACGGCCAGCAGCCCCGTCAGCCCGTGCCAGGTGACAAAGTGGCCCTTGCCGTTCAGGTGCTTGTTGTAGGTAATGACTGCCAGCCCCAGGAGCGCGCAGAGCAGGGCGAGCAGCTGCAGGGCCCAGTGCACCCGCACCCGGACCTTGCGGGAGAAGGAGCGCAGCAGCGAGGTCTCCGGGGAGAAGATCAGCAGCGCTTCCGTCATCAGGAACGAGAACTGGGGGGCAGAGGGCAGCGCCATTGGCACCGGACAAACGCCCCTGCGCCGCGGCTCCCGGGGCTGGGCACCCACCGCCCGGGGCTCAGCCTCCCATCGCCCGGGGCTCAGCCTCCATCACCCGGGGGCTCCCGGGGCTGGGCACCCACCGCCCGGGGCTCAGCCTCCATCACCCGGGACTCAGCCTCCATCACCCGGGGGCTCCCGGGGCTGGGCACCCACCGCCCGGGGCTCAGCCTCCATCGCCCGGGGCTCAGCCTCCATCACCCGGGGGCTCCCGGGGCTGGGCACCCACCGCCCGGGGCTCAGCCTCCATCACCCGGGACTCAGCCTCCATCACCCGGGGGCTCCCGGGGCTGGGCACCTACCGCCCTCATATAGGACAGCTCCATCACCCGGGGCCCGGGGAACCACCCAGGCACTCCGCCGGCAGCGGGCAGTGACCGGGCAGCGGCACTTACCGCGAGCGCCATGAGCAGCGGGTGCCAGGAGAAGAGACCTGGAAGGGAAGCGCAGGGTGAGCTGAGGTGAGCTGAGACATCCGGCCCTCCCCGCGCCCCGGGACCTGGCCCCGCCGGCACTCACTGGATCCGGGCCGCGCCAGCACGGCCACGGCGGTGGGGAATCCCAGCGCCACGAGGTGCGCGGCGGCGCCGGAGGCCACGCGCAGCGAGCGGTACAGGCGGGACTCGGTCTCGGCCGTCAGGGCCATGTTGGCCGGGCGGGCGGAACCGCCGCTGCCGACATGGCCGGGCCGCGACGCGGGCTCCGATTGGCTGAGGCGGGCTGTCAATCAGCGCTAGGGCCCGCCCCGCCGCGCTGCGCCGCTCTGAGTGGCGAGAAGTGCTGTCGCTCAGCGTGAGGGCCCGCCCCCCCGCGCGGCCGTGACTCCGCGGGAGCGGCGCTACGGTGGCCGGCGGGGCTGGGCTGGGGCTCGGCCGCTCGCGTCCCGTCATGGGAGGCCGCATAGAGTGCGTGTTCTTCAGCGAGTTCCACCCCACGCTCGGGCCCAAAATCACCTACCAGGTGCGGGGCGAGCCGCCCGGGGCCCGCGGCGCCTGCCCGCGGCGGGGGCTGGGACTGGGCCGTCGGGGAAGGGAAGGGGGCACAGGGACAGGGTGCTGGGCGCTCCCCGGAGCAGGACGGGCTCGGCTGGAACGGAGCCTCCTGTGCCGCCGCAGGTCCCCGAGGACTTCATCTCCCGGGAGCTGTTTGACACCATCCAGGTGTACGTGATCACCAAGCCCGAGCTGCAGAACAAGCTGATCACCGTGTGAGTGCGGGCAGAGCCCCGTGGCTGCCCGGGAGCCGCTGTCCCGGCGGGCTCGGTGGGGAGCACGGCTCTGTGGGGAGCACGGCTCTGTGGGGAGCACGGCTCGGTGCGGGGCACGGCTCGGTGCGGGGCACGGCTCGGTGCGGGGCACGGCTCGTTGCGGGGCACGGCTCGGTTCGGAGCACGGCTCGGTGCGGGGCGCAGCTCGGTGCTGTGGCACTGCCGGCGCTGGGCTCCCGGCCCAGGGCCAGCAGGGTCACTGCGGTGTCCCCAGGTACCCATGCACAGGGTGGGCAGTCACATTTGGGGGTGGCTGGTGCTGCATCTGCTGCTCCGTCAGCCTTAAATAATGCAGGAAGGTCAGACCAGTCGGGAGGGCTGTGCTGCTTTCCAAAGCAGTCTGTTTCCTTTTCTGAGGGCTGACTGTTTCCTCCCCACTCCCCCTTCAGCCTGTGATTTGCACTCTGAGCATGAGGGCTTAGGCATCATTTTTCCCGCAATGTAAAGAGCTACCTGCAGAGCTGACCGGGAGCCATTCTTGTGGGGGACTCGAGGCTCCCTGAGGGCACAGGTGCAGGTGACAGGTGTCCCCACAGGACGGCCATGGAGAAGAAGCTGATCGGCTGCCCCGTGTGCATAGAGCACAAGAAGTACAGCAGGAACGCTCTGCTCTTCAATCTGGGCTTCGTGTGTGATGCCAGAGCCAAGGCCTGCGCGCTGGAGCCCATCGTGAAGAAGCTGGCTGGCTACCTCACCACCCTCGAGGTGAGGCTGGGCACGGCCAGGCTGCCTCCCCACCCACCCCGCAGAGCCTGGGCACCTCTGCAGGCTCCTGGAGTGTGTGGGGGCCACTGGGCATTGCTGGGACAGGGGCTGGATTTACACTGAGGAGGGGATTGTGCTGCTGGTTTCCTACAGATCAGTTCTAAACAGGAACAGGATCTGAGCTGCTGTAGCCAGTAATCCTGTGGGGAGCAGCTGACTTGACTTTCTGCTCTCTTCAGCTGGAAAGTGGATTCATCTCCAATGAGGAGAGTAAACAGAAGCTGGTTCCCATCATGACCATCCTGCTGGAGGAGCTGAATGCCAAAGGGAAGTGCACCCTTCCCATAGGTACGTCGAGGACAGGGCCATGCTGGGAGACAGCTGGGCCATTCCCTGCCCAGGTTGGCTCTGCCTGTGCTGCTCCCTGCCTGTTTGTGCTGGGATCTGGGGGTGTCTGACCCAGCCTTGCCCTACCTGGCTCCAAGGGATGGGTGGGATGGGATTATGGGCTGCAAACACCTTGTTCTGTGTGCCATTGTGCTGTCCTGGGATTGATGGTTGCAAGCTCCTGAGGGAGCACTGCTTTGCACGGAGAAAGAGCCTTCCCCTTTTCCCGGGCAGATGAGTCCAACACCATCCACCTGAAGGTGATTGAGCAGCGCCCAGACCCCCCCATCGTGCAGGAGTATGATGTCCCTGTCTTCACCCAGGACAAGGATGACTTCTTCAACTCCCAGTGGGATCTCACCACGCAGCAGGTCCGTGTGATTAACACTTTGAAGGGGATCAGTTTCCAGACCCTCGGGGGAGTTGGGCTGTCCTGGAGATCCCCACATTGATGAGCACAGTTTGGTGCTGCCCTTGGCTTTGTGCTTGGGCCTGTGAGCAAATCATTCATCAGCACAAAGATAAAGCACACCTGGGGATGGAGCCTGCCCATCCCAGCTGCTCCCAGATCCAGGGGAGCTGCTTGGGCTTCAGGCTGATGCCTCAGTGCTCTCTGCCCTTTCCCTCCTGCCTCCCCCCTCCCAGATCCTGCCCTACATCGATGGATTCCGGCACGTCCAGAAGATCTCGGCCGAGGCCGACGTGGAGCTGAACTTGGTGCGCATCGCCGTGCAGAACCTGCTGTGAGTGAGTGCCCCCCGTGCAAGGGCTGCTGTGAGTGAGTGCCCCCCGTGCAGAACCTGCTGTGAGTGAGTGCCCCCCATGCAGAACCTGCTGTGAGTGAGTGCCCCCCGTGCAAGGGCTGCTGTGAGTGAGTGCCCCCCGTGCAGGGGCTGCTGTGAGTGAGTGCCCCCCGTGCAGAACTGCTGTGAGTGAGTGCCCCCGCAAGGGCTGCTGTGAGTGAGTGCCCCCATGCAGGGGCTGCTGTGAGTGAGTGCCCCCCGTGCAGGGGCTGCTGTGAGTGAGTGCCCCCCGTGCAGGGGCTGCTGTGAGTGAGTGCCCCCCGTGCAGAACCTGCTGTGAGTGAGTGCCCCCCGTGCAGAACCTGCTGTGAGTGAGTGCCCCCCGTGCAAGGGCTGCTGTGAGTGAGTGCCCCCCGTGCAGGGGCTGCTGTGAGTGAGTGCCCCCCGTGCAGGGGCTGCTGTGAGTGAGTGCCCCCCGTGCAGAACCTGCTGTGAGTGAGTGCCCCCCGTGCAAGGGCTGCTGTGAGTGAGTGCCCCCCGTGCAGAACCTGCTGTGAGTGAGTGCCCCCCGTGCAGGGGCTGCTGTGAGTGAGTGCCCCCCGTGCAGGGGCTGCTGTGAGTGAGTGCCCCCCGTGCAAGGGCTGCTGTGAGTGCCCCCCATGCAGGGCTGCACAGCCCAGGGGGGTGGGAGCTGCCGCAGGGCTCCTCTCACCCTTCCCTGTCCCTCTGCAGGTACTACGGGGTCGTCACTCTTGTCTCCATACTCCAGGTGGGTCGGGCCGTGGGGCTGTGAGGGGATTTGGGCAGTGGCAGGGTTGGGGTGGGCCAGGCCTGTCTGTCAGAGCTGCAGCTGAGCAGAGCTGCTTTTCCATCACCCTCCAGTACTCCAATGTCTATTGCACCACACCCAAAGTCCAGGACCTGGTGGATGACAAGTGCCTCCAGGAAGAGTGTCTGTCCTATGTCACCAAACAAGGTACAGTGATGCTGCCTGGGGATGCTGGCCCAGGCAGGGGGAGAGGGCAGCTGAGTGGTGACTTGTCCTTGCAGGGCACAAGCGAGCCAGCCTCAGGGATGTCTTCCAGCTGTACTGCGGGCTGAGCCCTGGCACCACCGTGCGAGACCTCATCTCCCGCTACACCCTGCAGCTCCAGAGGGTGGATGAGAGGTCAGAGCCCTCCTGATCACAGCCTGAGGGCAGTGGTGGCACTGGGGGTGGCACAGAGAGTCAGCAGGAAGTACTCAACTCTGTCTGTAGGGTAGGAACCGTGAGGCAGTGGTGGGGCATGTGGAACAGAAGGGAATGTGGGGAGCTGGGCCATTTGGCACCTCGACATTGTGGTCCCATCTGTCTCCTCGTCCCCAGGAGGCTGATCCAGTTTGGTTTGATGAAGGGCCTGATCCGGCGGCTGCAGAAATACCCAGTCAAGGTGGCCCGGGACGAGCGCAGCCACCCTGCCCGGCTGTACACGGGCTGCCACAGCTACGATGAGATCTGCTGCAAGACTGGTACGGATCCCTGGGACCACAGCATCCTCTGCTCCGTGTGTGTGCACCCCAGGGCTGCTGGGAGACACACGGCCATGTCTGCCTGGCCAGGGCTGCTGGGAGACACGGCCATGTCTGCCTGCCCACAGCTGGGCACTGGTCCTGGGTTCTTGCCCCTTTGGGAGCCTTCAGACTGCAGGGAGACGGGACTGTGGGCCAGGCTCTTCTCCAAGCCAGGCTGCCAAGCCCATGTTGCCAGGGGCAGGGCTTGGGGACTCCACTCTGACACCGCTGCTGGATACCCCCCTGACACCACACTGTCTTACTCCTCAGGCATGAGTTACAAGGAGCTGGATGAGCGCCTGGAGAATGACCCCAACATCATCGTGTGCTGGAAGTGACGCAGCCCTCTCTAGAGCTGTGTCCCCTCGCGCGTCCCCGCTGTGTCCCCCGCTGTCCCGCCACGTGTCCCCGCTGGCCGTGCCCGCTCCTCCGTGCCGCCAGGGGGCAGCACCGTCCTCCGCGCCGCCAGGGGGCGCTGTCGGCGGCGCCGTTGCCACAGCGACGCGGACGCCATGGCCGCCGTGCCCGGGCCGCTGCCGCCCGCCGAGGCCGAGGCGCTGGTGCGAGCCCTGCAGGGCTCCGAGCTGCGCGACATCGGCGGGCAGGGGTGCGGGGACACGGCGGTGCGGTGTTTATAAGGGAGAACATGAAAGAGGGACTTTAAATTTGGGTGGTCCCATTCGGGGCTGTGGGAGCACAGGAGGGGGCCCGGTTTGGGGCCTCCCCAGGGGTCACAGTGGGGGTAAGGAGGGGTTTCCAGAAGGTTTTGGGTTGAGAGGAGGAGTTCTGGTTTTGAGGTGGGGTGAGAGAAGGGGCTACAATTCTTGAGGGACTGGGGGAGATTGGAGGGCCCAGGGTGAGGAGGGGTCCCAGATGTGGGTGTCTGTGAGGGTGGGGGTGATGGAGGGGCTGCCCCTGGTTCTGTGGTGTCCCCACTGACAGAGGGGGCTGTGGGGGCAGCAGGGCTGTGCAGGGGAGCTGCAGCCCCAGGCTCAGGGCACAGTGTGGGGCTGGGGGTTACAGGAGGTTTCCCTGCACGAGGGAGCCTCGCCAGGAGAGCCCCCAGAGCTCTGTGGCACTGGTGTCCCGCTGGCTGCCCCCCAGATGGCTTCGGCAGCACGAGTACGTGGAGAAGCTCAACATGCACGGCATCCTGAGCGCCTCAGCGGGCCAGGAGCAGCTCCTCACCGAGCTGCTGGTCAGCCATGCCAAGGTGAGCCTCCCTGGGTGCAGGAGTGATCCCCCTGCTGGGCCCTCAGCCTCCAGCTGGGCTTGCCCTGTGGGCAGTGTGTGCAATTTTGGAATAAAGTGCCCAAGAATCTGTTGTGTCTCTGGAAAAGATGTTTGACTGGTGGTGTACCAGTTTGTTTTTTTTTTTAATTAAAGCTCAAGCTGTGGTATTTCTACTTGCTGGTGTCTGGTTTCTCTCTTGGAGGTTGTTGTGGTCTCCTTGCTGCACTGGTCCCTCTGGCTGTAGATCTCTGCCCTATGCCTGAAGGAGGTCCCAGTCCCAGGCTGTGAGGTTGCCTGGACCTGCCCGGCTCCTTGGGGTCACGTTCCCTCCCTGCAGCCCCAGGAGCTGTGCCCTGCTGTGAGAAGCTGCTGGCTTCTGAGCTGGAGGAGTTCAGAGTGTGCCCCAGGGCCACCCTCCTCCCTGGGTGACTCCAGTGGGGCTGACCATTAGCAACTGCAGGTTCCCCCTGCAGCCCTGGTCTGAAAGGCTTCACTTCCCCATCCCTTCCCTGTCTAGATTGCTGTTCTCATTGGGGAGCTGATCTCTGTGGAGATCTGGAAGCACAAGATCTTCCCTGTGCTGTGCCGGCTGCAGGACTTCAAGCCGAGAAGCACCTTCCCCATCTACGTGGTGGTGAGTACAGGGGGTGCTGGGAGCCAGCCTGAAAATGGGGCAGGCACAGCTCTGCTGGAAAAGAAATGTCACCCTGAGGGTCTCGTGGCTGAGGTGGGCAGTGGGACACAGGGGGAAGGGCCGGGGTTCCCAGAACCCATACAAGCCCATGGCCTTGGCCCAGGAGGGACAGGGACTCACTCCCAGGGCAGCTTGGCTTTGTGGAGAGCTGTCCCCTCTCTAATCCCACACAGGGGCTTGCAGGAGCTGCTGGGTGCAGCAAAAGCCACTCCTGGAGGCAGCTGTGCTCCTGGCTGTGGCTCCCAGTGCTGTCCCTGCTCCCAGGCAGTGATACCCCTGGGGTGTTTTCCCCCCTCTGAGCACTGTTTTTCTCTAGCCAGAGGCTCTCCAGTCTTATGTGCCTCTGGGCTAACAGAAATGTAACTTTTTCTTACTGAGCTCCTGGGACCATTCTTGTTAAGGGAATGATCTCCAGATCTGGGCTTCCTTGCAGAGGGATGCAGCCCTTGAGCTAAGGAACATTTGCCTGAGGCTTGGAGGTTTTAACCCATTTTCAGTGCACAGTAACACCTTGCAAGGGCAAGGTGGTATTTTCCCTGGGCAGCCAATTGCCTCAGGGCAGCTATTCCATAGCTCCCAGTCCTGGACAAGGCTGTGTGCCCCTCCCAGGGCCTGGAGGAGCACAGCCATGCAGAGCACTGCCCCAGCTCAGGCACTGGTGCCAGAGCCTGCAGCTTGCTCAAGGGCAGTGGCTGTGCTGCCCCTGCAGCACTGGCTGAGCCCTGCCTGCTGGGAACTGTGGCCCTCCATTGGCATGTTGGAATGTCACAGACATGTCAGCATAAATATTAACACGAACTGCATGAGCTGGAGCTGTTTGGAATGTTGCATCATTTGTGTCTTTCTCTTTGGCCACAGCTACATAAGCAGCTTCTCAGAAGAGCCCTTTTCCCTGTCCCAGTGCTGCTCCACTGTCACTCACTGTTGCCATTCTCCTCCCACAGCTGCACCACGAAGCCTCCATCATCAACCTCCTGGAGACAGTGTTCTTTCACAAGGTGAGCGGCAGCTTCAGCTTTCCCAGCTGGGAAGCCCCTGGGGCGGAACACTGTGGGGACTGAGCTGTGTGAGCCCCTTGTGGCTGTGCAGGAGATCTGCGAGTCAGCGGGGGACAGCATCCTGGACCTGATCGATTACTGCCACCGCAAGCTGACCCTGCTGGCAGCTCGGAGCACCACGGCGCCAGCAGCGACCTCAGCAGAGCTCCCTGCTGAGCCTCTGGCCAGCCCCTCGTCCATGCAGGTGAGGAGAAAGCCCTGGAGCTCCCTGGGGACAGGGCGATCTTTCCGTGGGTGGCAGCCCTGGCACCTCCTGCCCACCTCAGGGTGTCTGGTGCTTCTCTGTTCTCTGTGCCTGTGGCTGCATCCACCTCCACTCTGCCCTGCCTGCTGCTAGTGCCAGCCTGAGGCTTCCTGCAGGACATACTGGGGAGTTGATGGGCAAAATGTCCAGTAGAGGGGTTTGGCCATTTGCTGTTGCTCTCAGAAGCTGTGTGGATATCTCTCCCTGAATTTTGGGAAGCCACCCTGGGTCAGGCTGCCAGTACAGCCAGCCAGGTTGACCATGAGAGGGTTCTCCTGACAATCAGGAGTTGTCCTCATGTCCTTCCCCCAGCTTCCTTTGTTCTCTGAGAAACAACTCCTCGATCCCAGAGCTTTCCCAGTCAGGTATTCCCAGGCTGACACACACACCCCTTCCCAGAGCAAGAGGTGTCTTTGCCTCTGGTGCTCCTCAGCACCTGGAGCTGCACAGCAGGAGGAGTGTCTGGAAGAGCAGGGTTAAAGGCAGAGCCTGAACCTCCCTTCGCCTCCATCCCTTGGCTTGCTGCCCAAGCACATACTTCTCCCTCAGACAAGGGAAGGAAGTGGAGGGATCTGGAGCACAATAGGGATGTTTTCCAGGAAATGTTTTCCCAGCTGGGGAGGGGAAAGGGGTGCCTCTGTTACTGCTTTTGACACGAACACAAAAACCCAGACCTTTTCTAGCCAATAGGATTCTCAAAAGCACTCATCTTCCAGAGCCTGGTTTCCTCTGATTCATTCCAGCCTCTCCTGACCCTGTGTACAATAACCCCTGTGAAAAAGCTGTTCCTGCCATCTCCTGGGCTGTGGAGCCTGTTGTCCTTTGGAACTGTGTATGGTGGTAACCCTTGTTCTGTTGTCCCCTTGACAAAAGACAGTCCCTGTCTCAAGGCAGCAGAGATGAGGTCTGGATACAAGGAGGAGCTGTGGGACAAACCTCACTAGGGCAGTTTGGAGAGGGAGGAGGCAGGGAAGAGCCCACAAGGCTCTCTTAGTAACTGTGGGGCACCAGCACGGGGAGCACAGAGCTGCTTCGCACAGAAATCTGGACAGCAACTGTTGCAGTGGCTGTTTGGAGAAATACAGGAAGCTGAGGTCAGAGCTCTGCACACCAAGTGTGAGCTGCATTTGGGGCTGGAGAGAAGCTCTGCCCAAGCCAGGGAGAAGGACTTGGCACCTCTGAGAATGGCCTGCCCTGGTCTCAGAGAGGCTGAGTCAGAGTGCTCAGGCTGATGGGGATGAGGGGAAGGGAAGGAGCTGGGTGGCTGCAGAGCATGGCACAGCTGAGGGCTGGGATAACCACAGCAGATATTCGAGTTGGCTGTTCCCAAGCTGGAGGGAAGAGGCACATCCAGGAGGGGTGGATGCAGGACTGCAGCTGCACCAGGGCCAAGTTTCTCCCTCCTCTTCCTCCTTCTCTGGTGCCTCTGCTGATCATGCAGCTCCCTCCTCCTTCAACCCTCATAGATCTCCACAGGGCCATGGGTCACAAGATGGTCCCAGAAAGGGAGAGAGGCAAAATTTGGGGCCAGCCTCTTTCAGGGGGTGTTCTTGTGCAGGAGCACTGCAGCCAATAGCCACCCACAACCTGTTAGGGACAGGGACATGAGGGAAGAGCAGCTGCAGGCACTTCTGTGGCTGTGCTGGCAAACAGGCAGTGCTGGCACAGTTGAGACAAGAAACTGTTTTTCAGGGCTCTGTTTTCCTAGCCAGACTGTGGTTACCAGTGCAGTCAACAGCCTGCCTCTCTGTAGCTCCTGGGAAATGGGCCCTGAAATCCCAACCAAGGCTGCTCCTGTCCCTCCACAGGAGCTGCAGAAGCAGGCAGAGGTGATGGAGTTTGAGATTTCCCTGAAGGCTCTGTCCGTGCTGCGCTTCATCACTGACCAGCTGGACAGGTAGGGGCCTAGGAGCAGCAGAGGATGTGCCCAGCTCTCCAGATGGGATTCCTGTGGGGTCACAGAGGGTGCCTGGATCCCCTTCAGCAGCTGGCTGTGTCCACAGTGACAGTGGCACTGTGCTGTGGGAGAAAACACAGCAGCAGTGCACCCTGCTCCATGGTACTCCTGGGAACTGAGATCATTGTTCCTCTCCTGCCTCTCCCAGCTGCCTGAGGGAGCATTTGTAGATACAAATTCTGGCATTAATCTGTGAGTGCCGTTTCTCCCTTTCTGTCAAACCTCCAGTCTGCCCCTGAGTGCCCTGACACGGATGCTGAACACCCACAACCTGCCCTGCCTCCTTGTCGAGCTGGTGGAGCATTGCCCCTGGAGCTGCTGGGAAGCAGGTATGGATCATGCCCCTGGTCTCTGGGACACTGTGCTGGGATGTGCATCCACTGGGATGTGCTGCAGGAGCCCCTGCAGGGCTGTTCCCCCTCTGCCCTCCCTGCAGCTCCTCATGCTCCCTGCCTGGAGCTGTTCAGCTCAGAGCAGCTGCAGCACAGCTGGGCTGGGGACCCGGCCGTGCTCCCAAAGGCTGATCCTCACACAGGGCTGGGTCTCTTTGAGTGATCACAGCCAGCACTGGAGTGTAGCACCTCAGCCAGCCCCACGTGCTCCTCTGAGGAGTGTTCTGCACACAGAAACACCAGAGTGCCAGTCCCAGCTTCTCTGCACCTTTTGGGGCAGCACTCCCTAGAGCCAGACGTGGTCTCTCCCCAGGCAGCAAACATTGCCCTGATTGTGCTGCTGGTCCCTGAGCTTCACTCTTGCCAAAGGCCCCAGATGAGGCTGTGCCCATTGGCCATGGTGTCCCAGCTCTGCAGCCAGGCACGCCCCCCAGAGCCCCCCAGGCTGCCCCTGCCTCCCTGGGCCGTGGGAACAGCTCGGGGCAGAGCAGGAAGAGCTGCAGGGAGCATGGGGCTGTGCCTGCCCAGAGCAGCCCAGCTGGCTGCAGGAGCTTCCCTCCTTCCTGCAGCCACAAACACATCCCTGCCTCCTGCCTGTGTGCTGGGGGTGTGAGAGGGAGCTTTGATCCAGGGCCCTGAGGGAGGGACTGCAAGGAGACGAGCACAAAGGCATTTCCAGGCTGTGCAGATGCAGGGTCACATCCTGCTCCATCCCCTAGAGCCACATAGTAGCTGTTGGAGCTTGTTTTGTCATATCTGTTGTAGTCATGCTGCTTCTGGCTTTGCCTGGCAGAGGAAACTCAGTAAGAGTGGCCATGCTGGTACCCCAAAATGGGTCCCTCCACCCACTCTGCTATTGCAGCATGGGCTGCCCTGCTGCCCACCAGTGCTCTACACTCCTGGCCAAGTACAGAGGGAGATGTCTCAGGGATCTTTTGTTCCTGCCACAGCAATATTGGTTTTTCAGTAATATGTCTTTTCTGCTTTTCATGTTCTTTAATATTTTGCCTCAGCGCCAAGTAGGCTGCTGTGTGGAGCAAAGGGTGGGGAAACTGAGGCAGAGGGTGAAGTGAGGCAGGGAGCACAGGCCAGCATCCCCCTTCTGAGCTCTCTTCCCCCAGGCAGCACTGTGTCTCCCTGGTCCTTCTGTCCCTCAGGCAAGCTCAGGAAGTTTGAGAATGGCACGTGGCACGTGGTGCCCCCTGAGGAGCAGGGGAAGATGACCAAGCTGGATGGGCAGGTGTGGCTTGCCCTGCTGAACCTGCTGCTCAGCCCCGAGTGCCAGCGCAAATACCGCTTCGATGGCTTCAACAAGAGCCAGCTCCTCAAGGTAGGACCCTGCAGCACCTGGGCACCTCCAGATATCTGTGCCCATCCTCACTGAGGGCTCCAAGAGCCAGTGGTGGGGGACAGCGGGTCTGTCACTGCAGCAGCAGCAGCAAAGCTTGTGTGTGTGAGTGCACCCCGTGAGACCCCCACTGGTGTCTCTGCCCCTGCCCCTCAAATCCCTGCTCCTGCCCTGCTGCATCCTCAGCTCTCACTCCCTTGTCCTGACCCCTCTCCTTTCACTTTTGTCCCCCATCCATGGCCACAGCTCCGTGCATTCCTGACAGATGTCCTCATTGACCAGCTGCCCAACCTGGTGGAGATGCAGAGATTTCTGAGTTACCTTGCAGTGACAGACCCTGCTCCCCCCAAAAAGGATCTCATCCTGGAGCAGGTATCCTGTGGCTTTTCCTTCACCTCTACAGCTGCTCTGGCTTAAGCCTGATGGCTCCCTACCCTTTTTTTCTTCTACCAAGCTCAGCTCTGGAGCGATGATGCCCTGGAAAAACAGCCAGGTACCCATTTCAGTTACACCCTTATTGCCAGCAAAGCTGCTGTGGCTGACATGGGAGCCTTGTCCTGCCCTGCAGTGGCCAAGCAATCACATCTAAAAGCATACATGCTGAGTTATAAACAGCTCTCCAGGTCACACTGAGCCCCTAGGATGGCAGCTGCATGGGGCAGACATAGACAGTGGCTTGTTTTGACAATTAACTCTTCATTTGACATTTATCAGTGTTTTCCTGTTGAATTCTGGACTCCCCAGGGAAGTCCCCTTTTACAGCCCTGGTCTGAGACTGCTTGGCACACTTGTACAGAGGGACATCATCATCTGGTGATAGAGTCTGGAGTTAAACTGGTCCCAGCTGGTGTCTGGGCCTTTGGGAGTTTGGCCATGAAGGTCTTTAAACAGCCAAGAGGTTCTTGGGGGTTTTAATTCAGGCAGTGGTCATCTCTGGAGAAAAGTGTTTTTATGTGTTTCTACTGCCTTCTTGTGAGCTGAGAGGAGAAACTGAGTGTGGGGGCAGATCTGCAGAGAGGCTGCTGAGAAGAAATGGGAGCACAGAGGCTCTTCCCCACTGCCAGAGGCTCCCACAGCACTTCCTGGAGGAGATGGGTCTGCTGGGCAGGGCTGTCTGGGCTGTCCCCAGTGGGAGCACGCTGTCCCCAGTGGAGCACGCTGTCCCCAGCCCAGCTGGCTGTATGGCCTGGCAGGAGGGTGCTGTGTCCTGTCAGAGGTGGCTGTGGCTGAGTTGGAGGCATGGCCCAGGCAGGGAGCTGCGGAAGCTGCAGACTGGCAGCTGAGCTCTTGGGGCTGGGGATGGCAGCAGGATGGAGGTGGACATGGATTCACTCCCCGTGCCTTGACTGCCAGCATGTTGGTGGCCCAGTGACAAGCAGCTGCCATGCTGGGGACCTCCTCCAGCCCTCACCAGGCTGCTGCCCTTCTCCATAGCTCTGCTTTTGTGCCAGTGCTGCCCCTGCCAAGGCTGAGGCTGAGCCCGGGGCAGGCACAGGGAGGCAGTGGGAAGTGCACACATGGGCTCCCTGCTCTGCTCACAGAGTGCTGAACTCACTCCTTGTTGCTGAGCCAAGCTAAGGAAAGGCCTTTTTTCCATTTGCCTGCTCCCAGAGCAGCCTCCTCCCCTTGCTTGGCTATTTTTACCCTGCTGGAGAAGGCAGTGCTGTTTGAAGCAGCACGGTCCCCTCCAGAGGCTGAGCTGGGCATGCTGCTCTTGGCTGGGATGTTCCCTCTGGCTGTCCAGCCCTTCCCCAGCCGTTCTTCTTCAGGGAAGTGACGAGCGGAAAAATCTGCTCAGACAAACGGCCCTGGAGCACGGGGTTCACACCACACACAGGGTGCTGAGGTCCCAGGACTTCCTTCTCAGCAGCCCAGGCCTCCAGGCTGGGCACCCATTCCCAACTGGACCCCAAAAGTTTTGCCTTGTTTCACCTCAGTGCCCACTGACAGTGGATCCGTCCCCTCCATGTACCCAAAAGCACACCCTGACCACCTCTGCCTCTGCTTGCCCTCCTGGAGGGCCATGCTTCTTGTGCCCAGGCCTGGCTGCCTTCTCCCCCAACCACAGCATCCTTTTTCAGGCTCTTAGCACCTCTTCCTCCTGCCCTGCCTCTCCCACCAGGTTCCTGTCATCTGGGACCATATCCTCAAGAAAAACTCAGGGAAGTGGGAGGCCATTGCCAAGCACCAGGTGAAGCACGCCTTCAGCCCCACTGATGAGGAGCTGAAGCTGCAGGCACGCAGGTGAGGCTGGGGCAGGTAGGCAGAGTGCCCAGTGGGGCCAGTATCCCCATGAGCAGGGCTGGAGCTCAGCACTGGGAGCACAGAGGGGTCTGTGGCACTAGCTGGAGATGTCCCCTCAGTGGCAGGGTGCAACAGGGACAGCTCACTGCCGGTCAGCCATTCCCTGTAAGCAGCCTCACCCCTCTCTGCCTGCACAGGTGGGCACAGACCTACAGCCTGGACATGATGGAGGCTCTGGCCCCCGACAAGCCCCGCTGCAGGGTGTGTGGTGCAGAGGCAGCCAAGCGCTGCTCTCGCTGCCGGAACGAGTGGTACTGCTCACGGTAAGGGAGCCCTGCCACCCCCCGGGCCCCCCTGCAGCCCCTCAGTGCTCCCCAGAGCACCACAGGTCTCACTGGAGAATGCTGTGGAAAGGCAAGGAAAGCCAAGGGTCCCAGCACTGCTCAGCACCACCAGCTCTCTGCTGGCCATGTTCCTCTTCCAATCTTGTGGGGAAGCTGATGTGCTGGGCTGCTGGGGGAGGAGGTGCAGGTGAGGGTTGTGTTGCAGCTGCGAGGTGCTGAGCTGCCTCTGCCCACAGTGGGAGCAGTGACAGGCTGGGTTTTCCGTGGTGACACTGCCTCCCTCCTCCCCACCTTGGTAGGAAAGCACCCATGACCCTGTGGGTGCAGGTGACAGGCTGGGATGAGGCAGCTGGGACGGTGGCAGTAAATTAAATCTCTGCTCCTGAACCATCTGGCAAGGTCTGGCGTTAAACCTTCTAAACCCCCAGGACTAGGGCCACATCCACCCCCCTCTTGGTCTAATGCTGGGCTGTGTCAGCTCTCCCCCAGCTCCCACAGGGGTGTGTGCTGGGCTGCTTTGCTCCCAGGGATGGATGTGACTCCAGTGCCCTGACAGCAGCTTCCCCCTCTGCAGGGCATGCCAGGTGCAGCACTGGCAGAAGCACAAGCCTGCCTGCGACCTGATGGCCACAGCGCCAGGGAGTGTGGATGTCCTGTAAGAAAAGTGGTGTCTGGCATCTGGCCCATGGCTCAGAGAGGCAGAGATTCCCCCGGTGTGCAGCCCAGAGCTGGAAAGAAGCTGGCAAAGACCCCTTCTGCCTGCTCCCAGCCCCAGGCAGGGTCAGCCTCTCCTCTCCCACCACCCCACCATGCTGCCTTCTCCAGTAAACCTCCTTGTGCATCCCACAGCTGCTTGGCTTTTGCTTTTTCTCTCCTAGCTGAAGGTAACAAACTGCTTCCTCCCCTCCCTTCCCCACAGTGAGAGGTGTGTGTCCATTTTCCCCTCTGCAACAACGGAAATCCCAGAGAACCCGAAAAAGCCTGTAACCTTACTGCAGCTGGGGAGGGAAGGGAGTGAGAAGGCCCCTATGCTGCCTTTTACCATTGTTAGAGCAGCGTGGGGAGCAGAGGATGTGGTTTGCATGAGCCTCTTGCTGTGAGAAAGAGTTTCTTGGGTATTTGTCATCTCCCACCTTGCAGGGACCATTCACCCCATTTCCTCTCCCTTGATGTGATGTTAGCACCCAGGGCTTGGCCCCCTGCACACCAGCATTGCCAGGAAACAGGGTTTACTGGTGGGGATGCCTTGGGGTGCATCCCCAGCTCTCACGGGTCAGCAGCTGCTGCCAGAGGGCTGCAGCCTTGGTCTGAGCACAGCTGGGAAAGGTTGGCCATGTCCTCTGTCTGATGGGGTGCTGGAGAATCCCTGACACATAAAACTAGGCTTTGCACCAGGGCTGCTGCTGCAGGAGCTACGAGCAGGCAGGAAACCATCTCGGTCCAGCTGCAGCCCCCGCTCGGAGCTCAATGAACTCCTCACCCCAGCCCCCGCTGCACGTCCCGGGCTGCAGCCAGCGGGAGCAGAGCGCTCTCCGCAGCTCTCCGTCCGCTTCTCACCCGCCGCCAGGGCTGCCTCCAGCCCCTTCCCGCTGGGAAACTGAGGCAGGGAGCGCAGTTTGTCCCTCTGCGAGAAGAGGCAGAGAGAGAGGAGCGGCTGCCGCGGGCCCCCCTTCCTCCGCGGCGGCTCCGGGATCCTCATCCCCGCCTCCAGCCCGCCCCGCCGGGCTCGCCGAGACTGGAGTTGGCGATCGGGAGCCCGGGGCATTGCGCCGTTCCTCCCACCTCTCCTGCCTCAGTTTCCCCGCGGTGCCTGATCGGGGCGGCCCCTCCCGGTCCCCGCCCTGGCCCCGGCCCGGTGCCGGCCCCCGCCCCGCCGCCGAGCAGCGCCCGCGGCCGCCGGGCCATGGAGCTCATCGAGCTGCGGGAGCTGCAGCCGGAGCCGCGGCCGGGCCGGGGCCGCCTGGAACGAGCCAACGCGCTGCGCATCAGCCCGGCCCGCCGGCCCGGCCCCGGGGCGCATCCCGACCCGCGGCTGACGGCGGCACCGGGCGCCGGGCACCGCTTCGAGCCGCGGCGCCGCGGGCTGCACACCTGGTGCGATCTCTGCGGGGACTTCGTCTGGGGCGGCGGCAGGAAGAGCCTCCAGTGCCGCCGTGAGTACCGCGCCGCGCCCCGGGCCCCGGGCCCCCCGCCGCCGGGCACCCCGCACCCCGCCAGGCACCGGGCGGGCCGCCACTCGGCTTCCTCCGCACCGGGCACCCCCGGCGAGCAACGGATACCCCGCCACCGGGCATCCCCACCACCGGGCATCCCCACAGGGCGTCCCACCAACCGGGCACCCCTGCAGGACACCGAACATCCTGGTAACAGGCAGCCCCGCTGAGCACGGGTGTCCCACCAGTGGGCATGAGTTTCCCAGCACCGGGCAGGCTGCCACCAGACACCCCCATCACCAGAGGATACAAAGCATCCTGCCATCGGGCACCCCTATAGAGCCCTCCACCCCCTGGTAGTGGGCCCCTCACTGAGCACCAGCTGTCCCACCACTGGCACAGGCATCCCAGCACCAGGCTGGGTACAGGCATCTCAATAGCAACCACCCCCACCAGGCATCCTGGTGCCAGGCACTTGCATTAAGTTGGGCATCACCATTCAGGGCAGCTGCACCAGCTGCACCATTCCTGGGCCTCTGGGCACCAGGAGCTGCCACCAAACACTGGACAAGCCTGGATCGGGCACCCACATCAGGCACTGGCAGCCCCATACAGAATGCCCTTAGCTGGCACCACACATCCCTGTATGGGGTACCTGCACCAGGTATTCCAGCACTGGGTGCCCTCACCAGGCACTGGGCATCCCAGTACTGGACACTCACACTGGTGCCCATACTGGGCATCCCCGTACTGGGCATTCCAGTACCACCCCGTGCTGGCCAGCCCACAGGGAGCACAGGCACAGCAGCACCAGCCAGGATGTGGCACAGCGCTGTGGTGTCCCCTGAAGCCCTGGGCACAGCACGAGCAGACAGCTGTCACTGTCACCACGTGCCAGCCCTTGTCCCACCAGTGCCCTGACCCTGGCAGCCAGGCTGTGCACAGTGGTGACCCTGCTCCTGTCTCTGTCCCCAGACTGCAGCTTCACCTGCCACTATCGCTGCCGGGCCCTAGTGCAGCTGGACTGCGGTGGCCCCCCAGGCGCTGGTGACGAGGACGATGGCAATGAGCAGGTGTTGGAGAAGGACACCAACGTGGTACAGCCTGGGGCTGTCTGTGAGGGAGGGCTCGGGCAGGGGGTGGCACACCTGGGGGCTGTGCTGGGCTGGGGAGGGCAAAGCTGGGCTGTGCCATGTCAGGCCATGTCATGGCATGCCAGGCTGTGCCAAGCCTTGCTGGGCTGGGCTTAGCTGAGCTGAGCTGTGTGAGGCTGACATGCCAGGCTGCTATGCCATGCCAGGCTGCACCATGTCAGGCTATGCTGTGCCATGCTGGGCTGTGCCAAGCCTTGATGGACAGCACTGCGCTGGGTTGGCCTGACTAAGGTCGCGCCAATGCCGTGCTGTGCCATGCCTTGCTGGGCTGGGCTCGGCTGTGCTGAGCTGAGCGAGGCTGACATGCCAGGCTGTGCTATGCCATGCCAGGCTATGCTGTGCCATGCTGGGCTGTGCCAAGCCGGGCTGTGCTGTGTCGTGCCCGTGCTGCGCTGCCCGCCCCGCACTGTGCCCGAGCCGAGCTCAGCCGGGGCAAAGCCATGTCCGGGCGGGCGCGGGTGAAGTCACCGCCGGAAGCGGGGCCGCCGCGCCGCCCCCGGCCCGCGTCACCCCACGGCCGGGGCGGGGCAGCGACGGGACCGCGCTGAGCCTGGAGCGGGGCAGGGCGCGGTAGACGCCGCGCCGAACCGAGCCGGGACGGGAGCGCGATAGGGACCGGTCTGAGCCGAGCCGGGAACGGGACGCGATAGACACCGGGCTGAGCCGAGCGGGACGGCGATAGGGACCGGGCTAAACTGAGCCGGGACTGAGAGTGGGACCGGGCGGAGCTGAGTCGGGATTGAGACCGGGACCGGGCAGAGCCGAGTCGGGACTGAAACCGGGACCGGGCGGAACCGAGCCGCGATAGGGACCGAGCGGAGCCGAGCCGGGCCAAGGGCCGGGCTGAGCGGAGCCGGGCCAAGGACCGGGAGCGGGCTGAGCCGAGCCGGGAGCGGACCGAGCCGGGCCCCGGCCCGGGGGCCGGTCGGGCTGGCGCGGGGCCGGGTGTGCCCGTGTGCTCGCCGCCCCGGCGGGGCTGCGGGGCGGCCGGGCCGGGCCGTGCCCTCCGCCACCGCCGCCGTGCCCGGGGCCGGGCCGGGGGCCGGCGGGCCCGGGGGCTGCGGGGCAGCGGCGCTGGCGCTGCGGCGGGGCGGCGCGGGGGGCACGGGGGGCAGCACGGCCAGCAGCGGCTACTGCAGCCAGGAGGACTCCGACTCCGAGCCCGAGCTCTTCTACACCGCCCGCACCTCCCTCGGCCGCCGCCCGCGCCGCCGCCAGGTCGGTCCCGGACCGTGACGTAATGGGGGACACGGGTGACGTCATCGGGCACATTCCCCCGGCTGGATGCTGGGGAGCAGGCGAGGGTGGGCTTGGTGCGTGGGGAGAACCGGAGGGGCTGTTGGTCTTTTCTTGGAGGTGAGCTTGGCCCTGCTGTGGGGCAAGAGCGGGGTGAAGCATGGCCGTGCCGGCCCTGTCCGGTTGGATGTGGGGCGAGCGAGGCACCGTGGGGCGAGTGGAGTTTCGCTGCCTGGCACGGGCACCCCAAGGTCCCTCAAGGCTGGAGCTGCTCCGGCTTTGGGGGTGCCGGGAGAAGCTCCCCGGGCAGCTTCACAGCTGTCCCCACCGTGCAGGGACCCCGCGGGGTCCGGCAGTGCCCGCATGCTGTGGGGTGGCTGTCGGGGCTGGGAACAACCCCTCAGTGCCGCGGGGACACGTGCAGCGCTGTGTGGCAGCTCCGCGTAAATAAACACTCATTAGCGGGTGCCGGTGGCGGGGACGCCGAGCCGGGACGCTCGGTGCCCCGTGTGTGGGGCACTTTGAAGTGCGGTGCCGGCGGCAAGGGCGGGCTGCACCCCCAGCCCGGCTCTCCTGCCTCAAATCTCAGGGCGTCCCCGCGGGCGCGGAGCCTGCCCAGACGCCCTGGTGCCGGGCTGGCGGCTGCCAGCGTTGTGCCTTGGGGACGCCTCTCTGATCTGGGCTGCCGGGAGCGGACGCTCGGCTCCGGGTGCCCTCGCAGTGCGTTCTCACAGCCCTGCAGCCCTAGGGACGGGCGCTTGCGGGGCGGCCGGTGCCGGTGTCCCCGGAGCAGGGCTGGGGCCGCGGTGAGCTCAACTGAGCGTCCCCGGCACAGCCCAGCTCCGCCAGCCGGGCTGATGCAACCCCGCGCAACCGCCCGCGCATCCGCCGGTGCTTCGGGGCGGGCTGCGGGCCGGCGCGACACCGAGCCAGGCGGGACCGTCCCCCTCGGTCTCTGTGCCACTCAGCCCGGCTGCTGTCACGCAGGATGAGCCCAGCGAGTGGGAGAAGACAGAGCTGGACCAGGCGCAGGTGGAGCAGCGGATCAAGGAGTACAACAGCCAAATCAACAGCAACCTCTTCATGAGCCTGGTACGGGGTCGGCACAGGGCAGGGGGGGTCACGGTGCCCTGCTCTGACCCCACTCACTCCCCACCGGTGTCTCGTAGAACAAGGACGGCTCCTACACCGGCTTCATCAAGGTGCAGCTGAAGCTGGTTCGCCCTGTCTCGGTGCCGGCCACCAAGCGGGTCCCCTCCCTGCAGGCGGGGCGGCCACACCCCCAGGGGGTGAAGCGCCGCACGTCCTTCTACCTGCCCAAGGGAACCGTCAAGCACCTGCACATCCTCTCGCACACCTGCGCCAGCGAGGTCATCGATGCGCTCCTCCGCAAGTTCACCGTCATCGACAACCCCCGCAAGTTCGCCCTCTTCGAGAGGTCTGAGAAGGATGAGCAAGGTAGTGCCCTGTCCTCACAGTGCTGGCCGTGTCCCCATATTGTCAGTTTCCCCTGGGTGGTGGCAGTTCCATGGTGGTGATGTCCCCAGGATTCCTCATGGTGCTGACAGCATGCCCATGGCAGTGGAGTCCCCACAGGGCTGGTGTCCCCCATGGTGGCAATATCACGGCAGTGGTGCCCCAGTAGTGACAGCTTTCCTTAGGCAGCAGCACCCCCTTGGTGGCGGCATCCCTGTAGCAGTGGTATCCCCCTTTGGTGACACTGTCCCCTGTCACCATGCATGCGTCCCCCATTGCAGCAGAGGTGTCCCCTGTGGTGGTGTTGTCCCCATAGCAGCAGCATCCCCGTAGCAGCAGCGATGTGCCCGTAGCGGCGGTGTCCCCGCGGTGACACGTGGCCCCATTGCAGTGTACCTGCGGAAGCTGGGTGACGACGAGCAGCCCCTGCGGCTGCGGCTGCTGGCCGGCCCCAGCGAGAAGGTGCTGAGCTTCATCCTGAAGGAGAACGAGACCGGCGAGGTGAACGTGAGTGCGGGGACGGGGAGGGGGCTGGCCCCGCGTTGCCCGGGGCGGTGGCCGTGGCGGGATGCCGCGGGTGCCCGTGGCCATGGCAGCCCTTGTGCCTGCAGTGGGACGCCTTCTCGCTGCCGGAGCTGCACAACTTCCTGCTGATCCTGCAGCGGGAGGAGGAGGAGCACGTGCGGCGGCTGCGGCACCGCTACGCGCGCTGCCGCCAGAAGATGCAGGAGGCGCTGGCCGCGCTGACGCCGGGGTGACCGCGGGGCGCGCAGCCGAGGCCAGCCAGAGCACCGGGACCCTCGCCCGCCGGCCCTGGGGGCAGCAGGGACGGGGGTGGAACGGGGCATCACCGACCCACCGCGCTGTCACAGCCCCCACGGGGCTGGCCCAGAGAGTGAGGGTTCCTGGTGGGAGCGAGAGCGAGTGTCACCCGGAGCGTGTGTCCTGGGGGGAACGAGTGTACCCTGGGGGATTGGGTGTCCCCAGGGGAATGGGTGTCCCTGAGAGAGCGTGTGTTACCTGGGGGATTGCGTGTCCCCAGGGGAGTGGGTGTCCCGAAGGGAGCGTGTGTCTTGCGGGAAGCAAGTGTCACCTGGGGGATTAGGTGTCCCCAGGGGAGTGGGTGATATGGGGGGACCGAGTGTCCCCGGAGAAGTGAGTGTCCCTGGGAAGAAGCAGGGCATCGAGCACCAATAAAGGCATCTTGGTGACGAGACCTGGCCTGCGGTGTTGTCCTTGGCGGGGCGGGCTGGGTGGGAAGGGACGGGGCGGGACGCGCGGTCCCAGCGGTGTCGGCGGGCCGTGGGTGCCCACGCGTGGTGCGGGAGGCGGCGGCGGGACTCGAACCCCCGGTTCCCGCGCTGCCGGGCGGGGAGGCGGGCGCGCCCCGCGCCGGTGTCACGTGACGCGGGCGCCGGAAGTGGCGCGGGCGGCGGCGCAGGCGGCGCTCGGTCGGTGTCGCCGGGCGGCTCCGGGCCGCCCCCGTCCCTCCCCCGGCGCCGCTCCTGCCGCCGCCGCCCCCGCCATGGGCGCCAGCGGCTCCAAGTCGCGGGGGCTGTGGCCCTTCGCCACCCCGGCGGCGGGCGGCGGCGGCCCCGAGGGCCCCGGCGGGCAGCAGGCCCTGGCCCGGGCGCGGGCCGCGCGCGCCGCCACCCCTTCGTGTTCACCCGGCGCGGGTGAGAGGCGGCCGGGGCTCTGCCGTGTGCCGGGGGGCTCTGCCGTGGGGCGGGGGCTCTGCCGTGGGCCGGGGGCTCTGCCCTGGGGCGGCGGCTCTGTCGTGGGCCGGGGGCGCTGCCGTGGGCCGGGGGGCTCTGCCGTGGGCCGGGGGCGCTGCCGTGTGCTGGGGGGGCGCTGCCGTGGGGCGGGGGCTCTGCCGTGTGTCGGGGCCGGGGGGGCTCTGCCGTGTGCCGGGGGCGCTGCCGTGGGGCGGGGGCTCTGCCCTGGGGCGGGGGCGCTGCCGTGGGGCGGGGGCTCTGCCGTGGGCCGGGGGCTCTGCCGTGGGGCGGGGGCGCTGCCGTGGGCGGGGGGGCGCTGCCGTGGGGCGGGGGCGCTGCCGTGGGCCGGGGGCTCTGCCGTGGGGCGGGGGGCTCTGCCGTGGGGGGGCGGGGGGGGCGCTGCCGTGGGCCGGGGGCGCTGCCGTGGGCCGGGGGCTCTGCCGTGGGGCGGGGGGCTCTGCCGTGGGGCGGGGGCGCTGCCGTGGGGCGGGGGCTCTGCCGTGGGGCGGGGGCTCTGCCGTGGGGCGGGGGCTCTGCCGTGGGCCAGGGGGCGCTGCCGTGTGCCGGGGGGCGCTGCCGCGGGACGGTCCCAGCACAGGCGCGGCGCGGGGGTCGGGGGGAGCAGCGGGTGCTCCCTGCAGCTCCCCAGGGTTGCGGGACCGGCTGCCCCAACCCCCGCCCGGCTCGGGGCGCAGGGAGCCGGCAGGGCCCGCAGGCTCTCACCCCACGCCTCCCCTCTCCTCTCGGCAGCTCTATGTATTACGATGAGGACGGGGATCTTGCCCACGAGTTCTACGAGGAGACAATCGTCACTAAGAACGGGAGGAAGCGCGCCAAGCTGAAGAGGATCCACAAGAACCTGATACCTCAGGTAACATGCGGCGAAGGATGGGGCAAAGCGCCACGGTGACGCTTGAAGTCCGGCCTTTACAAGAATCATCTCCCTCGGGGCATCTTCTTACTGGCAAGGTGGAGGCTCTCTCCTCTTCCCCAGTTTCTGCCTCAGAGCCATGATTCCCGTGGGTCCTGGCTCACACCTGTGTCACCTGAGGCTGTGACAGGGAAGGGAGAGCTGGTGGCACCCTGCAGCTGCCTTTTTTTGAGAGAAGCAGTGCCTGAGTCTTTCAGAACTGCCTGGCAGGGGAAGATAGCTCAGCCAGGTGTATGTTGTGGGGCACAGAGTGCCAGGCAGTCCTGCATGGCTGTCTCCTTACCAAGCACCTTCCACGAGGTGTAGGGTGCTGTGCTGCCTCAGCCAGTGTCATGTCACTGTGCAGGGCCAGGCTTGTGTTGGGGAGCAGCAGCCTGAGCCCATCAGCTGCTGACATGAGTTTGCACATCTCCTCCAGCTGCTCAGCAGTGTTGACAGCTCTCTGCTTTGCCCTTCAGTGGAAAAGTCTCCTCTCTAAATAAGCAAGTGGTGTGAAGCTGGGCAGGGGCTGGGATGTCAAGTGAGGATTGTGGTGCAGGGGCAGGAGAGCCTGCATGTAGGGAATCTTCTGGGGACATAAACGGAGGAAAGAGCAGATCAAACAGGGCTGGAGAGAGCCTCTATAGAAGTCTTCCCTAATTAAGCAGAAAGGCATGCTGTAATGAGCAGCTGGGGTGAGCTGTGAGGAGTGGGCAGCCTCCTAGTTGGATGGAACCCCTCTGAGTGCTGAGCAGGCAGTTGTGGATGGAAGGATTTGGTGCTGCTTCCTGGGCTGGCATTCTAGCAGAGGCAGACATGGCGTGTGGAACTGAGTCCTCGTTCATATGGGTTGAAACTCACCCAGTTGGGAAGCTCAGCTGAGCTGGAGGGAGCAGGTACCAGCACTAACAGTCCTTTGCTAACACAGCTTTACTCTGGTTCTGCAGGGCCAGGCCCATCCCTGAGCCCCTGCTCCCTCTCTGCCCCAGCCCCCAGCTGGTGCTGTAACAGGAGAAGGCTGAGATGGGGCATGGGAAGGGTTCCTGTGGCTGCTGTGGAGGGAGTTGCATTCAGCAGCCTCCCCCTGCACAGAAAGCCGCTTTTCTGTGCGCCAGCTGCCCCGGCTGCGTTCCCTCAGAGAGCTCTTTTCATTGCTCTAAATCCCGTGAATGAAAGGTGCCGCATGAAAAGCCCAGACAGCCAAGATCTGCCAGTCACGCAGCAGCTGCTGCACGGGCAGTGCCTGGCAGAGCAGCTCCCTCCTTCCTCGCCCTGCCGTGTGTGGCAGCCAGCCCTGCCGCCCTCGGCTCTCCAGGGAGCAGAGCGAAGGGCAAAGGGCTGCTGCTGTGTGTGCTGCTGCCCAGGCATACCTGGAGTCATTTATTGAGCCATTCATGGAGCCTGGTCCCTCCAGTTCCTCCAGGGCACAGTGCTCTCTGTCACTGGGTGACTGGCAGGGCTCGGGGATGTTGATTGGCCATCCCTTCTGCTCACCACTCTGACTCTCCTTTCAGGGCATAGTGAAACTAGAGCATCCTCGCATTCACGTGGATTTCCCAGTGATTATCTGCGAGGTGTGAGTCCCAGACATCGCTGCCCGTGGGTGGGAGGCCCTGCCCCACCACCTCCAGCCTCACTGGGCTAGGCTGCATCGTGTTCCCACCGAGGAGGACTCCAGCCGTGTGGCAGGATGGTGGCTCTCCCCTCGCCTGGAGGTGAGGCAGGACGGAGCAGGTCTTCGCAGGAGATGGGTGACTCTGTGCAACGACTGCTTAAAAACATCCTCGCTTGAGTCAGAAGACTAAAATACCTTTTGTAGCCTCTAGCCGACGTTTGATGGGTAACTGGAACTGCAAACAAGCTGCTGTGATTGAGCTGTGAAAGGGAGAGCAAGCCTGCACTTCTCACCAGAGAGAATCCCCTGCTTCTCAGGTATGCGGCCCAGGGAGAGCCAGGGCACGGCACCGCCCTGCCCTGCACCCCGAGGTCCCTGGGGCCTGCAGCTCAGATGGCCAGTGTTGCAGCATGTCCCTTTGACACCGGCGTGATGTGACGCTCCCCTGCGTGGGTTTGCTGATGGAGGATAAGCAGAGCAGGCTGAGGGGTCTCAAAGCACATTGGGCTGGCTGCTGCTCTCCTATCGGGAAGGGGATGGAGATCAGATGCCACTCTCTTAGACCTCGGTCTCTTCCCCCACTGTGTTTCCCCACTTATGCCAGCGCTGGGGAGGTTGGCTTTACTGCTGCCTGCTGGAGATCTCTGCAGTCCCTGGCCCCTGCTGGTGGCAGCAAGGTCCCAGCTCTGCAGTGGACTTGCCTCCCCCATTGTCACACTGGCTCTGCTGAGCGCCTCCCTCTCCTGCCGCGGGGCTGGGCTGCCGGGCAGCTTCCTCACCCCCGCTGCTCTTTGAACATACCTCCCTGTAGGCTGGGCCTCGACTGAGCCAAGCAGGAAAGGAATCCTGTCTTCCTTCCCTGTGCCCCCGAAACAATCAATTGGTGTACCTGCCCTGGCTTGGAAATCTCCCTGGCGATGTGAACTGTGGTTCCTCCCGCATCCCAGCTGGTGGCAGGAGGAGAAATGCGATGCACTTTAAAGGGAGGCTTGCTGCCCCACCTCAGAGAGTCCTGCTCTTTTCTCCTCTTTCCTCCCACCTAAGAAGGTTGAGGTCTTGGCGGCACCGAAGAACCTCTCACCCCTGTGTGTGTCCAGCTGCTGGGGGAAAGGCCTGACCCCAAATGCCCTTTGGCAGCACGAGGAGCCCCTGCCTCCCTGCTCAGCTGTGCCCAGACCGGGCAGGCAGAGGAGGACCGGCAGCAGGCACAGCTTTAAAGTGGGTCAGAGCCTACTCCCCACAGCAGCCAGCTCAGCTTTCCTCCTCTTTCGTTCCAGAACTTATTTACTTTCTAAGCACTTCAGATGTTTGCTACCTCGATTTTTAATTTAAGCTGCTGGCACTTGGCTGCCAGCCCTGTCGGTGTCTACGTTGGATGTATCCATCCCCGCGTCCGCCCAGAGCCGCCCGGGCGCGGGGCCACATTCCCAGCTCCGGGGAGATAACAGCGACGTGGCTGTTGCTGTCTTCCTGTCACCACCTCTTCCCTTCACGTCCCTCCACCCGCGGTTCCCATCGACAGGAGCGAGCACACGGGATGAAATGGATGTGCTGGCTGCCACCAGGCAGGAAAGTGGAAGGGCAGGGCTCATCTACACTGTGATGCTGGGCGCTTCTTTCGACATCTTTTGTTCTGCCTGCTTGAAAGAGTCTTGTCTTAAAACAATCCCTCACTGAAGTGTTTCTTATTTGCACCACCTGCTCTTGAGTTTCTCCCTGGCTGGAGCTCCCTGGGAAGGGCATCCCTTGGGCTCCACAGGAGAGCAGGAGCTGCTGTCCCCAGGAAGAGGAGAGAAAACTGTGGCCATGCTGTCTGTGCTGCCTTGCCCCACTGCTGTTTGAGGGTACGGGAAGCTGCACTGACCCCACCTTGGGCATGGGGGAAGGAGGAGGAGGAGTGGGGAGAGGGTTGGCACTGTTTGCCTGCCCCAGTGGGGAGCCCCTCACCTGGCTACCAGCCAAAAATCTGCTGGCAAGGCACAGCCCTAACCCGGGGGAGGGGGCAGAGACTGTGACCAGCTTAGCAAGGATGCTTTTGTCCTTTCTGACAGGCTGCCCATCCTTCCCCCAGCGTATTAAACGTGCTTCCCCAAAACCCATGCCTTCTCCCACTCTTCTACCCCCTCAGTGTCACCAGAGTGGCAGTGAACCTCTGCAGGCTGCCAACAAGCTGTGTCCTGCCCCGCTTCTTCCCAGGCTGGTCCCCACAGCAGCCAGCCCCCAGGACCCCAGCAATCCTGCAGCAGCAGGGCCTTGGGAGCACCTGGAGGGATCTTAAGATCTTAAAAATGTGAAGGTCACTGTAAATAGTATCTGTGTCCACCGTGGTGTTGGAGCAAGCAAAAAGAAAAAAAGTTTTCGATTCTTTTTTTTTACAATTTCTGTGCAACATTGTGCTTTCCCGAGTGGATGTGTAGCCGAATTGTACTCACCGACACTAGGCTCCTTGCTCCTCTAGCGTGTGGGTAGGACCCATGGGTTTGGGAAATGTACACTACTTATGGTCCTTTCTCCCAGTGCATCT
Organism: Camarhynchus parvulus; assembly: GCF_901933205.1. Lineage (NCBI taxonomy): Eukaryota > Metazoa > Chordata > Aves > Passeriformes > Thraupidae > Camarhynchus > Camarhynchus parvulus. The sequence continues at coordinate 4,604,539 of NC_044582.1, forward strand.
GTCCACTTTTGTTAAATTTCAATAAAATTATTTGTAGAGCCCACAAGTCCCAGAGCTGTCTTACTGGGGAAGGCAGATGTACCTGAGGGGAGGTAGACTTTGCTGCTGGCATTTCAAGCCTCCCGTTTTTTTGGGAAGGGGACGTTTGTGCACGTGTGGCTGAGCTGATGGTGAAGGACCCCCGAGTCACAGCCATTTCCAGGTTCTTCAGTTGACACACGGGACTGGCAGGAGTTGGTGGCTGTCAGGCTGTGACTCTCTACTTGTAGCTTCCATGACAACTTTTAAACGTATAACTAATGTGAAATATTTGTAATTTCCTTGTTCATTCCCCAGGGCTGGAGCTCGGGCCTCTCTCCCCTCCCGTGTAGGGACGGAGGTCGGAGGACCCGGTGTTTGCAGCAGCCCAGCTTCAAGCTGACTCTTGCCATGGCTCCGCCCGAGCCCCGCGGGGGGGAGGATCGCCTGTCCGCTCCTTCCTTGCCTGCCAAATCAGTGCCTCATTAATCACGGGGGCCTGACGTTCTGGAGCCGGCGTGACCCTGTGCCGGGATGCCGCCCGTCCCCGGAGCATTGCCGGCTGTCCGTGGGGCAAGTGTGATCTCACTTTGTTCCCTGCGTCCTGTCCCCGACAGCCCTGCAAGTGTTTTCCTGCAGCCACCATCACTTCTCATCATTTCCTCCATGCAAGCCGGCTCGGAAATGAGCCTCTGATGAAAGCTGTCATGAGAGTGAGTGGTGCAGTGTGTGGTGCCAGCCCTCCAGCCTCGGAGGGATGAGGCTCTGACCCATTCATCCATAGGGACCCCAGCCCCAAGAGGGATGGATGGATCCTGGTGGCTGAGAAGGGGACTGGGTGGCTGTGCAGGGCGGTACAGCCTGGTGAGGTTACACAAGGTGGTGGCTGTGGCTCTCTGGCTCCGTGACCATCTCTGTGTTTGCCAGGGCCACCACAGTCCCCTCCTGCTGCCCGTGGGGCAGGGCTATGCCCGGAGCGCCCAGCCCAGGGCAAAGGCAGGTGCCGACCTCCCCTTCTGGCTTCATGGCTGCTCCATTCCCAAGCTGACCTCCTCTCACAACTTCCCCGGACCTGTCTGGCACGAGCGGCTGTGACTCATGCCCGTTATCTTTATCTACCATCCGTGAGGGATTCCCATCCTCCTGCTGCCTGCCTGGAGCAGCTCGCCTGCTCAGCTCGCCCTGGTCGCTGCCTGCTGCTGCCATCCCGTACCCCTCTACACTCTGGGAATGACCTCATGCTCGGCAGGGCAAGGGGAGGCTGGATCTGCCCAGCTGCCCCTTACCAAAAGCAAATCTTCCCTGGGGGAAGGAAGGAAGGAAAGCGAGTCAGGTGGTGCTCCCACTGAGGGGACAGCAGTGAGAATTTGCGTCACTTTGAGGACTTGCAGCCCTCCCAGCAGTGGAAATGTGTGACCCCTACGGCCACCCCACTGCTGGTGGGGCTTGATACCTTCGCACGAGGAGGATGGAAAGTTTTAGCTGCTGGCCAAGGGAGCCTGTTTACTGCCCAGAGGGGAAGGGCAGCGCCTGCAGCGCTGGGACTTCTTGGCTTCCCACAATCTCTTCCAAGGGTTTTGGCAGCCAACGCCCGGCCAGCGGCTGAACTGCCCAGCCCTTCTCCCAGCCGGTGCCTGGCACTGCCTGCAGGCCAGGCCGAGCTGTGGGCTGCAGCCCGGATTTGGAGGGGCCAGCCTGGATGCAGTGCCCATCCCTAGCAGGGCTGTCACCCTCTCGGTGGGAGCTTCACCACAAAAGCTGACACCTAAGTGGTGCCACTAACTGAAGCCAGCTGCGGGTGCCTGCCCCAGGGCTTGGTGAGGCACCAGGAGCTGACACCGAACAATGCTGGGCTTGGTGCTCCCGCCTGATCCTTAGGGAGCTGCTGGGTGGCTGGGGAGCACTTCCGTAGATTCAATCCCGCTTCCTTCCCCTGTCGGCCCCGACACACCCTCGCAGTCTGGCGCTTCCTGCGCGGGGCACCCCGATGGCCCTCAGCCCAACGGGCCGAGCCCTGGCCAGGGCAGGCGGGGCACATGGGGACTGCCACATGCCACACGGCTGGTCCCTGAGCCCGGCCTGTGCTGTTGCCTGCCAGAGGGGACCGACTGGAGCCTCAGCAGTGCTCTGGGAAGGAAACCCCCCCAGCCCTGTTACACCCATGGGCCCCCTTGTCCCCTCCAGGCAGGAAACTCACGGGGCCGTGGCTGAGTCAGCAGCACCGATTGCCCGAGCCCTGCACAGGATGTCCTGTCCGGCACAGCACCGCCCTGGGGTCACCACCGTCCTGGGGACACTGCTGCTGCAGGGACACTGCTCTGCTGCTGTCACCACCATTGAGGACACCAGCATTCTGGCTTGCCAGCACTCTGGAACCACCACCATTGTAGGATCATCAACTTTTTAGGGACAACATGATCCTGGTATACCATCCTGGGGTGGTGTCACCACCATTCCAGAGTCCCCGCTTTGGAGTGTTGATGATCCTGGGGACACCACTGCCCTGGGGTCACCACCAATCTGCGGTCACTGTGGTTTTGGAGTGACCACCACCCTGGGATACCACCAGTCCCCAGGAGACACCACCACCACCCCGGCAGGGGCCAGCCCGGTCCGTCGGTCACCGCGGTTGGGGACCCCCGGCCCCCTCAGGCCTCCTCAGGCCCGCGCTCCCCCCGCCAGCCGTGGCGCCCCCTGCCGGCCCCAACCGCGGCCCCGCCCCGCCCCTTTCCGCCGCGTGGGGGGGCGGGTCCTCCCGGGCCGTACTAATCGCGGCGGGACAGGGGGATGACTCCCCGGTGCCCGGTGCCCGGTACCGCGGCCCCACGGAGGTGTGTGTGTGCGGCGGGGCTCCGCCGCCATCCGGAGCCCGGGGCCCCGCGACGGTCGGTGCTACCGGCGCGGCGCGGCGCGGGCGGGGCGCGGGGGGGGGCCGGCGCCCCCGCGGGTGGTGCGTGCCGGAAGGTTTAAAAGCGGCGGCGGGGGGGCGGCGGCGGTGCTGAGGAGCCCGCGGCGGGGGATGGCCTGAGGCGCGGTGAGAGCCGCGCGGGGAGCGGGAGCGGGAGCGGCGGGGCCGCCGGGGGCCGCGCTCCGGCGCTTTGTCTGCCCGGCTCGAACAAAGGCAGCGCCGCGCCTGCACTCGGGAGAGCACGAGCGGGCGAAACCGCTTGGGACCGGGATTCCCGAGAAGCAGCCCTCACTCGGGGCTCTGCCCTCACCCCCTGGGCGCTCTCTGCCCCGGGAGGGGACTCGCATCGAGGTCTGCTTTGGGGGGTGCGGGCAGATCGGCCCCTGCCTGCACCCCCTCCTGCCGGCCCCCCTTCCTGACTCTGTTCTTCCGCCGCCCCCAGGTCCTGTCGGGCAGGATGCGCGGGGGCTCCGCGGCGGCGGTGGCTGTTCCCTGGCTGGCCCTGCTGGCCTTGGCCCGGCAGCCCCCCGAGAAGCCGTCGGCCGCCCCCCATCTCACCCGCCGGCCCTTCCTGGTGGCCTGGAATGTGCCCACCCAGGACTGCAAGCCCCGCTTCCAGGTGTCGTTCGACTTTAGCATCTTCGACCTGGACGCCTCCCCCAACGAGGGCTTCGTGGGACAGAACCTCACCATCTTCTACAAGGAACGCCTGGGACTCTACCCCTACTACACCCGTCAAGGTGTGGCCATCAATGGTGGTGTCCCCCAAAACAGCAGCCTGTCCGAGCACCTTGCCCGCCTCAAGGGGGGCATCGAGAAGTACATGCGCTCATCCACCAAAGAAGGGCTGGCCGTCATCGACTGGGAGGAGTGGCGGCCTGTCTGGGCTCGCAACTGGAAGCCCAAGGATATCTATCGGGAGGCGTCACAGGCACTGGTGGTACAGCGTCATCCCACCTGGCCCCCTGAGAAGGTGAACAAGCAGGCAGCGTTTGAGTTCGAGTCGGCTGCCCAGGAGTTCATGGTCAAAACCCTGCGCAAGGCCAAGAGCTTCCGACCCAAACAGCTCTGGGGGTTCTACCTCTTCCCTGACTGCTACAACCACGACTACAGCAAGAACAAGGAGAGCTATACCGGGCAGTGCCCAGATGTGGAGAAGTCTCGCAACGACCAGCTGAAGTGGCTCTGGAAGGAGAGCATGGCACTCTACCCCTCCATATACCTCGACCCGCTCCTGGACTCCACTCCAAACAGCCGCAAGTTTGTGCGGGCGCGGGTGATGGAGGCCATGCGCATCTCACAGAAGCACCACGATGATTACTGCCTGCCTGTCTTTGTCTACACCCGGCCCACCTACCTCCGCAAGCTGAATGTGCTCAGCCAGGTAGGGCTGCACCACTGGGACATCCTCATTCCAAGCCCTGTGCATCTGGGCTTTGGGGTCAGCTGAGGTGGTTCCTCTGCACCTTGCTCCCGTAGAGCAGGGTGGCTCTGGAGGCTGGTGTTGGCACTCATGGTGTTACTGGCACCCCACGGTTTGAGTGTTTCCATGTGGTGGGAAGCAGCACCATTTGGCATGGCGCTGGCAGCTGGCCCCAGGGAGCAGGAGGAGTGCTTCCTCTCCTAGGATCCCCAGCTCAGCCCCTCTCTGGGGTAGATGGTGGGGTGCCACAAATTGTTTCATTTATGGATGGGATGTCTGGCAGCACAACTGGCACCAATGGTGATTATCTCCAGGGAATTGCCTGGGATATACTGCAGGACTCAGGTCCTGGCAGCTGGAACCCTGAGGTGTGTGAGCCCACAGCCCCTGTGCTGTGCTGGCTTAGCCCCTGAGGAGGAAGAGGGCAGTATTGGGAAGCCTGGCCCCCGAGTTGTTGGGACAGTCCCTTTTCCCTGGAGCAGGGATTGGGTCCCTGATCCTCCAGTGGACGCTTTGGAGCACACTGTGCTGGGGTTGTGAGTGCTGCATGGGCTCTGTGGGCACTAACCAGACCCTGTCCCCACAGGCAGACCTGATCTCCACCATCGGAGAGAGCGCGGCACTGGGTGCAGCTGGGGCCATTCTGTGGGGTGATGCAGTTGACACCAGAAACCGGGTAAGTTTGGGTCAGTGTGGGAGGTAGATGGGTGGAGGGATCACCTGCCCCAGAGGGGAGGACCAGTGGCTGAGCTGTCCTCTCCATCTGAGTTACTTCTCCCTGGTTCTCACCCTGGTGCTTCCCTTTCCCTAGGAGTTGTGCCAGTTAATGAAAAACTACCTGGAGGGGGACCTGGGACGCTACGTTGTGAATGTCACGACAGCAGCAGAGCTCTGCAGCACGACGCTGTGCCAGGGCCGGGGTCGCTGCCTGCGCCAGGACAGCCATGCCGATGTCTTCCTCCACCTCAACTCTTCCAACTTCCAGCTGCGGCGCCGGGATGCTGACCACCCTGAGCACCCCCTCTTCTGGGCCGAGGGCCAGCTCTCCTCTGCTGACATACTCTTCCTACGGACCCACTTCCACTGTCACTGCTACCAGGGCTGGCAGGGCAGTGGCTGCCAGACACGTGCTGGCCCCCGCAGTCACGCCCCTGGCCGTTTGGCACCGCTGGGACTTGGGGTGCTGTTGCTGCTTGCAAGCTGGTGCTACCCGCCCCTGGACTGAGCTGCCCTTTTCTCTGGCGGTGTAGGAGGAGCCTATTTAAGTTATCCCTACCCTGCCTGGGAGGCAGCTAATTATGGAGGGCTGTCCCTCACTGTGGCAGTGTGGGGGAAGAGCTCTGCGGTTGCCCCATCTTTACCCACCCTGCTGCAGTGCAGGTGCCCTTCATGGGGATGGTGGGAGGAGGGGGACCCCTCTCCTGTTGTAAGGAGAAGGATGGGGGCAAGAGGGACACGGGGGCGGGGAGCGGGTGCTGCGTGGTGCTGATCCCCCGTGTGCTGCCCCACACTGAAGTGCTTTACCTCGAATAAAGCTGGGTCAGACTGAGAGCTGTGGGCTGATGTGGGGCGAGGCGGGCACGGGTCACTCGACTCGCGGACACAAGCGCCGGCACGGGGCGGCGGGAAGCGGTGTGTGTTGGTATGGAGCTCGGGGAAAGCTCTGCTCTGCCGGGAACTGCCCCGCGGGGCCGGAGCTGCTAGGGGAAGGGGCCGGAGCCGCGTGGGCAGCCACGGCCGGGCCACCCACGTGGAGGCTGCGTGCGGCCCCGCCCCGGCCCCGCCCCGCGGGATTCCCCGCGTGGCCCGGCCCCCCGGCGGTGCCCGGGCGGCGGGCGGAGGATCGGCGGGGCCGGTGCGGGGGGAGCGCCCCGGCGGTGCCCGGGACGCGGGGCTGCAGTGCCCGGGATGCGGGGCTCTGGAGCCCCCGGCAGTGCCCGGGACGCGGGGCTGCAGTGCCCGGGATGCGGGGCTCTGGAGCCCCCGGCAGTGCCCGGGACGCGGGGCTGCAGTGCCCGGGATGCGGGGCTCTGGAGCCCCCGGCAGTGCCCGGGATGCGGTGCCGGAGCCCCCGGCCCCGCGGTCGCCGTGTGGGGACACCGTGCTGTGCGCCACGGCCGGGGGTGAGTTCAGCCCCGCGGGGCCGGGGACGCCCCTGGGCCGCGCCCGCCCCTCAGCTCCGCTGTCCCGTGCCACGAGTGTCCCCCAGCGGTGCCCTCGCGTGGCTCCTTGTCCCCGACTCCGCCCTGCTCTGCCTGTGCCCGTGCAGCCTCTCGGGCCACTGCCCTGTCCTGGGGGGCGCCCAAGGACATGGAGCGGCCCCGCGTGGCACAGCCACCTCCCTGCCCGCGCTCCTCGGCTGCTGTGAGTCCCCGTGCCGTGCTCGCTGTGCCTGCTGTCCTGTGCTGTGGGTGTCCCCAGGCCGTGCCTTTCTGTGCCTCCTGGCCCCACGCGTGAGTGGCCCCGGGCCGTGCCCTTTTGTGGCTGCGGGAGTGTCCCGTGCCACCGCGGGCTGTGTCGCGCCGGGTCCTGCCCGGTGCCGTGCGCTCCCTCCCGGCAGAGCCCTCCTCCCGCTAGGGAATGGCCGGCGCTCTCCGCTTGGCGTGCGGCGCAGCCCGCGTCCATCGCCGTGACCTTCCTCCCCCCGCCCCGTCCGTGTCTGTTTGTCTTTCCAGCCCACTCGTCGCCGGCCAGTCATGGGGTGTTGACTCTGCGCATTCCTTCCCGGCCGAGCCCGCCGCCGCCGCTCGTTACGCGGGGCTGACGCTGCCGTCCCACTCCGGGACCGCTCTGCTGGGCTCCAGCTGCTGACAAATTCGGGGGCTTTGAGGAAGTGGTGACCCTGGGTGACCGGCACCGCTTGGGAACGGAGGTGTGGATTAACGTCGGTCCTGACCTGGGGATAAAAGCTCCAAGGTCTCAGCTCCCCCCAGGCAGCTCCAGGACTCACCCTGAGCACACTAGCACCATGGCATCAGCGTGGTCCTGCTGGCTCCTCCTGCTGCTCCTGCCTGCCCTGACCCACGCTGGGGGGCCCGGTCCTGTCCTCGTCAACCGCCCCTTTGTCACCATCTGGAACATCCCCACTGAGCGCTGCGCCCAGGAGCACAATGTCACCCTCAGCCTGGAGGTCTTTGATGTGTTGGCCAATGACCAGGAGTCCTTCACCGGGCAGGACATCACCCTCTTCTACAGCGACAAGATTGGTCTCTTCCCCTACTACACATCTGAGGGGGTGCCAGTCAATGGGGGGCTCCCCCAAAATGCCAGCCTGGAGGCTCACATCCACCAGGCCACCCAGGACATCAAGGTGACCCTGCCCAGCCCTGAGTACAGTGGCCTGGCTGTCATCGACTGGGAGAAGTGGCGCCCACTGTGGATCCGCAACTGGGGCTCCATGGAGATCTACCAGCAGAAGTCGGAGGAGCTGGTGCAGCAGCAGCACCCGCAGTGGCCTCCCAAGGAGGTGGAGGAGATGGCCAAGCAGCAGTTTGAGAAGAGCGCCTGCGATTTCATGAACAAGACCCTGTGGCTGGGTGAGAGCCTCCGTCCCAATGCCTACTGGGGCTACTATGGTTTCCCTGACTGCTACAACAATCACTTTGATTTGCCCTACAACGGGACGTGCCCAGATGTGGAGCAGCAGAGGAACAAGAACCTGTCCTGGCTCTGGAGGAGCAGCCGGGCGCTCTACCCCAGCATCTACCTGCCCCTGTGCCTCAATGGCACCAGCAAGGTTCTCCCCTACGTGCGGCACCGCGTGGCCGAGGCTTTCGCTGTCCAGCAGGGAGTCCTCGACAGTGCCATCCCCGTCCTGCCCTACTCCCAGATCGCCTTCGAGCACACTCTGCACTTCCTTTCCCAGGTGATGGGCATGTGGGGATGGTGGGCACCTCTTGGGCTGATGGGTTGGCACCAGGGAGTCTTTATCTCTGCTGGGGCTGTGTGGGGGCTTTGGGCACTGCTGACTTCTCCTCTCCCCGTGGGTGCAGGAGGACCTGGTGAACACCATCGGGGAGAGCGCGGCTCAGGGTGCTGCTGGCATCATCTTCTGGGGCAGCCTGGACTACAGCACCTCCAAGGTGAGTGCAGATGCTGGCAGCAGGGACCCCCAGTTCCTCAGCTGTGCAGGGCTGTGACACCGAATGCCATTGCAGGAGATGTGCCTGAGGCTGAAGGACTATGTGGAGGGTCCCCTGGGCCACTACATTGTCAATGTGACAGCCAGTGCTGACCTGTGCAGCCAGAGCCTGTGCTCTGGCCAGGGCCGCTGCGTGCGCCGGGACAAGCGGCAGGGCTACCTGCACCTGGACCCCTCCCGCTTCTCCATTGACCTGCACGCTGCCAAGCCCTGGCTGGTGACACAGAGCCTGGAGCCTGGGGAGGGCATCTCCAAACTGGCCGAGGAGTTCAGCTGCCAGTGCTATGACAAGTGGCAGGGACCCCGCTGTGACACCCAGGGCTTGGCCAAGTGACCTCCCACGCAATCCTCCCACCCTGGGGACACTTGGGCACACAGGGTGGCACTACCTCAGCACCCTTGCCGTGGGGTTGAGAACCTGACTGTGGGATTCTTAATAAAACCAGAAAGCACCAGCAAGTGTCTCCTTGTCTTCTGCTGCAGCACGTTTTGGGGTGGCAGGGTCTTCCTGGGGCGCCACTGCTGCCTTGTGGTGCTGCCAAGGGCTGTCCTTTGGGCTGAGAGCTTGGGAGGTAATGCCTCAGAGAAGCCACAAGGAAAAAAGAAAATTTATGGGAAAAGACATAGGAAGAGGGGGATGGTGGGGGAAGAGGATGAGAAATGGAAGAATGATGGGGAATGGCCAGAGTGGAGGCAAAGGGGGTGAGAAGATGTGATTGTGTGGCTGTAGTTGAGGGAGGGTGTGCTCCATCCCCTCACTGTGCACAGAGGAGTGGCCTGAAACCAATGCCCTCACTTTGATTTTCCCCTGGATAACCATATGCAAAGCAGTTAAGCCCACAAATGATATGCAAAACCACTGATTTCTGTAACCCAGGCCACAGATTAACTGTACCTATTTCAAAACAGCTGGGAGAAGACATGAAACCCTGGCCCAGCTGAGATAAAGATGTTGGCATGTTCATCGTGGGGTGGGGAAATCACTTGCTCATTTCTCTGATTTTAGGCTCTAATCCAGGTAATCTCTCCTTTTTGGGACTGCACTGCATGGCACTCTGTGTGTACTGGGGACTTACAAAGCTGCACCCTTAACTTTTGAGCTAGTTGGTGTAAACCATTGCAGAATTACTACATTTCTTATGTTCACTTCTTATTATTGCATTGAGGAGGATCTGAGAAGATACCACAGGAAACATAATTAGGCCTTTGGATTCCCTAGTCACAGCTTTCAGAAACATACACTCTGTTATTACCAAGCTCTTTGACAAGCTGGGGGCCCCTGAAAAAAATTAGTCATAATTGGATTTTGGCCCAGAATTAATAGTTTTATCTAATTCTTATAGAGATAGCTTGGTTAATGTATGTTAATATTGGAAACAATATTATCTTAGTATTTTTTGTATGTGAAATGTGATTTAACTTACATGAACACTCAAACACGCTTCTCCTAAGCTACAGGAAATCTGATATTTGCTCTGTATTAAATGCTGAAATTGAAAGCAAAGTTCACCTTGCTATTCACACAAAGAAAATTACCATGAATTTCAAGTCTTCCTTATGCCTGGAAGGGATCAGAGCTGTGTGCTTGTAACTTGAGGTAATTCAAATATTCAGCTACTGGTGCCTAATTGGGGGCTGGTCTGAGGTTCTCCTGGACAGTATTATCTCAATCCATTAACCAAAGTAAGCACTGAGGTGGGCATCAGGAAAGAGACATTTCCTCAGGAGCTGCAGAGGCTCTATCAGAAGCCACAGAAGCCCTGCAGAAACCCTGTCTCCAGGTGTGAGCTTGTGGCTTTTCTTAAAGAAAAGTGAGGTTTGGAAGTGACAGACTTCCCTTATCTCTTGGAACAGCTCCTTTTCTTGTTATTGAAATACTGCAAACTTAGGCGTGAATGCAGTTTGCCACTTTCAAATAATAGCTTTGAATGTGTAAGAGGATTTGCTTTATTCTTCCTACTTATTGTAGCTCTTCTTCTGTCCTTGCCCCTCACACAGTGTCTAAAACCACCAAGACACTGAATTTCATGTAATTTAGCTCGTCTTGCTCCAGACTCTGAGGAATGGAGACCAGAAAGGCACTGCATGTGTGCCAGCAGACAATGTGGAAGCACGGAACATCTGCTGGGCGTTATTTTCCAGGTCTGAAAACCTGTCCCTGTGGCTGGCTGTGTAAGGCAGCCTGCCAGAGCCAGCCCCAGGCTGGGGTGTGCTGGAGAGCAGCCAGCAGTGACCCAGGCACGGGCCTTGTGCGGGCATAGCTCTGCCTCTGGGGATGTGCTCGGGGTGTCATCACAGCAGCTCCTGTTTGCCATGCTCTGGAGACTGACCAACCTGCTGTGGGCACTGCTTGCTTGTCCACTGCAGCACAGGCTTCACACTAAATCAATTTCCTGGCTTTTTCCACGTGCTGCTCTAAGAAATGAGGGAAGACTGTCGCTTAGAACTGTCCTTACACTGCCGGGTTTTTCATTTCAATGGCTCGTTATTTTTTGTCTGTGTTGCTTAAGACTCACACCTCCACAAATAATCCCAAGTATTTACCATAGTTAACCATCCCAAACAGAGGGATTTGAACTGCTGAGTGCTCTGAAGACAGAATGATAATTTTACAATCTAGAATGAAGATACCTGTAGTGAGGAGCCTTTAAATGCTTTGATATAACCAGGACATAAGTAGTTCAGCTGAAGGGTAAGGTGTAGATTAAGTCTTGCATAAAACAGATGGAAGGAAGCCCTTCCAAGGAATTCACAAGCTTCTCAGATACAAACAGGAAATTAGTAGCCTGTTATTTGCCTAATAAGAAAAGTTCTCATCTGCCTCGTTCCCCTGACTAAAAAACTCAGAATCTGTGTAAAGACATTTCCCACATTGTTAGAAATCAATTTAGTCTGGCACTGAGACATTGTTTTCAGTTTAGCTTGGATTAACAGCCCACACCTATGGTTAGATGACCAAGGAGGTGATGTATTTTGAGACTCCAGAAGTTGTTTTAGGACCCCATTATCTATCATTTGCTGTTGCATTTCACTTAATCCAAAGATCTGGACTGAAGCCATAGAACCAACATTAGGAATATGTGAAGCAGGTCCTTCCAGACCACTTCTGCATCTCTTCCAGCTGGATGCTGAGCTTCCTCTGTTATACAAGTACAAACCTCTCTTGGAAGAAATAAATCCTTCCCAAAAGCAGATCACAGCAACTGTATGTGGTGAAATTAAAGAGATGGCATGTGAGTCTTTAAAATGCCCTTTATTCCATTGGCAGTGCACAGGAGGCTTGTGGCACACGGGGGTGGGCACTCAGAGCTCAGGTTGCTCCCTCGGTGGCAGCTCAGGGGCAGAGAGGAGGGCTGGGGCGGGTTTTGGTCACTCTGTTTGGCTGCAGCTGCAGAAAGCCCCCCAAACTCCCAGACACACTCTGCTCTGCTGTGCCCAAAGCTTCCAGGTGAGCAGCTCAGCCAGCAGGAGCAGCTGAGGGGACTTAGAGAAACATGAGACCAGGAGAAGGAGGAGGAGGTGGAGGCAGCAGCTCGGAAACTGCCTGCAGTGACACTTGAGCCTGTGAGCAGCTTGAGGGGCTACCCAGAGCAGCAGAGGTTTCACTGGCTGTGAATAAAGCACCAACAGCACTGAAGGTGTGCGCAGGGCTTCATTGCTTTCCTGTTAATGCTTTTAACTAAAACTTGCCACTTCTTTTTCACGTGCAGTGTCAAAGTTCGCTTCTGATTATTGTTTCAAAAGTGAAACATCAGCTCCAACAGAAATAATTTCCAGAGCCTGAATGCCAGACTCTGTATCCCAACCCCCTCGGTGCCATTCAGAGCAGCACCGACTTGAACACAATTTTTTTAAGCTAACAGTTACCCAAAGAGAAAGTGGCTCTTTCTTACAATGCCTTTGTATGAAAATCACCCATTCCAAACCTTTTCCCTTGCTCAGGCACTTCTATAAAAGAGGTGAAAAGGTTTATAAAAAACAAACCATATTTAAGAAGGTTCTAAAGTTGTCTTCAGGGGCCACAGACTCTGCTACTGCCCTGGACCTGACATCCCTTGTTTCCGAGAAGCAGCAGGAATATCAGCCTTCATTCCTCTGATTCACCAGATTGCAATTTCAGAAGTTACTTGGAAACAACAAAAGTGAGCCCTGAAGCACCGTTTGTGGGCTCCCAGGGAGTGTTTAAACATCCAGCACAAACAGCAGACCTTGCTTTATGCTGTACAAACAAAAATGCCTCTGAGCTGGAGAACGTGTCCCACTTTGTTCCAGAGCTTTCTGAATCTGCCGTTCCTGGGGCTGGGCAGCAGAGCAGCACTTCCACCACAAGAATGTGGGCGCAGCAGCAGCTCCTTTGTTGTGAGTGCTCCCGGCCAGCCTCGGGCAGGGCTGGGCTGTGGGGTGCAAGGGCTTCCAGGTTTTCTGCTTGAGAAAAGTCTAGGTTGTGTTTTTCACTGCTGGTGGGACTCTCAGAGGCAGAACACTTGTCCTATTTGCAGCTTCTCCGCTGCTCTGATTTGGCAGCAGCTTCCCTGCTGGTTATTTTCCACCCTGGGGCTCTGAAACAGGCTGAGCAGTGTCCTGTGCTGGCATTAGTAAATCAGCAGGAGCGTTATCAACAGCCTGAGGAGGTCAGAGGGAGGCCCTGGGAGTGCTTCCAGTGAAGCTGCTGGCTTGCCCTGTGTAGAACACCTTGTAAACTCATTTTCCTCCAGTAAGATGTTAAGCACAAAGCCATATAGTGCTCCAAACTCTGCTCTAATCTGCTGGTGCAGACTGCAAGCAAACACCAAATAATATAGCAAAACATTTTGTGGGAACTGTCCTGCATTTGACTGTAACTTCTCAAGAGGAAAGATTTGGTTTGACAGGTTACTGGTCCTATTCCCCAATTAAGACATAAACAGCTGTAATCCTCTGTGCTGTTGGGCAGAGTTCAAGGTTAGTTTCAGCAAAAACAAACCAAGTGAGAATTGAAGCAGGGAAAAAAAAAAAAACCCAAAATTTGGAGGCAGAACCTGCCCACAGTGCAAAGCCTATATTCTTTATTATCTTATTTGTTTTAATACACACCAACTGATACCTGCACCCAGCAGATACCAGCTGAGATAACAGCAAGGGAGTTCAATATTTAAGGCTTGGCTTTTCTCACCATGGCAACAAATCTGTAAGGAGAGTAAGAGGACATGGATAACTGGCAGCATCCAGCCCAGCTGGCAGCAGTGGGCAGGCAGCCTGAGCCTCCCCCAGCACCACGGTGCCCCATGCAGAAGCACTGTGGCTGTGTGAGCACGGGCACCCCGCGTGCCCTGGGCACTGTGGGCTGTGCAAGCCGCCAGCAGAGCCAACACAGAGGTAGGTGTTTGCTTCCTTGTCTTCGAGGCAGCTGGGAAAGAGGGTGGTCTCTGTTTAATCTTATTTCCCTGTTGTAAAAGAGTGGAGGTGGTGACCCTTGAGTGTGGGTCTGCTCTCCCCGACTGCACAAATCAGCTCCTGGGGCGCAAGTGACTCTTCACAGTCACTGGCCCAGAACAGAAGAGCCCTCCAAAGGTGTTCTTTCCTCTCTGCACCTCTGCCACCCTTCCAAAATCAGTTGAATGAAACCGATTCTCTGTCATAAATCCATGCTGCATTTATTCACGTGGACAAACACCTATGTTGCTTTTTATTTCATGGATTAACACTTGTTCATCCACTGATAGAATTTGTTGAATCAGTAATTACATTCAATTGAATGAAATAACTTGAAAATCTGTCATCAGAGTCCCATCACTGTCTGAAACCAGGTGAGCCCAAGAAGAATAGGCACCAAAATCTGCTTGGAGCTAATCTTCAGGGTTAGCTTCAGGATTTATCAGAAGGGTCATGAAACCTTTTCCACTTCAGTTGGGATTAGAAGGCATAGTATGAATGCTAATTTTCTGCCAGCTACAAAAAAAAAAACCAAAAAACCCCCCAAACAAAAACCCCCTAAAAATAACAACAAAAAGCACCTTATCTTTGTTTTCTAAGCAAGGAAAAATTATTCCTACCTATGCAGGTTTATCACAAAATACCTACCAAAAATCAAGAGTAATGGGATCAATCTTTAAAATGCCCTGGTCTGGGTTCTTGGTAGATAAATGGATGTCAGAGTTATTTTAACAAGGCAGTTATTGATGAGGAATCCCCAGAAGAGACACACACCAGAGTATTAATTTCCTTTATGGCCCAAGCTCATCAATTTATTTCTTCTATCACCCAGACTGGGTGGAAAGAAATGCAACACCAATGCAAGCAATTTGCCAAAAAATGTGCTTAATATAATATTTATACAATCTTCTTACATGCTGCCTGTTGTGAAGGGGAGCTGTGATTAAAGATACATTTTTTCTTAGTCAAAGGTTATGGAAAATCTCAGTTGTCTGGGATCAAGAAGCAACACTTGACTACAGCTGCAAATACAAAAACTGAGCAGCATAAAAATAGCACAACAAGCACTCCAGCAATGCACATAACAAGATTTGCCTCTTCCAAAGAGCCTGAGAAAGGCCAGGCAAGCTCCTGGGGTCTGACCAGACTGGAGATGAGAATTCTCACTCAAAAAGATAAGGCTTCCCAAACATCTTAAGTCTCCAGTCTTGGGGGACCTTAACATGCTCCTATGCTTCAGGACATGGATACACCTGATTTTTTAAGATCTTACAGTCTAGACAAAAGAAATGGTTCAGAGAAAGGAAAAGGTACAGCACGAACAGTGGCTACAAGGTGACTACATGAATAATTGTATTAACTTTTGCTTGCTGGTTCACCTGTTGGTTTCTGCCTTTTATTCTTCTCCTGCACACTTACAATTTGGGCAAAGATTGCAAATATATCGTTAAGAAAGAATTGTGTTATCTGGCTGAACTGAATGCAGTGCAATCCTGCATGTGGCCAATTTCCAAGGAATTTAACAAAGCACCCAACAGCTTAAACCTCCCAATGGAGCTGAGGAACAAAAATCCAATTGATTTACTCATCGTTAGATTATTGTCATCCAGAGGTAAAAATTATTGGCTGCCATTAGAGCAGGAGGAACGTGACCTGTGAAGAACAGAGGCACCAGGATTGGTGTCCCAGGCAGTCCAGGCCTGCCCCAGCCACGTTCCTCTGATAAGCCCCATCAGATTATTTCCCTTGCCAAGCAGCTGAAGGAAAAATGTATTTTTGTGGCCTTGTCTTCAGTTCTTTGAAACCACAAAGCCACATGTAGTGAAAAATATTTTCCAAGGCCTGTAAGTGCAGCAGGTTTTCCAGTTTAACTATTTTTGAGAAAGGGCACAGGACTAAGTCAGACATTTTCCAAATGGATGACCTGCTTTTTCAGTTTATCCAAGCACAAGCAAGGGTCAAACATCCCAGGCAGAAACTGTGAGTATTTACCTTAAACACTCTTCTCTCCTGCTGAGTTCTCCTAAATGCAAATAAATGATCAGATTTATTTTTTCCCCCATGAATCTGTTCCTAGTTCCACTTGCCAAATTAACTGCTCCTCATCAATCTGAACAGAATCTCAACAACCTCATCAGTGGTTGGCCACACAGATCTTGAGCAAAACCCAAGATTTCTAGCAAGTTTTGCTGTTAATACTTGCCCTGGTTTACCAGTGATTTAATCTGCTTTGCTTTTAAGAACACTGAAGCCCTCTGCACAGTGAGGACCCTGCAGTGCAGCTTTGGTGGAGGGCAGCTGCTGCACACAAAGGCCAAGGTGTGCCTTCCCACCCTGGAAAAAATGCTGTGGAGGAGGATAAACATGGTTAAGCAGAGGAGAAAGAGCAGAAAGGGCTGTGTGATGCCCCCGAGGCTGTGCCCAGCCGCAGGGCAGGGTTACAGCTGCCTCCTGCTGCTGCTCGGGACCTTTTGTTCTGCCAAGAGGAGCGGAGCCTCCTGGCTGACACTGAGCAACATCTCCCTGCCCTGCGGGACAGGGGGGTCACTCTCAACCTTTCCACCAACATCAAGCAGCAAGGAATCCTTGCAGATGGGTGGTTTTGTTGGATTTTCTTTGTTTTTAAGCCAGGGACAGGAGGGTGAGCTGCTGCAGTGCCCAGCCCCCTGAGCTCCATTTCTGGCTGTGCCTCACTACCTGCTGCTTCACACCAGCTGCAGAAAACCTTTTTTCTTTTCTTTCTTTTTTTTTTTTTTTAATAAAACACAGGGATAAGGTTTCACTAAGCCCAGAAACTGTGACTAAAAGATGTTTCACGGGGAGAGCAGATGAAACAAAGGGCCTCTCTCCTATCCCAGGGCTCAGAACTGTATGGTATTTCTTTCAGAGAAATTCTCACACAACTCTAGTGGCCCTCACTTCAAGCTGGAAGCAGTCAGTGACCAAAAGCAGAGTTAACTAAACCCATTTTTGAGCTATGCCATCTGTGCCAGTGACAAATGCTCTGCTCCAGAGCAGCACAGGGACATGGTGGCTCTGGGTACCCACCACATCGTCCCCCTCCTTCACTGCTGCTCTTTGCAGTGGTCAGCAAAGCTTGCAAATGTAGAGAAGACCACAGTTATGTAAAGTCACTTGAGCTCCTTAGAAGATAAAGCAAACTAGCCATTAATACTTCAGATGAAATAATGGGGAGTTAATAAGGATTAAGTAATGTCCAGAAGGGGGACACAGGTGACTTCCACCTCCACAGAGCCAGCGCCTGCACTGTGGCACCTCCAGGAGCCGTTCAGCTCTAGGGGCTGCACAAAGAGCTGCATCTTTGACAGCTCCTTGAAAGAAAAGGAATTTTCCCCAGCATTGCACCGACAGTGATACCCTTTTCTCTTGTGCTGGCCCTCAGCTGTGACAGCCTAGCATTGCAGAGGCAGCAGGGCTGTGGTCTCAGCCCACAGTAACCCAGTCCTAGCTCTGAGTCAGCACCCACACACGTGAAGGAAGGGATACCAAACATCCTTATGATCTCAGCCACTGAGTTTCCTCATTGCTGGAGGCGTCATCACCTGCAGATAGGCATGCAATTCTCCCTGGCTAAAAAATCCGCACCAACAAAACCACCCTTTCTTTCATGTGGCTGAATTTCTACAAGCAATTCAGAAGCTGTACTTTATTAACTGAAGTTTTAAAGCGTCAGGTGATGCCCAAGCACAGCCAACATAGTTACAATGCTAATGTTGCCAGTGGGGGTCCGAAACCAGCTGCCCAGACAGAAAACTTCGAGTTTACTCTAAGTCAACTTGCAGACAACTGTATCACTTGGAGACAACTTGGGATGCAGGCTGGAGGTGGGTAGGTAAATGAAAAGACATCCTGACATCGTAAAGAAAATTTGCATGTGACTTTTATGCAAAACTAAGAAAAAAATCTTAACTCCATTGCTTATGTTGACCATTTTAATCTTAAAAGGGGGATTATTACGGATTTTTCACTAGTAAGTGGATTTAGACTGATGCTTCCTGAACCTTCCTTCATGTTTGGTTTGGCCCCTCTCTCATGCGCAGTGGAGTTTCCCCCTGCCCACACTTGTGCCTATCTCTGCAGGCCAAAGGCACAGATAACTCTCCTGAGCCCGGGGCTGCCTCTGCAGCTGCTCACCCCAGCGCAGACACACAGTGTGATAGCAGCCCTGGAGCTTTACACGCACCCATTGAGTTCATGCCTGCCCCGGGGGACAGCCCAACAAAATTTACAGAGCCGTGAGCAAAGGCAGCCACAAAAGTAACGTGTCCCAACCTGACCAAAATAACAAACGCACTTCAGTATCACCCTAAGGATGGTATAAAGACCGAGAGAATTTTTGTCATTATCTCAGGCTTGTGTCAGGGGGAATGCTGTGTGTGTCCTCGGGGATGCTGTATGCGAGGGCAGCGAATCTGCAGCCCGGAGCGGGTGGGCGGCTGTGCCCTGAGTGCACGTAGGGGCTCTGTGTGCCCACACTGGCTCCACCGGCACCGCTCCGGCTCCCTGCGGGGTGCATCCCGGCCCTGGCTCCCCTCCCTGCCCTGCCCTGTCCTGTCCTGCTGTCGGCGGGGTGAGCTCGGCTGGCTCAGCGCTGGCTCCGCGGAGAAGCTGCGCGGGTGCTGCTGAGCCTGGCCCAGGGCTGGCTGCTGAGCCGAGCCCCATTGCTGCCCATTGCTGCCCATTGCTGCTGAGCCGAGCCCCATTGCTGCTGAGCTGAGCCCCATTGCTGCCCATTGCTGCTGAGCCGAGCCCCATTGCTGCTGAGCTGAGCCCCATTGCTGCCCATTGCTGCCCAGCAGAGCCCCATTGCTGCCCATTGCTGCTGAGCACAGCCCCGTTGCTGCTGAGCACAGCCCCATTGCTGCCCATTGCTGCTGAGCCGAGCCCCATTGCTGCTGAGCCGAGCCCCATTGCTGCTGAGCACAGCCCCATTGCTGCTGAGCTGAGCCCCATTGCTGCGGCCACTGCCGACCCCCAGCTCCTGCCCCCGGGCTGCATTTACACCCAGCTCTCCAAAATGGCTACAGCCGCCCCACCTCCCTTACGTCCACTTAATTTTTACTTGTTAATTAATTTATTTATTTTAAATTTCTCATTTTAACAAAACACGAAGCCCTGGCGAGCAGACGGCGGAGGGACGGCCGCGGTGCCGGCAGGGAGCGGGCGATGGGGCGCGCAGAGGTGCGGAGCGGTGCGGGGGTTCCGCGGCCGTGCCCGCGCAGAGCTGCGGGACCCGCTCCCCCAAACCCGCCGCGCTCCCCGCGGGCTGAGGGCGGAGCGGGGGCTCCGGCGGGGCGGGGGCTGCCCGGGGCCGGTCCCTCCGCCCGCCCCGCCCCGCGCGGGCCGCACACCCGCGGGCAGCTCCGCGGGGCTCCCCCGCCGCCCTGCGCTCCGAGCCCGCCTCCGCCGGAGCCAGCCCAGCCCGCCGCCCATGTGGGGCTGCCGCCGCCGCGGCCGCTGCCCGCAGGGCCGGCGCTGCCGAGGTAGGACCGCCGGGACACCCCCGGGACACCCCCGGGACACCCCCGGGAGCGGGGCTGCGCCGCCGCTTCTCCCCTCCCGCCCCCGGCTTCCCACCCGCGGGACGGCCCCCAGGGACCCACGCACGGTCGGGGCACGGCAGAGCGGGGAAAGGGGTGCTGGAGGTGGTGTTGAAGGTGGTGTTGGAGGTGATGTTGAAGGTGGTATTTTCCTGGAGCCTTTCCCCGGGATTTTCCCTCCGGGTTCCGCCGAGCAGTGAGGGTGCCCGGCATCTCGGGAAGCTCGGCCGGTGGGAAATGGGAATTGCGGCTTCTGCTGGAGCAGCCCTGGGTGAAGGAAGGCTTGGGAGATGTGGCGTGCAAAGAGGGAATCGTAGTGTAGCAGCAGCTGTTTGCTCGCCGAGTTATTTTTGGAGATTGCTGTGCTGTGCTGGACTTTTTTTTTCCCAACTGTCTGTAGGAAGGCGGGTTTACATCTCACTCGTCCAGGCTCGGTGCTCTCCATTTGCCGAGGAACGGTGTAAAAGCGGTGCTTTGGCAAATACTGATCTAACTGGTTAGCTCTTCTTCCCTTATTCCTAAGGGCAACTCCATAAAAAGCACACAGTCTGCACCTTTTTTATCTGCCTTCGTGAGGTTTGGCTGCTGGCTCGTTGGGGCCTTCCCTGGAAAGGGCTGGCTGTCCCTGGGGCCCGAGGTCTGGCGTGTTTGTCAGGTACTTTGTGTAATACAGGGTGACAGCTGTGATGCAAGTGCACCAAAACTTCTGCCCGTGGCCTTAGTCATGGTTATGTTTGGATATAATTTCCCCACTTCCTAGAAAATTGTATTAGGTAGGCTGGGAGATGAGGCAGGCAGTGAGGGTGCTGTGGGGCAGCGATGGATGGGGCAGGGGTGGATGGGGCAGTGAGGGTGCTGAGCTCGGGTTTGGTAATGGGACCAGGACCCCGCTGTGCCTGGTTTGTGCCACACAAAGCTGGGTGTCACTGGGTGCAGAGTCTGAGTCATAGGCTTGCTCTTGTTTACAGCCATCATCCCTCTGCTTCTGCCAGCCTTGCAGTGGGCAGCAGCTGCTTCCTCCGTGCCTGACGCCACCCCAGGGCATGGAGAGGGGGTTCAGTGAAGCTGGGGTTCAGTGAGGTTGGGGTTTCAAGAACCTCCCGGACTAGCAGGGGACCCCCACTGAGCTGTCGAAACGTGCTGATGGCCATTGCTTTGTGGCTGAATGAAAAGCCCTGGGCTGCCCCTTTTGCCATTCCCACGGTGCTTGTGCTGGTGTCTTCCATGAGCAGGAATTTGTGGCTGTGCCAGGGGAATTGCCTGCTGCCCTTGCTGCTCTTGTCAACGCCTGGCTCCTTGTTGGCTCTGTAGCAGGTCCCTTGGTGCTTGGTCCTTAGATTTTTCCTCCTCTTTGAGATGTGAGGAGGAAAAACCCAAGACGTTAATACTGAAGAAACTTGAAGACTCTTCAAGAGTTTTCCGTCTTTAAAGATGTTATTTCTAAATTAAACTTTTTCTATTGGCAAATGCCAGAGTTCATTTGAGGCAAAAACATACTAGACCAGCTATAACTTGGAGCACTCCCATATGTATATGATTGATTTTGTAGTGCTTTGCATAGAGCTGAAGATGGGACTGAGTAAATGCCCGTTGTGGGACTCCTGGTCCGGGTCCAGTGTGTTGCAGAGCAGTTTGCAAAGTTTCCAATAAGTTTGCTTAATGTGACCTTACTCAGTTCCGAGGCACTCCCATAATTATGGCTGCAATTAAAGGCAATAACATCCATTTACATAAGATGCCAGTCCTTTTAAATCAGTGCATCATCTAATGAGAGCATTCATGTAGGGATAGCTGTGCAGGATGAAGGCCCAAAGCTGAGAGCACTCTGGGAAGGATTTGGTTTCAGAACTTTCTTGAGGTCATTCAAAGGAAGGATCTGCCATGAAATAGGACATCTTGTTATGAAAATGTACTGATTTATAAATATAACCCTTACCAATAGCAGGATGTTGTTGAATTGAGTGATTGTAACACTTCATTTTTTTATGTATCACCCATCCAATTAAAAAAAAAATCAGCCTGGTTGCAACAATATTTTTCTCAATTGGATTGCGTCAATGTTCCTTCACTCTTATGAGTAAGAGATTTGGTAAATCCAACTTGTGGACAGTATTTAATTGCTGGTGAGGCACTATGGATGTGTTCTGAATGGCTCACTGGACTTGCATGGTTTCCTTGGGGCTTAACCTCTCTGTATGATGCCTGCAGATTTCCCCTTGAGATAAATACAAATCTTAGACTTGGAGTGCTGGAAAAGATCACATATTTGGGGAATGCTTCGACCTTCTGAAAGAAATGACCTGGTGGAGTATTCCCACCTTCCCACTCCATGTGTTTTGTTCTGTTTCTCTTTTTTTGTTTGCTTTAAGTTGTTGAATATGGTGTAAGCGTGTGGCCCCACACCCTGGGTGGGGCTTCTTGGGAAGAGTCACAAGGTCAGTGTAGTAGAAGGGGTAAAAATTGTCAAAATACAAGTGAGGAGGCACCAGCTGTGAGCCTGGGAAGTGCAGGGTTCCTTGGGTCTGTGCTGGTTTTCCCCAGAAGCCATTTTTGCCCATGATAAGAGAAATAATTAGTCTGTTAACCTTTTGTCACAGGCAAAGTGCTTGGCTTGTGGTGTCTGAGACCATAAGAGGTTAAGTAATTAAATTGTAAAAGGCTGCAAAAGAGAATAATCAACTCCAAACTCCCTAGACTGTCTAGTTGGGCTCTCCAGTGTCTAAAGTTAAGTAATTTAGGTTGATTCCTGATTTCACTAGATTTTTTACCAGGCACTCAAGTGGGGCTGCAGGATAGAGTTGCTTCACACAGGTTGTTATTTCCAGCAGTGTTGGGTGGGTTTTGGGCATGGTTTGGGGCAGGGGCAGCTCTGCCAAGGCTCCATCGTGGGGCTGGGCTGCCTTCTAAGCCAGGCTTGTTCCTGGGTGCCTGCCAAGAGCTGGCCCTAGGTGCTGTAATCCCTCACTGATTGTGAATCCTAATCTCCAGGTGTACTGAACCTGCTGCCTGCTGAGGTGCTGACCTGGTGAAGAAAAATCCCGGGGTGGTTTGGGTTGGAAGGGACCTTAAAGCTCATCCCATCCCACCTGCCATGGGCAGGGACACCTTCCACTGCCCCAGGCTGCCCAGGTCCCATCCCACCTGCCCTTGGGCATTCCAGGGATCCAGGGGCAGGCACAGCTGCTCTGGGCACCTGTGCCAGGGGCTCACCACCCTCACAGGGAAGGATTTACTCCTAATATCCCATCTAGCCCTGCCCTCTGGCAGTTTAAAGCTGTGCCCCCTTGTCCTGCCTCTCCGTGCCCTTGTCCAAAGGCCCTGTGCAGCTCTCCTGGAGCCCCTTTGGGCACTGGGAGGTGCTCTGATATCTCCCAGAGCCTTCTCTTCTCCTAAATCACTGTGAAGTGCTGAGCCTGTGAATTTGTGTCCCTGCAAAGAGAAGAAATACTTGGGGATTTTTGAGTGAAATGGATCAACTTACCTGTGCTATTCCAACAGTGCAGTTTTGGGTGCCTCTAGGGTTGTGTTTTGATTCTGCCAAACTTATCTCTCATTTGAGAAGCTGCTGCATGAGGGACTCTCCTGGGTGTTGGTGTCTGCAACATTGAAGGGTCTGAAGCAGTGCTCTGGAGTTAATCCTGAAGCCCTGAGCTGCCATGAACACAAATCATGAGTCTCTTAATTGCAACTGACTTGTATCCATGTGATGGATAAAAAGGATGTTTTGCAAATGTTTTACTAATAAAATGGGATGGATTTGTCATGGGTGCCCTTGTAGAAATAATGTGCCTGCTGCATTGGAACATGGAATTTAAAGCTGTGATTTTTGCACTCGGATATCTGAAATGCCTGCATGGCATTAGCTTCCAGGTGATTCAGTATGTTACTGTATTGTTTACAGGCCATGCACAGGTAGAAAAATGTAGGAAAAAATAAAAACCAAAAAATGTGAGTAAAGGGTTTTGAGTTCTTGCCTCTTTTTGATCTGAAGGTGAGCTAGAACCGCCCGAACTCCTTTCTGAGTAGTTATTTAAAAAATTTTTCCTTCTGTTTCTGCGTGGCTCCCTGTCTTTGTGTGGAGCTGGCACTGCCAGGGGAGCTGTGTGACCCAGGCTCCTGCAGGCGCTGCTCTCCTCTGGGCAGGAGCCACTACAGCCCCACCAGCCCTGATCTGCTGCGGGCTCCGTGCCTGTCACCAGAGCGACACCTGAAAGTGGCTGGGATGTGCCTAAAAATGGCTGGGATGTGCTGTTCCTGCCTGCCTGGCTGGGAATGCCCTCGTGGTGCTGCTTTTCTGGCAGTGGGTTCCCTTGTGAGGGGTTTCTCCATGGGCACACAGCAGCAGCCTTGGTGAGCTGTCTGTCTGGCTGATCCTGCATGTTTTAGGTGCCTAAACGGGGAGGTTTAGCAAGAAATCCTCATGTCTGGGTTAGGTACGGTTTGCCAGTGGATAGTTTAAATCAAAATGTGCAAAGTCAGAATGTTTATGATGGTTTATTATAGCTAAAAGCTTCTATATGACTGCATCTCCCCTTTGGAGTTAAGGAGTGCAACCACCATGAGTGGTCTGCAGCTGCTTCTGACCAGTGACCACTGACACTCCTGGGATTTAAGACTGGCTTTTCCTTCCTTTTAAGTTTCTATTTATGGTCACAGATCCCTGGAAATCTAATTGATGTTGTTGGTAAATAACAGGAGACATTTGTTGTTCATGGGAACCCTGTTGATATCCTTGGGCTGTGCAGCATTTACCTTCTGCATTAAGGAGGGGGAGAAAAAAGCTTTGTTTGGTTTTTTTTTTTTTTTTGCTACCCATGTGAAACTGGTGTCCCCAAAACAATGAGGAGATTTCAGGGGTTCCTGACCTCTTGCAATTAGAAAATGTCAGATGGCTGGTGAGAGGTGGACTGATGGGGGAGCAGCCCTGTTACTGCTGAAGTCATTACTCATTTTTGATGGGAGATCAATCTCACAGATTCTTCTTTATTTTTTCCCTGAGAAATGCTCCATTTGGGGATTAGAGGAGCTTAAAAATCCAAGCAGCTCTGGAAGAGATATCTCCCACAGATTTATGTCTTTGGGTTTTAACTGATTTTTCTTCCCCAGGCTGAGCTGGTTCCAGGGATTTGGGCTCATCTGGTGTCAGTGCCAGGTCTGATGGGACCAGCTCAAAGCCCTGTGTGTCGTGGGAGCCCTGGTAGGGCACATCTTCACTCCTGCTAGCCAGTTGTCATTAAAATGTGGAACACTAATGTTTCTGAGCCCCCTGTGCTGTGTGAGAGAAGGTTCAGGTGTCCCTCAGGCGCAGACTGACCCAGGCTGGGGTGTCTGGAGCCAGCAGTGCTGGGCAGCTGCTCTTTCACTGGGGGTGGTGAGTGTGGGGGCTGCTGGGCTCATTTGCTTCTGATTCCCCTGCTTTGTTTTCTATTTTTGTATCCTTCTTGGCTTTCAATTGATATTTAGATTTTGGAATGTGTTTTTACACATTCTGGTGCCAAAGGCTGTCCCATATGCTGTTTGTGATGGAGTATGGCTTCTGTGCACCTGAATAATTTTTTAATATTTTCTCTAGGGACACATTTGTGCTGAACCAAACTTATTTTTTCAAGATATAAAGAGAACTCAGGTGGGCTGCTTTTATTTTGGTTTGTTTTAAAGAGAAGCTTTCTTTACTAATAATATGCTGGAGCCTCACTTGGTGAATGTTTCCCCTTGCAAGTTTAATGTGTAGCATTTGTGCTGTTTAGCCTGTCTGCATTCTGTATATCTGATTATTTTGGCTGTCATAATTTTATTACTCTTATTAAGCTTCCTCATTTGCACACTGATCCTGTTAGTCTCAGGAAGCTCATAGGCCATCTAGGTCTACTTGCAAAATGCACAGAAAATGAGAAACCTGCCCTGGAGGCCCTGAATACTGAGATTCACTGTGATTCAGATCTGTGTGTCTGGCCTCTATTTTTTTTCCCTTCAGTGCTGTTTTAGGTTACCTGACTTAATTGCAGCTTGCCAAATTAAGATGAATTTTTGCTTTTATTATAAATTCTGTCGCTGGTAGCTTCTGAGAAGCTTTGCTCTGGTTTGCTTGTATTTTTATTTGGATGAATACTCTCCTTTTTCACAGAGCTGAGGAACATTCCCAGCAGCAGCAGCTGGCGTCGCATATGCTGGGAGTTGTTTTCCTCCTCGTGTCAGTGTCAGTTTTCCATGCTGCCTTTCCAGACAGATTTATTCTTTACTTTCACAAAACCTGCTTTACTGTTGTTGTGGGACATGCAGGAACCCAAGTGGAACTGAGAGGACTTTGAGCCCCTTTTTCTTTGCTTTGTTTCCATTTCCATGGGCTTTTCCCTGGCTGTTCTGTAAGGTAGGCTGGACTATCCTCTGCTGGACCTTTAACTCCTGTCCCCCTTTTTAAATTTGTTCTGGCTCTCAGTGAAGCCTAGTCCCTCTCACCAGGTGAGGTTGTACCTCCCTTCCCTCAGCCTCTGCTGTCCCAGGGCTGCTTGGGGTGCTTCTCTCTATGTACCTGTAATTCATGTCACTGAAATGTTTGCAGATGTTCTGTTTTGTTCCTCTCTGCACAGTCTCTGCTGCTTCCATCACCATTTCTTTGGTGATGTTCTTCCCCCTCCTGGTCCAGTTTTTCCTCCTCCTCCCACGGTTTGACCTTGTCTTGCTCGTGTCTCCCTGTGCCCTTTTCCAGGCCTGCACATGGCTTAGCTTCCATTAAGTGCTGCTGACTCAGGGATTCACTCTGCACCTCCACGCTTTGTCACCCAGCCCAGGGCTGTTTCCCTTCTTGCCTTTTCCCCTCTGAGCTCCCCATCAGTCACTCAGCATTTCACACCCCAAACCCCGGGTGGTGCTTCCCAGGCTCTCTTATCTCTTGTCCTTTAAAGTGCTGCTATCTGATAGGTAGCTCTGTCCCGAAGCGTTCAAGATTTTTTTAAAAAATTAATTTGGTGTACTTCATGCATTTGAATCGCATGCAAATTTTGTATACTCTTTGTTGTCAGTGTATTCTCCTTTTTCATCTCATCAGACAACTCCCCTGACTCATGTAGTAAGTTTTTACAGATGTTTTCCTTTGAAGTGACAGCTCTTGTAGAATTGTACTTCTGAAGTCAGTTGATAGCATTTGGTTTTAAAGGTGGGGTAAAGTGTTTTAGTTCTACCCTGAGATGGCAGCTGCCCTTGTTTTATAATTTTTTGTTTTTATTTAGCAGCCTAGACGTACAGTCATGAGCAAGTGGGATTCATAGGATCCTAGCTGAGTGACAGGAGAGAGGATGTGTGTACACCAGAAATGTTCAAATATCTAATATAAAAGTAGCTGAGCATAATTCATAAGCCTGTCAGCCTGGATAAGGGCTGTCTGTTGTACTTAAAACTGTCAGTCCCTTCCTTGTGCTCCCTTTAATTACATTACTACTCATACCTGCACACTCAAGCTCAGAACTGGGGAGGTTTTCTAATAAAAACAAATTGAAAAGGTGATGGAAAAGGAATAGAGAGCTCTGAGGTGATAGAGGCACTTTCAGACTGCTTTTAAGCAGATTGAAGAGGCACAAAGGCAGGCATCCCCATGGATGCAGGTGTGTTTTTGTTTTCCCTTCTCTTTCAGGCACTACAGCTTAATTCATCCCTCATTTTCCTGGTTAAATCTCAGCTCTCAGGTGGCTCAGGTGACCTGCTGCTGTGTCAGCCTGGCAGGGAGGTGGGGACTGTCCCAAGGTGTGTGGTGGTGTTCACAGGGGTGCCAGGACCAGGGAAGAGATGAGAATCTTGACTCCATGTTTCAGAAGGCTGATTTATTATTTTATTATATATATTAAAAGAAAATGATATATTAAAACTATACTAAAGGAATAAAAGAGAGGATTTAATCAGAAGGCTAGTAAGGAATAGAAAGAACAGGAATGGTAATAAAATCTTGTGACTGCTCACAGCCTCGACACAGGTGGCTGTCGTTGGTCATCAAGAAAAAACAATTTCACATGCTGGTAAACAAATCTCCAGATCACATCCCAGAGCAGCAAAACATGGAGAAGCTGAAGAAAGATCCTAACAAAAGGATTTTCCATAGAATATGTCAGTGACACAGGTGCAGCCCCGTGCAGGGCTGTGCCCGTGCTGTTGCTGTAGTAACCACATCAGGTTCTGCAGAGCAGGGTGCAGGAATGGCTCTCCCCAGTGCACTTCCCATCCTGGAAACCCGGGATTTTCACTTCACCTCTGGACGTGTGAATGTAAATAGGCAATCTGTGCAAATGTTCTGTGTTTTGGTGTCCTCTTTCTGCACTTCTTACCAGCACAGGCCCCTCATGTAAATGGTTTGGAGTCCTGGTATACAGTGAGAGGCTTTATCTACAAAGGGCTTTTTAACACTCAGAAAACATGAATAATGGATACCATCTTTCCTTTATGTTGCATCATAACAGGAAGATTTAAACTGTTGCTCAACTTTGTGATGATGGGAATAGTTTTAAGCAATACCTGGAAGCACCACTTGAGGATCTTGCCTGTTTTTCAGGGAAATAAGTTCAGTGTTCTCTCAGAGGGAAAGATGGGAGAGGACTGCTTGGACTGAAGGTGTAAAGATTTAGTGATTAGTCCTTCAGATTTAACAAACAGAATTAATGCAGGCTATTCTTAAATCTATCTCTAATGCCAGGCTTAACCCAGGAAACTTCCTTGTGTGAAAACAACAGCATCTTTTCAAAAGGGTTTATCTCCAGACATTAAATTTCTCCCACATTTAAAAGAGATCAGTTATTTCTTATGAAATGTGATAAACATCTAGACTAACATATTTATATACTTAGAAATAAGGACAATACTCTGAGTGACTGTGCCTGGAGGAATGTGAAGCTAACAAAGAGCAGAGTGACACTGTTGCAAGGTGTGTGTTATTTTATTTTACATCTAGACAAGGTGTGTGTTATTTTATTTTACATCTAGACTAACATATTGATATGCTTAGAAATAAGGACAATACTCTAAGTGGCCGTGCCTGGAGGCATGGCTCACGTGAAGCTAACAAAGAGCAGAGTGAGCGTTGCAAGGTGTGTGTTATTGTACAATATAAAATGTGTGTGAGTCTCAGTGTTTGCCCTGGGCTCTCGTGCAGCCCTCGTGTTGCTGAGATGATGTTCTGCTGATCAGCTCTCTCTCCCCTGATAAAGTTCATGTGCCTGCAGTGCAGGGAGTGAGTTCTGCAGAGAGCCATCCAAGGGTTTATTGGTACAATTCTTGCAATAAAGCCTCTGTGTGGCTGGTGCTTGTTTCCTGGTGCTGGCTGCTCGTGGTTTGGGGGCACACCTGTGCTGCAGTCCAGCACACATCAGCTCTGCTGCCTCAGTGCTCTGCATGCACCATGAATGGCTCTGGTGATGTTTCAGCAGGCAGTGAGGAGAATGCCATAAAAGCAAATTGCTGTGGGAATTATCTGTCTCTCCAGCCAAGTAAGTGTGGTGTGAGGCTTCTGAGGGCCCAAACCCTGTCAGATATTCCGTTGTATCCAAGATGTATATTCCAAGATGTGTTGGTGGTTGTTGGAAGAGATAGGAGCTTGTTTTCTTGCTGATTTGCATGACGTGAACATTTTCTGTTTGGATGAATTATTTTCCTTATCTATGCTAAGGAACATTTTGTTTCAGATCAAGGAATCTCTTTAGTATCTGTATTTAGATACTTTGTCTGTGTGGGATCTTGGGTGGTGTTTAAATCTGATCCCCAGTTAGAACTGAAGACTTTTCTTGTCCTTATTAGTAGCTTATTCTCATCTAAAGCATGATTACATCTGGGTATTTGTTATCCATCTCTTTGATAGATTGACCTGTAGTCATGAAGTCTGGTAGTAAAATGAACTCTTAGAAAATAATTTCTGTAGGTGTGCCTTGCTGAGGGCAGATTCTTGTTTTATTTCTGAATACTTAATGGCTTTTTGCTTGTCTTTGGGGTAGCAGTCAACTCCAAGACAATTGGAACATTTTCCCTTTAGGCAGTGATAGGAAATAAGATATGGAGTGGATGGTGCCACTATAAAAGTTACTGGTTGCTCAGAAGAAAAGAAGGAAGTGCTAGGGCTGTGTATCACAAGGCCTGGCCCTTGTGATTTCAGTTTGTTTGGAATCAAGTCCCAGATGGAAGGGCCTGTGGAGGTGGTCTGGGGAACCTGCTGAACCTGTCATGTGGGATGCTTGGCATTTTTGGGGCCTTAGTGGGCTATTTGTTATTTTTGCTGGGTTGACTCCTGGGACTTTAGACTGTGGGAAACAAAAAGGAGGATGGCACTTGGGGCTGAGGAGGGAACCACAGGAGGCCTTGATGAGATGGGAAGTGTTCATGTAAGAAGCTGATGTAACAGAATGTCCTGAGAGGCTGCACTGAGGAGGTGTGAGTCAGTGTGTGTCACTGCTAAGCCAGCCCTGCACCTCTGCCTGCATTGCTCACTGTGCTTGCTGAGCTCTGCATGGGAGAGAGCTGACTCTGCTCTCTGAGGAGCTTTCAGCTGCTGGGGGATCTCTTGGCGAGGATGGCTGTTCCCAGGGCATGCTCTGTGTCATCACCAGGGGCTCAGGAGCAGCCCAGGGAGGAGCAGAGGTGCTTGGTGTGCTGCAGCTCCTCCAGCTCTGGGTTTCCCAGAGAGCAGTGAGGCTGGGTTATGCCTGGCCTACAGAGGCCACAGCACACTGAGCAGGAGGGCACTGTGTTCTAGGCAGGACTTGCACAGGGAGGGAAAACCTGCCAGGCTTGATCTGCACTTCAGGAATATGGGAATTACCTGGAGGAGAGAGCAGCCTGTTCCCTGCTGAGGTCCTTGTGTAAGATGTGACAGAGCAGGCCAAGTGCCCCAGCTGCTCTGCAGCAGCTTTGGTCATTAGAGCAGAAACTGGGGGCATTTACAAGTCTTTTCACCGTGTAAGAGCACCCCAACAAATACTTGTTCAAAAACACCCACCAGCAGCGTTCCTCACATCAGCTGAGTGGGGAGAGATCTCTCCCATTCCACCTGAAACTCAGTTTTGAAATGCTGGACTGTTATTACTTCTGAAGAAAGGGTGAAGCATAGTTGTGTGTGTGGTCACTGACTCCTCTCATTGGCTTGCAGTGTGGTAACAGCCTGCTATAAATTAGCTAGCTGCTGTCCTGGGGTGATGCTTCCAGCTGCATAGATTTTGGCCAATGAAGGACTGCCACCAGCCTGCTGAAGGTACATTTGGAATCTTTTTGCTTTTTTTTTTTTTTTTTTGGTTTGGGTTTTTTTGGTTTATTTTTTGTCTTGTCTCCTTTACACAAACACTATGATGCAGTGTAGCAGGCTGCCTGTTAGCTGGTCAGCCGATCCATGTGGAACTGGGGAGCTTTGGATGGGTGTCAGGGCTGGATGTGTAAGATACGTGTGTGGCTGAAGGCTGTGCAGGTGTGGGTCTGTGTTTCTTCAATAACAGCCATATGTAATGCTTATTGCAAGGTCTGTCTTCCTTCTCAGTTTGTGCTGAAACAAAACTGGTGCTGTGCTAGGGGAGATGTTTTTTTTGAGTACTTTTAAGTGGGGAGCCTCACAGCCCTGTCTTTGCACCCTCTTAAATGGGGATAAGAACTTAAACTCTGATCTGTTCCCCTCTCACTATTGCCAGATGTAGAAAATGCAGATGCCCATCTTAAGGTGGGAGAATTTAAATTAGTTCTTGTTTGTCACTTCGAGCTGGAGCAGTTACCTGCCACTTGCAATGGAGAGGGTTTGGATTTAGGTTTTTCCTGGGGTGGGTTTGTGGAGTTGTGTGTGTAGAGGTCAGGGACTGTGGGTTTTGTCAAACTAGGTAGCTGAGAATGTGGGACTGCAAACTATATCCCATGACTTACTGGAAGGAGAATTACTTTAGAGAAATTGAAGTAACAGATTAATGATAAAAGGTAATTTATTGGTGTTTAATGTCTAGAAAGAAATGTGGATATTTAGTTCTGAGTGTGGGCTCAATCTTTCCAATATTTATTTTTCTTTTCATTTGGGTTAAGAAATAACTCAGGCCGGTAGATGAGCTTTCCTTCCCTGTAGCTTTCTGTAGCTTCTGACTCTACCACGTACGCTTAAAAGCCAAGCCCTGCTGGATTTTAGTTCTGCGGAGCGTTGCTGTCCCCTGGCACGGCCATCCCGGTGTCACTTGGCTGCGACATTGCCTTTCTGAGGGTGGCAGGGAATTCCTGTTCCCAGGAGAACTGCCTGGGCACGGGCGGCCCGGGGGCTTGGCGCAACTCTCAGCACGGGGATGGCCAGCGCTGTGTCGGTCCGTCGGTCCCCGCGGCCGTGTGTCGGTCCGTCCGTCGGTCCCCGCGGCCGTGTGTCCGTCCGTCCGTCGGTCCCCGCTCTGTCGGGGGCGGTGCCTTTGCCCGCCGCAGCCACCAGGGGGCGCCCGCGCAGTGCCCGCGGAGGGGCCAGAGCGCCGCCTGGCGGCGCGGGCGGTGCCAGCACCCGCGGGAGCCTGAGGAGTCCCCGGTGCCCCCGGGATGTGCCCGAGGTGTGCCCGGTGCCCCCGGTATGTGCCCGGGATGTCCCCAGGATGTCCCCGGTGTGCCCAGGCGGTGCGGGAGAGCTGCCGGAACGCTCCAGGACCCCCGTACTCACCGCTGGCTGTGCCTTGTCGTGCCACAGATCCCTCCTGGCTCTCGCTCGGACGCCCTGCGCTGCGCAAGGGCTGGGGTGGGTTTGTGGGGGGCTGTGTGTGCTCGGGGTGCTGAGGATGTGGGCACCTCACAGGCTGGAAAATCTTTTTTCCATCTTCCAAATGTGTGCTGCCAGAGAGATGGTGGAAGGACAGGAGGAAGAGATGTGTGGCTTATGAATGTTTTATGGATTGTCAGACTAAAAAGTGATGCCTTTACTAGGGAAATGAGGTATGTGGAAGTTACTCATGCGTATTGTGAAACTTGGATTATGTGGCTGCCATATGGTACGGTGTGTTCACAGATACAGGTTGGGTTTCTGTAGGATCAAGCTGAAACCTTGGTTCAGTCTCTTTTATTTCTCCCTGTCTCTAAATAATTACCATTTGCTGTAGGCATTGAAGCTATATTTCCTGTTGTGTCAGTCAGTTGTTCCCAGAGAGCGAGCGTAACTTTGTCACTTGGCTCAAGCACATTATTTCCATGCTGCAGCTCATTTTCCAAGCCTGCCGTTCCCCTTGATGTTTTGCCTCTGGAGAGAGGTGGTTTCTCAGGTGAGCTCTCTGCTCACTGTAGCCCTGAGAGCAGATGCTTTGTGTAAAAGCCTTCCCAGGAGTAAAGGCTTGTTCATGGTTTCCCTGTAGCAAACAAAGCTCTTCACCTGCAGGCATCAGCTCTGCTCCTCCAGCCTTTGCATTATACTGATGACAATGGGATTGTGCAGAAGGTGATCTCTGTCATTTATTGGGAATCTAATGGGCAGCACTTGTTCTGTCTTTTCCCAGGAAGTGAATGTAGTGCCTTTGTAAACCATGTTTTGAAAGGAGACCTCAGGAGCAGCACAAGATACCTGTATTTGCTTTCTCCATGTCCTTGATCAAATAGCTCATTACTGCACTGATGTTTAAAAACAAACCACAAATCAGCTAACCCTTGAATACAACAAAATCACATCAGCTTGTTATCAACCAAGCTGAACACTGTGCCTCATAAAAACAAAGGCTAGCAGGTGTCTCTCAACACCTCTGATGTTATTACAGATACCTGGACAACAAACCCTTAACTGAAGTTTTGTGCAGGTGCCACTGGTTTGAATCTGCCTGAGCAGAAGGGAATTAATTAACTGGCCCTGTGCCTGGTGCTTTGAGGATGAGACTTACAAATGTGGTCATTCGCCTCACAGGCTTCTGAAAAATGCTATTGTTGTATGAACAACATCGAGTCAGTGTTCTTGGCTCGAGGCAGGTGTGTGACTGGGCTTCCAGTTCTTGTCCAGGGTGTGGATGTGCAGAAAGGAAGTACAAACTTTATTTCTAGAGGCTGGAAGGATTTAGTAGGTTTTCTACTTAATGTATGTAAAACAAACCTGAGAAGTGAGGTTTATAAATGCGTTCCTATTCATCTCTTGTTTCTGTTAACATTACACCTGTTGTGGGCTCTCCTGGCTTTACTGGAGGCATTGTTAGGGAAGCTGCAGGATCTCGGTGTTGGCCTTGCTGTGATCACAGAGGGCGAGGTGGGGACATCCTGCTGCTGGACTCCAGCCTGGAATCCCTGTCCTGTATGTTGCAACATTCCCTGTGTGCACAGGAGGCAGAATTCTGGGATACACCTGGGACACAGATTGAACTGTTCCTGCTCACACCTCTTGGGCAACGGCTGGGAGTAAACACACAGCTGACAGAAGAAACCAGGAAGATTTTAAGCATTCAAAACCTCCCTCTCTCTGCTCCTAGTTTTCTGACCCTTGCAACGAAACTCTTGTAGCCCCTCTGCCCTTCCCCACAACATCTATTGACCCAAAACAAAATCGTGAAGAAAATCTTGGATGAAAATATAGTGTGGGGCACCTACAGAGGAAAAGTGTCATTGGTCTTGGAAAGAAGGAAATGGAACAGAGCGAAAAGCAGGTTAAGCAAACATGGTTCTGGAAAAACAGTACTGACTCGCCCAGAGGTGTCTTCCCAAATGTCTCCGAGAACTGATTTTTTGTTGTTCTTTAGAAAGGTACATTTTTCCTTATAATAGAACAGAAAAACTAAAAATAATCCTCAGGTGATCAGAGCCTGGTTAGTATTAAAAAGGAAAGTATGTACTGGCCTTCACTTGTGTTTAGGCCAGTGTCATAATAATGGAGTGATTAATAATGAAAGTGTGTACTGCACTTCACTACCGTATTTTCATTGTGTTGCATTTATTTTCTGTAAATAAAATATAGAGAGGTGTATATATGTGAAATACTGAGCTTTTTTAGAGCTTTGCTCAGGCCACTCCACGAGGTGGGTGTCCCCAGGCTGTAAAGCTGATAAAGGTGATGGGGAAAGGCGACAGCTGGGTGTCGTGTTTAGTCAAACCACTGCTGCCACTGCAGCTTCCCAGGCCGTTTGTTAACAGCTTTTTTTGGGGGCGAAATGGGATGTAGGAAACCTATGGTTTGTTTTTCTGCATCGCTATTAATTTAGCCTTCGGCCAAAACAGCTTAATTGGAAAAATGTCTCACTGAATGCATGGCTTAAAACACACTGCACGTTCCCTGGGCGTTCTATATTTGGGTTTTAGGTTGGGTTAAAAAAAAAGAAAAAAGAAAAAAAAGGCTTTTCAGAGGCAGCGCGGTGCTCCCGCAGCAGCACGGAGCGCAGTCACCTGCTGGCAGCACGGCCCTCAGCGGGGCCGGGCCCTTCCTTCCCGCGGGCTCCCGGTGCTCCCGGGGCGGCGTTCCCGAGCCCGGGGCACGGCGGGGCTGCGGCCTCCGGGCCGGCCCTGCCCCGGGGCGGCCCCGCCGCGCCCCGCCCGCCGCCGCCGCAGCGGTGGGAGCCGGGAGCGGCCGAGGATGGCGGCGGCTCCGGCGGCTCGGGAGCTCACGCAGAACCCGCTGCAGAAGACGTGGGAGCCCTACGACAACGGGCTGCCCGCGGGGCACAGCGCGCAGCGCGGCGGTGAGCGGGCCGGGCCGGGCCGGCCTCAGGGGGCTCGGGGGGATGCAGCCCAGCCCCGGCGCCTGGGGTCGGTCACTGCGGGGCGGCGGGCCCCGGAGCTGCTGCTGCTGCTGGCTCCGTGCCCGGCGGAAGGCAGGGAGGCTCAGCTGGGATGAATGTGCTTGCTGGTTGCTTTTGTTGGTGTTTTTGCGGGTTTGTTTGGGTTTTTTATTTGTTAGACGCGCTGGTGTCGGGGAGCGTTTATGTTCAGTGTATTCGTCTTGGAGAGAGGCTTGAAGATGTCACAGTGCTCTTGTTTTGGTTGTTGTGTTCCTTTGTATTTTTTTTTCCTTTAAGGCCAATGCTGTATCAGCCCATCTGTTCCATGAGTTAATGACTTCCCATATTCTGAGATGCAGCCAGCCAAGTCGTCAGCCTCCTGAGACTTTGGCTGCGGCGTTTGTAAACCATAGTTCATTAGCAAACTTTGCCTCACAGGTTGTTTTTTACCCCTCTTCCTCTCATTTCCCCCCTTACTTAAGTAACGGAGGTCCGGTACACGGCAGTTCTGCAGACAAAAGGGGCTTTGTCGTGTAGAATTGTTTGTGTTTGTCATGCAAAGAGGCTGTGCTGACAGAGCTGAGGCTCTGCCGGTGTGGCAGGAGTCCATGGGCTGCAGCCTTGGCTCTCTGCTCATGCTTCGGTCCAGCCCTTGCTAAAAGAGGAAACCAAACCCCCTCCCCTCAAAAAAACCCCAAACCACCCCAGCTCTCTTGTTGTGTGCTGGGCAAGCAGGCAGGAGTGTGTTTCTGTGGGAGCTGAATTACTGCAGCATCTGAGCCGTGGCAGATTGAGATGAATGCTGAAATAGGAAGAGGGTCAGAAGATGTGTATAAAAGCTTTATAAACATGCTAAGAAGACTGCTTCATTTTAGCCTTAATGTGGCATCTCTTTTCCAAACAGAGTAATATCTGTTATAGCTCTGACACTGATACTGTTTTACAAAAAATCCCCCAAACCCAGGAACAAAATTGCGTATGAGTCATGTGTAATTTGATGATGTACATTGTCTTCTTGGCAGAATTATTTAGCTTCACTTGATTATAAATTT
The DNA here is from genome assembly GCF_901933205.1 of Camarhynchus parvulus. Taxonomy (NCBI): domain Eukaryota; kingdom Metazoa; phylum Chordata; class Aves; order Passeriformes; family Thraupidae; genus Camarhynchus; species Camarhynchus parvulus. The sequence continues at coordinate 4,640,698 of NC_044582.1, forward strand.
AAAAATATTTCGCATACCAGTGGGGTTTTTTGTAGGACTCTGTTAGTTTAATGCTTAAGACCCCTTACAAATTGTCAAGGGACCAAAATGAGAGTGCACCTAGACTGCAGTGGGATTTATTTTGCCTTTGTGTTGTATCCACACTGCAGTCAAAAGAAGTAATTTGGAGATAGCTCTATTAGATAGAGCTATTTAGCAGCTTGAGTTGAAGTATTACTGTCATCTGGGCCTTATACTTCAGAGGGAGCAAATAATCAGGCATAATGAAAAAAACCTTTTGCTAGAAAAAGAGATTGCCTTTTTCTTTTTAAATGCTTTTGCAGCCCTACCCATAAAAAGTCTGTAGTCATTTGTGATACATAAGAATTACAAACAGCCTGCAAAGGAACAGAAGTTACTTTTCCTTGATAAAACTTTCTATCTCGTGTCAACAAACTGAGAACACTTCATAATTTTTCCCACGCAGGGGAGTTGCAGACTCCTTTTCCCTGGGATTTCCACGTGTCCTGTGTTGTCCTGTGCTCTGGTGAGGCAGTGTGGCCTGTGGGTGCTGCAGCTGTGTGTGGCAGCGCAGGATGGCCTGCCCAGATGGGTCACTTGGGGCTGTGTTGAGCTGAACAGTTCTGGTTCTTTGCTGCTTCAGGTAACTGTGGCAGGTGATGCTGTTCCAAAAATACCAGCTCAAGGTGGAAGTGGTTTTGTTCTCAAGTGTAGCTTTGCGGTGGGAAAAGCGAAGTTAGTCACTCTCTGTTGAGTTTCTTGGCTAAACAAGATGAACTGTCTCAGTCTCCTTTGGTTGGTGTTTTTTTTTTAAATTTATTTTTTGCTTTGTGCTGCTGACCTTTATCTGCACTACCTTTAGTTTTTATCCTTCTAGAAGGTGGATGAGCAGAAACACACTTCCAGTTGAGGCCTCGGCAGGTTTGTCTACAAAAGGACTCGCCAGTGTTAGCTGGTTTTAGTGTGATTTTCTAAAAGTTGTAGCAACTGCTGTTGTCTTGGGCAGAAGAAATGTGTTGAGCTGTGCCAGGGTTCAGCTGTCAGAGGGCTTTGAAGAGCCAGTTCTTTCAGTCTGTGCAGTACAAGGTCTTTGAGGAGGAGCTGTGTCCGTGTGCAGCCTACAGAGCAGGCAGCTTTTACAGCTGGGGACACAAGGTGACTGTTCTGGTGACTTCCAGAGTCACACCTGAGGGCACTGCAAGTGCATCTTGTTACTAATAGCTGTGGCTTGCCTTTTGTGGTCACCTGTGAAGAGGTTTGTCTGTGAATAGGTTGAATGAAAGCTGTTCTTGGCATTGGATGTTCAGATTGCTGTAACCTCTGAATCAAGCAGAGGACTGTAAACATGGACTTTAAAAACAAATAGCTGAGTAGGCCCTAGTGAAAGTTGTTTGGGGAGCCAGCAGAGGATGTTTATAGTGAGAGATAAATAGTGAACTTCCTGTGGTTAAACATTCCTCCCCAACTACAGTTAAATGTTTTGGTTCCCTACAGCTGCTGAAATTTGGTCATTCTAATAAATGTCATTTGCTGATGAAATAGCAATAGAAATGTACATCCAAAAAAAAGTATCAAATGATTATCTCTGCTCTAAAGAACTCTACCCTTTGAGCACATGCTGCTTGTGTGTATTTATGCTCCTCATGCTAGGAACTGAAAATAGGAGAGGGAATGAGGTGAGGATTGCGCCTGAGGAGCACGATGTGAGCTGGATTGTTGCTGTTGGCATCAAAGCTGTGGAAGCAAAAGGTGACCCTCAGGAAGGGAATGACAGAGCAGCTCAGAACAGCTGGTGGCACAGGGCTGGCAGGGGACAAATACGAATTCTGAATCCCTTGGACCAAGGTGATGGTAAAAACTGGTGGTTTGGACAAAAAGAGGAGATACAAATTAGAAGATGATGGACTTCTTCAGGTCTAGGAGCAGATGCTTTTCAGGAAGAACAGCAGGATGGGGAACTCGTCCCCATGGGATGCAAAGAAGGGAGACTGGTTGTCATTGTTGATCAAAAAGATAGATGGATTAACAATGGTTAACTTGGATAAGTGATGGGAAAAACATGTAGGGCTGACCTTATTTGGAAGGATGGTTGTGTTGGCTTAAAGTCAGAGAAACTTGTGTATGAGCCTCTAAATAGTACAGGATTTTTGGAGAACAGGCCTTGAATTGAAGGCCATAGAAACTGCAAGAACACTTCGTAAACTTCAAATCTCTAACAGTAACAGCTTGATACAAAAAACATGTGTCCTTAACACATATAAGGAAAAAACAAAATCTAATTCTGGGTCAAAGGAAAGGACAGCTGATAATTTGTTTGGTAGTAAGTGAACCTGGAAGATATCAACTCTTGACTCGGATTTCACAAGATCCAAAAGAGTTTTGAGGGCTGATGAATTGCAGCACAACTCATCTAGATTGTTCCATGTCCCAGTTTGGTTTCACAACCTTCTTTTGCGTTCGTGTTATTTCACAATAGAGGCTTGAAATAAACATGTCATTTCTTTCTCCTTGACTATTAAGCCTTAAATTTTAGGAAGGGTAGGCAGTCATAATTTTACACTTGAGCTGCAACTTGCTGTGTCGTTCTAATGTTTAAGAAATACTAAACTGGTATAATGACTTTGCTTCAGTTGCAGCATTTCATAATTTGGCCATTTTCCCTCACTGATTGGTAATTTGGGTGTGTTTTTTTCTGTGTTCCCTCTCTTTGGTGATGCTGTTTATAAACATGCACTTCTAAATGTATATATCAGAAACATCTGTTTTAAAGAAAAAACTGACCGAAGTCTTAGAGCCTCTTTAGCAAAGGATGGTGTACCAGCTGTAAGTTTTGTTTTACTGTTCTGAGTGCTTGTGTTCCTCTAACAAAATCAGTATTGATGGCACATCCACAGGTTGGGGCTGTCAGTAACCCTTAGGGGTTACATATGCAAAGCAGTAGTGGAAAATGAGATTGTTTTCTGGAGCCTAGACCGTGTAGAGATGTTTCTGAAGATAAACCAGACAATTCAGTGGTAAGGAGTGGAGAGAAAGCTGCCCTTAGGAGTCTGCCTTGGCTCTAACTCACACACCTGTAACCCACACTGAAGTTTTTTTTATATAAATTGAATGATGGTGAGGTGCTGTGAAAAGGAGGATTTACCACTGTGCCACTGGGATATATGTAATTTGTGGTATGTTTGGCTATTTTTATTAGCTTACTTCCTCGTGTCAAACTTGCTTACATTTCTTCAAGGGAAGATGTAAGCCATGAGACACTGATGTTGAAAATACCTCTGTGGGAATGACTATTTCTCCCTGCTTGCAGTGAGTGTTGGCAAGGTTCTGTTGAGAAAGCTGTGGTTTAGATAAAGTGAAAGACAATTAATTTCTTTGGAGTATTTGATACATCCATTTGATACATACCAGAACTTGGCATTCTGTTCTGGTCTTAACTTTTTTATTCAGCTAATGAGCAAAACTAAGCATTGTTAATTACATAGGACATAAGGGAGGAAATAAAGTCTGCTGTGCTGAGTCTTTGTGTGTTGAGAATGCTGCACTGAGGTACAGAAGAAGTGAAATAGTTGCTTTGTGTGCTTTTATTTTAGTCCTGCCATTTAGCTGTGAATGAGCTGTTTTGGCCAGCCCAGGTGCCTTTGGCTTCTGCTTGCCCATGCACAGGTGTGTTTGTCACTGAGTGCCACCTGTGCAGGTGGTGTGAGGCTGCAGCCATGGGTGGCCATCTAATCCAAAACACCAAACATTTCTTTAGTGCCCTGAATTTTAGACTGTAAACTGCCACCCTCTTGTTAAGGACAAGGCCTGAGGGGTGGCACATTCCTGTAGCACTGTGTCCTGTGTAGTGTTGCTTACAGGGCTGTGGCATTTTGGAAAAGCAGATTTTGGCATCAGTGGTGTTCCTCCTGACAAAGACAGGGGCATCTGTCTTCATAGAATAAATGCATTCTTGGTCAGCCTGGCACCTAACAAGAGTAGCATTGCCACTTGTTTATTGGGATATTTCTCTTGGTTTCTGCTCTGTGGTCACTCACCAGAATGATTGGAATAAGGGGTGAGATGTGCCTGTTAAGCTGGACACATGGGGTTCTAACAAAGGCAGCTTTCCTGGTTTTGTACTTTTTTTGACGAAATATATGTGAAAATGGAGGTGGTGGCAGATTGGCACTGAATGTCCCTCGTGCATGTTGTAGTTGGGTTGATCTAGTTTGCTGCTTGGTTAGAAAATATATCACAAACCCATGCAGGCCTTAAGTAGGACTTAATTTAGAAATTTAGCTGTTGATATAATCTGTGAAGCAGCCATTTAATTTAAGTGGTTTGCAGGACTCTTCATGGAAGCTTCCCAGACTTCAGTTTTACTCCAGTACAGGTTTATCATGGCATTGCCTGAAGACAAATATTCTGTGAGAAGGTGAAATTTGTATGGCTGACCCCAGCAGCAGAAAAAGGGAAAAAAATAAAAAAAGAGGTGCTCTAAGAACAAAAAGTTGGTAAATTCTGCTTGGAATGGGTAGAAAAGCCTGTTACAGCACACTTTCTTGTAGAACAGGAGGAGTTGGGGCTGTGTACAGACCCTTTCTGTACAGATCCTGGTTTGTCTTTTACTGCTCTTACTTCACTGCTTGTACTGAAAAATTGTTCAAAACTTGAGCTAGGTGTTTCAGGTGAAGGACCTTTTGAACAGGCTTTGAAGAAAAATGTCTCCTCTTTAAATTTCTTGGGGCCCAGATGTTTTTCTCATCTGAGTATTTTATTGCTCTGTCCTTAAGTTTGGAAGCAAGGCTGTTAACTTAATAAGCACTGTGCTCTTGGCACTCCATAGGCTTTGTTGTTTCCCTGGAGACTTCCTTCACCCTCTTGGAGAGGGGGTTCACAGCCTGACCTTATGACAAAGAGGAAAAGAAATTATTACTTTTCTTGTTTATAGGCTTCTGCCCAGAGGAGCTTACTCTGAGGGCTTTTATCAGTGTCCTTCCAAAAACTTGGTCATGCTTGGACAGATCTGTTTTGCTTTGCATTTAGTTCCCTGTAGCTGTCATTACAGGGAGTAGTTGAGTGTTTCATGGATTTGAGGCTGGGTACCAATTTACCTCCTCTCCCCATGAAAAGTGGTGTATTTTTAATGTTTTTTGGTTTGTGTCTTTTAATGTGCATTTTAAAACAGCACTTCTGCCTTTGCTAATCTGCTTGTTCTTTTTTGATTCAGTTATGTGAACTTTCTGCACCAGATTTATGCAAGTGACTCTGTGGGATGGGAGTTTGGGAATTTTGAGCAATCACAGCCCTTTGTACAACAATTCAGTTATGCCTTACAGCTAATCACTGAAATTTGGTCTTTTTGAGTGAATTGATGTCTCCTCTGTCAAAGCACTGAGGAAATTGATAGACATGTGGATTATATAGAAATTAATTCCCTTAAAAATAGAGGGTGGAGGGAGCTGGTGGTATCTGTTTCACTTTAATATCTTCTTTCTTTTTAGGGAGTTCCTTGTAGCTGTAATAGATTAATACAAGGTATCCTTAGATTTGTGCTATTAAAATGTTCAAAAACTTGTGATTTGAAAGGAAATGCCTCAAGATTTTCAGATTATTAATACAACTCCTTCAGCCTCCTACACTGTTGAGTTTTTTTAAAATTAAATGCTATGGCTTTGATTAAGAGTGTGTACATATATCTATATTAGATTATTATACTTGATTGTAGAGAATACTGTTTTATTCTTAGTAACAGCCAAAATGAGCTCTGCTCAAGAGAGATTTTAGTGTTAATTATACTTAAAGGAGAAATAATCAGTAGTGAGTAGCTTGTTTTACTATAATGTATTAAGATGTGTTTGTCATGCTCGTTTTGCTCAAAATCGAGAAAAGGTTGAATGATGTTTAGATCTTAAAAATACAAAAATTACTTTAAAACTGTACACCTTGCTGTTTCCTTTCAATGCAAGCACTGAACTGAGGTACACATGGGCATAAGATGTCAGTTGCCTTTATTTTGGTATTGTTTCTGTGTGCCAACACACAGGTTTCTTCTTTCCTGCCTGTTTGCACCTCACATGTCCATCATTACACTACCACTGACTCTCCCTTCCAAAATTCAGCATAAAAGGGAGGTCAGGATCCCTGTCCTGCTGTGGAGCCCCAAATGGTGCCACAGTGCATGAGCTGCTTGGGGGGGCACCTCCTTGGGGGCTCGCAGAGAGGGGTTTTCCCCTGCAGCAGCAGCAGCCTTTGCTTTGTGGGAATGCTGTTGGTAAATCCTGCTTTCCTGTGTTTCCTTTGCAGTATGTATGACCAATTGCCCTACTCTGATTGTCATGGTGGGTCTCCCAGCAAGAGGAAAAACCTACATCTCCAAGAAGCTGACACGCTACTTAAACTGGATTGGAGTGCCCACGAAAGGTGATGGGTTTACTGCTGTTTACAGCAGAAGGACAGGGCACAACCTTACGGGGTTTATAAACCTGATTTCCAGTAATTTTGTTGCCAAGTTTGACTGCTTAAAAATCCTTCTGCTTTGTTAATGTATTTTTAAACAATAACATACACAGGCACGTTGCTGTTTACATGTTAATTAATCAAATTATGTTGACTGTCCCTTTATCTTCCTGTTCTGTCAGGTGCCTAAATCAACCTTTTTCCCTTATCATGAAATGCTGCCCCTTTTTGTTTATTTATTTTTTTCCTTGTTTCCCTTTTCCTTTCTTCATGTAGGTGAAAAGTAATGTTGTTTACAAGCAATGAGCAGTCGGCACTTCTGGGTTAAACTTCCCGACTTCTCTATCTTTTTTTCTCTGTGAACTTTGTGCTACTTGCAGTTCTTTACTCTTTGTTTGTGGAATGACTTGCAGTTCTTCCTCTAAATACTAAAAGCCCAAAGACTGAGGCAGCCACCTGTTATCACTTGATTTTGACTGTTTTCACATGGTTTAACCTTTCTGATGACCAGTGTCAGCTAGTTCAGAGTTCAGTTTTATCCATTAGGCTAAAATGGAATAACAATTCAAGCAGTTTAGCCTGTATCCAAGGTGACAAAATGCTTGTATGTTAGATACACATGTAACTTAAATTTATGAGATGTTTTATGTATAAATGTCATTGAGTTTGAGCACTTCACTTTGTTAAACTTCCCGACTTCTCCATGTTTTCTTCTCTGTGAACTTTTGCTACTTGCAGTTCTTTACTTCTTTATGTTTGTGGAATGACTTGCAGTTCTTTGTCTAAGTACTAAGAGCCCAAAGACTGAGGCAGCCACTTGTTATCGCCTCCTTAAAGATTTCTCTGCGTGTTTTGGGGAGGAAATGGCTCAGATTGGCTGTGCCAAGGACCTCTCTGGGCTCCTGTGGTATCTTGTGGGCCCAGTAAACAGGACCTAAGTCCATTTGAGGTTCTGAGCAGCCACTTCCCCTTCCTTCTCCTGTCTCTCTGCAGAAGAGCAAGACACATTTGGTGTGCTGTGATTCTGTGTCCAGTGCAGTGATAGTAGCTTTATGCCTAGTTAATAATTTAAATGACATTACACATATGAGGTCATACTGAAGTGTGGAGTTTTGGCTGGCTGTTCAGAGATGTATTTCCTAATCACTCTAAGAAGTCAAGATGAAAAATTCTGGCCTATATTTAAGCTGCCTTTTCATTCTAGGGTAAAGCTTTTTGTGTGGGTGTTTTCTTAAGTTTCTAGGAACTTGTATAATATGCTTTATTTAGAAGAGACATTATGGGGGATATATTAAGTATGAGAGTTTACAGGATTTAAATTATCACTTTATTTTGACTGTTTTCACGTGGTTTAACCCTTCTGATGACCAATATCAGCTAGTTCAGAGTTCAGTTTTATCCATTAGGCTAAAATGGAATAACAATTCAAGCAGTTTAGCCTATATCCAAGGTGACAAAATGCTTGTATGTTAGATACACACGTAACTTAAATTTATGAGATGTGTTATGTATAAATGTCATTGAGTTTGAGCACTTCACTGTGTGACCTTTGACAAGCACAAATCCAATATTGGACAGCAAGAAAGGATATTATCCACATCTGGCTCATGCTTGGTTGAATGTATCCCAAATACTAATTGTGCTGTAGGTGGGGTTTGGCTCAGCTGTAGGAAAAATTCTGTGGGCTGCAGTGAGCAGCACATCAGAAAACACACACACTTGTGCTTGATGAAAAACAGGTAGAGCATTGCTGCCTGATTTTACAAAAATATGCAACCTAAAGTTGCCATATGAGTTTCTGTCCTTGGTTGCAGAGTATTGTTTGTCTTTGTTAGGAAGGGTGACTGAGATTTTCTCAGCAAACCACAGAGCCTTTCTGTTTGTGTCTTCAGTGATGCAATTTTACTGAAATCAGTGTGAAACACCTCACTGCCTGGCTGAGGGGATAGATGACATTTTCCCTAATTCTTCCACTTGGTGGGACTGAGCTGATACAGGATCAGTATCAAGTAGCCCTAACATCTGCTACCCTTTGGCTCTTAATGTCTTAAAATTAGTGTGTGCTTAATTTAGCAGGAGTTCTTGTTCTCTGAGACAGATGGTTCAAATTATGAGGTTATGTAAACCAGAGAAAAGATGAATGCCATCTTTTCATGTAACGCTAAGCAAGCTGGAGAGTTCAAGAACAGAAGGTGGAGGTAAATAGCCCAGGCTTTTGGTGATGGTTAAATCATTTCAGTCATCGTTTCTGTGTTTTCTTCCTTCCAAAATCCTCTGTTGTATAGAATGTGAAATGGTTAAAAGTACAGGGGACTTTTGTCTGTGCTTTTTGAAGGAAATGAGGTCAATTAGATGTCTGAATAGAATTGTGTTGCAATGTGGTTTTGAGATACTAAGCCTTGGAAGCTTTTTTGAATAGTTGTGGTTGTGATACGAGTGAGCTTTGGGAAAATTTTCCATAGGCATGGCTGCTAAGAATAAAGGCTGGAGATTGTCTCACTAGATAGCACTTTTTCCTCTCCTCTTCATGGCTCTCTGGCAGTGACTATTCCTTCTCATGAAATTCATTATTTTTTACAAGGACCCACCTTTTCATGTAGCCACTGTGGCCAGTGCTTATTAAAACCATCACAGAATCACCTGGATTGTTCTGTAACCCATGCCATGATGAATTCCATCAACACTGCTGAGCTCAAGCAAAACTTCACTTTTGGGGAGAAAAATAATTTTTGTATCTTTATGCTCTGCCTCCAATCCCAGCAGCTATCTGTGTACAGCAGCTGATTCATGGGCTCTTCTATTCTATGTCTTCTTTCTTAACTACAGCCTTGTAATTGAGTCTACTGCTTCTTTCCTCTTTCCAGAAATGAAGTCTGGCAAATAGAGTTGTACCTTGGCAGCATCTCAAACAGAATACTTCAGTGTGTTTTAATGTTTAAAAAAAACAAAACCAAAAGCTTTGCAGTTCGACAGAAAAAACCTGTAGGTCTGAAACAACTTAAACATTACTTGTATTTCAGAGGCCTGCTTTCAGAGCCATTGGATGAAATGAATTAGGGTTCAGTGTCACTCTGCTCTGGGCAAAGCAGAACTGTCTTGTCCTAATCCCATACCTGATGTTGTGTTGGCCATAGACCTTTTGCACCTTTGCCCAGATGAGAAGTAGGTGGTTTTTGACCACTGAGATGAGATTACAGTGAGATTGTTTCATACTTAGGATGATTTTTAAATGATTTTTTATGTTTTAGCAATTTGTCTTTTTTTTTCCCAGTAAGTGTAACAAGGGTTGTGAAATACTAATCCTTAAGGAATAGAAATATTAGAGCAGGGTTCTGAAAAAATGTTTCCACTACTGGAATTTTAAGTTTTGTTTACTTAAAACCAGATTGTTTAGTTCTATTTAGAGCTCTGCCTTGTGCTGAGATAAGAGTCGTACGTTTTGGGAGGTGCTATCTGAATACTGTTTCACTGTACATAGAAGAAGAAACTAATGATAATAATTAAGTATAATTAATACCAATAATCATTACTTTATAGACTTTGAGTAACACCTGAAAAGGAGGAAAAGAATTTCTTTTTGTAGTCCAGGCAAACTGGCAGACAAAGGCACTACAGTGTGGCCACTGAAGTAGAGTGACTACAGCCCAAATGTTCTTTAGCTATTTCCAAGATTTATTGCTGTCTTGCTATTTTAAACCTCACAAAACACAAAAAGAAGTATGATAGATTGGCTTCTTACAGGCCAAGTTATTTTATCTTTGCAGGAAGTTTGGTTTCAAAGTTGTCATGACCTTTTCATGTTTCTGTTGTTGGCTCTTGCTAATGCTGGTTTCTCTTGGCAGAATTTAATGTTGGTCAGTATCGTCGAGATTTGGTGAAAAAATATAAATCCTTTGAATTCTTCCTGCCTGACAATGAAGAAGGCTTGAAAATCAGGAAGTAAGTTTTGATTGTGCTTGGTACACCATGCTAATTGTATTAAAAGGATATCCTATTTAATTTACTCTTAGAGATTGCTTGAAGTTGCATTTTTGTATGATCAAGAAGACCCTTAGGGAGACTGCTGGAAAATACATTCTAGAGAAGGTGGAATAGTGATTTCTTTAGGCTGATGAAAATTTGGGAGTCTTCTTTTCTTGATTGTTTCATCGCAAGCATCAGAAGTTGGGAGAAGTCCTTGGTTCATTTTCATTAGGATGCGACTACTGTTATTCCTGTAGATACTCCAGATATTTTCACTATTTTAACAGATAGTTATAACTTTTCCTAACTTCTTGTAGAGTACCAGCTAATAAATGTGACTCTTTCTGCTGCATAATTCCTAAAATCCAATTTTAGAGCTTTTGTTTGCTTCATAAAGGAAAAAAACCCACATAACTGCTTCTCTTTTTGATTTGTATAATGAAATTGTTCATCTGGAGCACTTTGAATGTATTCATCATTATCTGTTTAAATGAGTGAGAATCAAATGTGATCATTTTCTCTCTGAAATTGTGGGTTTGGCCACCATGCAGGTGCCTCATTCATTCCCTCCATGCATAGCCTCAGAAATTGCCATGTTTTGCTAATGCTGTGCAAAGCAAGGAAAGAACCAGAGTTCTGTGTCCAGATGAAGCATTTGAGTCTCTGCTCCTGCCTGGAAAGAGGCTGTGCTTTAATGTAGGGCAGACCTTGAGGAGAAGGGTCAGAGCAAGAGGGAGCTGCTTCTTTCCTAGAGGAGATCAAACAAGAAGGCCTTTTGATTTTCTTGGACACTCACTGTACTTTTTAGTGTGTTCAGGAGAGCACTTAGAGCGTGCAGTGTGAAATGAGAAATCTGAGATGGATGGAAATAGTATTTATTTAGGCTACTTAAAATACGGACTGTCTTGTTCTTAATTCAGCTTCACCTTATGCATCAAATATGTCTGGAGTTCTTCTGTGGCTGTCCTTGCCTTGCCCCCCTCCTTCCCTTTCTCCCCCTCAGCAGCACTGAGTGTTGCTAAAGCCAAAGGAGAACAGGCTGCATAAGAACCTCCCAATCCTTGGGGATAAAGAGCAGTTATGAGGTGCATTAGCCTTGCCTTTTGCAAGGCTAATGCACCTCATTTTGCACCAAGTGCAAAAGCCATTACCTTTTGGTTACAGGTAGAACTAAACCTTTTAATATGCCTCTGTGCCACCTATTAGGCTAAGTGGTGAGGGATGTAGCATGAAATGGGCTGTATGGGATGATCTGCCTGGTTAACAATGAGTAAAGAGGGTTTGTATTTATTCAGTGAAGACCTGGGTGATGAATCTCAGCTCCTGACATCTGTTAACTGTGCTAATGTGGAAATACTGTCAAGATCCAAAAGCCTTCATTTCTCTTTCGAGATAAAGCTGTGCTTCCAGAAGATGGTAAATAGAGCAGTTATGAATTTCAGTCTGGAAGTCAAAATTCAGGAGTAATGTAGGGAAGGGCTGTTGAAATGGGCAGGCTTTTATGTTGGTACTGCAGAGAGGCTGTACTTACTGGGAATAAATGGGGCCTTGTTCTGCAAACAAGTAAATCGTGTACAATGTTGCCCTCCAGCATTACTGATGTGTTAGGAATCATAATGGACTTTGAAGATAATGCTAATGCTGCGGACAGAGGAAAGTTGCATATTCATGTGTTCTTGTCCAGATTTAACACAAGTGTAAAGTATGGTGGGGTGGGGATTTTTGGTATTTGTGTCCTCAGCTGTCTCCAGTACTAATTACACTGGGTTGGTGACTGCAGTGGGATGATATTTCATCTCAGTCACTAATACTTTATGCTACCTTTGTTTTGCTCTCTGTTTTAACAAATTTTTTCTACATAAGCAGTTTTCACACAATAGCTCAAAAGAGAGTAAGTAGATTACTGAAAAATAGTTGCCTCTCCAACTTAGTGCCACAAGATTAAGGCCTTGAGTTGGCTAATTTTGTTTATTATTTTGCAAATCAAATTAAGAAGCAGTTATGAATGAATAGGTAATAGGGAAAAGCTTACAGGTGTAGGGATGTTTCAGTGATATTGTTTTAGATCAGTGGAAGGGTATCCTTCAAGCAAAGTTGATGGGTGTTCTGTGGACATGAGTATCTGTGTCAGTGACACAGAGGAGCAAGGTGACATGACCACATTTCTTTAGTGTAGCTTGGCTGACCTCTGTTGGCTTTTCCCCATGTTTGGAGGGAGGTCTGTGTTTTTGAGATAAATGATCTTAACATCTCCAGGGCCCTTTGCTCCCAAGTGCATTATGAGATGCCTTTATGTGTATTTTGTGGTTCTTTCCCTGTGCAGACAGTGTGCCTTAGCCGCGCTGAACGACGTCCGGCAGTACCTCAGCGAGGAGAACGGGCACGTGGCTGTGAGTTTCTTCTTGGAGACACCTTCTTGAGGTGCCTCTGCACTAAACTCTGTGTGTCTGCTGGATTATACACGGCCTGAGTGATTACAGCAGCTGTCCAGTATACCAGATTTCTTTCCTCTTTGGCAGTTAGGTCTGCCTTGTTGCTGCAGTGAAGTGAGTGCTGAATTTCAGAGTGATGATGCCATACCTTTTGAGCAGCTACCTTTGATTTGAGAGGTTAGCTGAGAGGAGGATGGCACCAAGGAAAAAGTCCACCTTCTCTTCACATTGCTATAGGACAGTGCTCCACAATATGCCATTAAACACATCTGTCATTTTGCTTACATGTCTATTTGGTAGTTTAGTGTTCCAAGTGGAAGGTAAAGACTTGCTGAGCAAAAGGTATCCTCTTGGCACTTGTTACTGGCATGAGAAATGTCTGAAGAGAGCAAGAGAAACTGATAAGTTGGTGCATACCTGAGTATTTAATAATGGGATGCAAAACATAAGTTCCTCAACTATTGACATTGTGTGTTGAGACTAATTTTTAAAGTTTTTGTCTTAAGACTACTGACACAACTCTGGGGTTTTTATTAACTAAACAGGGCAAAACCATTAACTATAAGTTCTGCTGGATACATGAGGTAAATGTTATGCTTTGGCAAACTTCGTACTTTAGTAAAACATTGATGTGTTCAGAGATAAACTGAGTTCCTAGAAAAATGGCTGCATTGATGGTGTTATTCATGGGCAGGATTTACAACTCTTGCAAGTTTTACACTTGCATTTTGAGCAGCCCATTAAACTGCAGCTTTTTTTTTTTGTAGTATGAGTTCACTAAAACTTGTGCATTAATATTTGATTCTGATAAGGGGCAAGGAGGAAGATTCTCTCCTGTACTATGTGCTAGGCTTAAATTCTGATTTCCTTTTTGAAATCCAGAGTTCTGCTAGAACTGCTTTCAAAATATTACTAAATTTTAGTATTTAAAAAAAGAATATGTGTAAAGTAGTAATATCTTTGTTTTCTTCTTGAGCATGTTGAGATAGTGGGGTAGAGGGAAGGGGAAGTTTCCATAGCTTTCCTTCTCACCAAGAGACTTTAAATCCATAATTTTGTTGTTACTAACACGGTGCTTTCCACATTCCTTTTTCTCTCTCCCTTTAATTCTTCCTAGGTCTTTGATGCTACAAACACAACTCGAGAACGTAGAGAAACTATTTATAAATTTGGTGAAGAAAATGGGTATAAGGTGAGTGAAAGCAAAGCGGTTCTGAGCTATTGCATGGCCAGGTAAGCCAGTGGTAGTTTTGCCCTTGTCTGTACTCTGAGCGCACTAGCACAAGCCATGTCCTTCTTGGATGTTTAGTTAATAAAGTGTTCTGTGTTCCTAAGCATTGTTTGTGATTTGAAGTCATTCAGTCCTCATTTTTCTCATCTTTAGTGTTTGTACTGTTTGGAGCTAAGGTATTTTGTGCTACAGCTTCAGTTTTGTCTTCCTGGACCTGTAGTCATGAGTGCAGTGTCAGAAAGAACTTTTAAAGTATGGTTCTTCATGCAGTTCAGATACTTGCTGCAGGAACACGAAGGGGATTCTCTGTTAGTTCTGTACAAACCAAAAACTTAGTGGTTTTCTTCCTTCTGGTTTTACATTTAGCTGTTCTCCAGTCATCTTTCATTTCCTCTAAACTTAATCTCTGTAAGCCTTTGACACAGCAGAGCACAAGCCTCTTTATAAGTGAGGCTACTCCATGAGCTGGGAGGCTTCTGAAATGTTAATTCGGAAATGTTAGTTACTGTTTGTGGGGTTGAACTGGCATCCTCTGCATTTGTTTCTTGCTCTTCCATCCTACGTTTTTTCTACTGCAAGAATTTTCCACTTGCAAGCATTGTTGGGGAACAGAGCACAGAGCATGATGTGTCATGGAATGGGGAGCCAGGGATTTCTGATGAGAGGATCTGGAGAAACTTTCTGAGTAAATGGAGGCAAAAGGCCTTGGCATGGAAGTGGGTGACATGCTGCTTGTGTGTTAGTATCCAGAGGTGTTCTCATGCATCTTCCTTCTTCCTCCCTTCTGTTCTTCTTCCTCCCATTTGGACTGAAGACCTTTTTTGTGGAGTCTGTATGTGTTGATCCAGAGGTCATTGCTGCAAACATTGTGGTGAGTAAGGGAAAGTTTGCTTGATATTGGGAGGCTTAAAGTAGCTTAGTATTTTTAGAAGTACATTATAAGAACTTCCAATAGCAAAAACCCCACGTTAGCTCTCATTAATGGAAAAAAATTCTTTTTTTTCCCCTGTCCATGTGAATGTTACTAGCTCAGAAGTTTAATTCTCTGAAGAGTAGGGTTCTTTTTTGCTTTACATGTATTTTAATGAAGTTGCAGACAAATTTTTTGTTGTGTTGCCCCACTCCCTATTTCTTTAAACATCCATGAAGAAGGGAAGGAAACTTAAATACTCTTCTGGTTTTATTTTAAACAGCAAGTGAAGCTGGGTAGTCCTGATTATGTGGATTGTAGTAATGATGAAGCAACAGAAGACTTCATGAAAAGAATAGAGTGCTACAAGAACTCGTATGAGACTTTAGATGAAACTCTGGACAAGTAAGTGATGAAACAACACTGTTATTACTGCTGGTGATCACAATATTATTAAAATGTTATTTTAAGGGTTGGGGCATCCTGTACTGGGGATTAGGGCTTTCAAGTCATTATTTTAGTGGCTTGATCTCTCTCTTCTTCAGCAAATTAATGAGTGTTGACTGTGGGGGTGTAGCATGGAAACTTCCTTGTTTGAGGAAAATTGGCTGGTGAGTCTAGTCTGGGACAATACTCTTTTTGATTTTCCCACTTGGAAAATGGTATTTATTCTTCTGGGATAGAACCAGCATTTAGCAATTATTCCAGACTTTCTACAGTGGTTGGTTGGTACTTGGTTTTTTTGGTACGTGGAGGAGACATGAGTGATTTGTAAGCATAACTTAATTGGTTGGCATGGTTAAGGTTAATTATGAACACGTCAGTCTTAAAAATGTGACTTGTGAATTAATTTCTTTGTGCTTGCAGAATTATCCTGCAGGTGCAGGGCTCTGAGAAACTATCTTAGCTACATTATTTATCCTCATGCCAAAGCATTCTTCTGGTTTTTATTAACTTTGAACTCTTGAGAATAAGGTAGGATGAATCATGTGAGGAGGAACCCCTTCCTTGTTGCTACAGTGCAGGATTTTAGAGTAGGATTTGGTGCTGCAGCCATCCCAGGTGCTGCTGGTTTGTTGCAGCCACAGCTGCAGGGAAGGCTGAGCTGCATTTTAATGTAGTTGAGCGTGAGCAGTGTGAAGCTGGCTCAGTTCATGCGTGTAACTCCTGTGATGGACCCAATGGCTGAGCCTGCCTGGAATGGCAGTGATTAACTCCAAGGAACACAGGCAGGAGTCAGGGTGCTGGTGCCTGTTTCTCACTGCCTCTGCTTGGTTTTATTATCAGTTTTCTTGTTTCATTGCGGTGTGGTGTCTCAAACACATAGCTAGAAACCAATAGTGGTTATTTTCAGCTTATGAGAGATCTTCCCTTGTGTGAACGAGAGGCTGCTCTAGAATTATAGCTCAGGTGATAAAGGATAAGTAGTGAAAATAAGTACAGTTAAGAAAGGGTTGCTCACAGAGGAATTGAGAAAATGTCTTGCTTCAGACTACTCCCAGCCTCTTGTGGTGCCCTACTTTTCTGGAGGGATTAAATGAGATGGGTAATTAGTGACTATTCTTTTGGCCCCTGGGTGCAATCAGACAAGCACTTGGTGATGGAAAGTGTTTGTAACCTGGGAAAAAGCCCCAAATGGTACTGTAAAATAGCTGCATATCTTATTTAGCTGTGGTAACTTAAGTGAATCTCCTTTTCCGTGTGTGGGCTGTATTTTTCCAAGGGTAGGATCTAGATTTGGATGAAGTGCAAGTAAAGGAGGTAGAAAAGAAAGCGATGTGAGCAGCTCCACGTGAAAGGAATAGAGTTCATCCTGTACCTTTGGAGTACTGTGTTATTTCTTAGGACTGATGCATATTCTGTGGCTGAATGAAGATTTTTTCATTTCTTTGGCTTGTCGCCCCTTTGTTTCATAACAGAGAGGGTGGAAAGATTGTGCTATGTGCTAATACCAACAATGTGGAACCTTTTTATTTTTTTTAATTTGCTCACGAAAGGGACCTTTCTTACATTAAAATTATGGATGTTGGAAGGAGTTACCTGGTGAACAGAGTGATGGATCACATCCAGAGCCGGATTGTCTACTACCTCATGAATATCCACGTGACTCCTCGGTCAATCTACCTCTGCCGCCACGGGGAGAGCGAGCTCAACCTCAAGGGGAGGATAGGAGGAGATCCTGGGCTGTCTGTCAGGGGGAAGGAAGTATGTACCTCCAGCCAGGTGGAACCGTGAGCTCTGTGTGTGTTTGTGCTGGGCACTGGCAGCTTTCCTCCTCTACAGCCTTTTCCTCTTAATGAGTTTAAAGGACTTTTTTAGTTGTTTGTCTGGGTAGTGGAAACAGGACGGGCACTTTATGTGTTGTGGTTTGTACTCTTTTATCTGTGTGTCTCTCTGTTGACTAAAATTCCTTTTTATCCCACACCACAAAGCAGGTTGGCAAGAGGGCTTTATTTTTTAACTATATTGTTGTGAAATCCTGACTAGTTGGGTAATTGGGAAAATGTACACAACTTAAAGCTGAAAGGAAAATTAGTGGAAGGAAAGCTAGGAACCCCTAAAAATTTGTATTTTCCTTGTACTTCTTTTCTTTCTCCTGTCCCTCTTGGGTAATGGAGTAGGTTGTATTTCTTAGCAAAAACTTTGTCAGTCTTTTGGAAAAGCTACAGTGAGTTTACAGAGGCTGGAACCCGTGTTTTCTGAACTGAACGCCCTGTGTTGGCTCTGAGCCCTCATCCAGTGTCTCTTGGTTTTTCTTCCAGTTTGCCAAAAGCTTGTCACAGTTTATTAATGAGCAAAATATCAAAGATCTGAAAGTTTGGACCAGCCAGATGAAAAGGACAATTCAGACTGCTGAAGCCTTGGGAGTGCCTTATGAGCAGTGGAAGGTTTTGAATGAAATAGATGCAGTAAGTTCTTCTCTTTTAAATGCCTAATAAGTTGCTTTGATTTTTAGGGGTGAAGAAAGTACTTAGTTTTTTAATAATATGTCTTTTGTGGGATAGAATGGCATTGAAGCTGCTTCTAGAGGCTGGATGTAATTGTCATTACATGTAAACAAGGCTAAACATTTAATTAAATTTTGCCATTGTTAATTTGTTCTTCTCTTGTCTTTCCCAGTAAAACATTCCTCTGTAGAAGCCATGATGTTATGAAGTGTTGGTTTGTTTGGCTTGGAAAGAAGTTTTTGGTGGGGAGGTTTGCTAGCTGGCAGTTTCCAGCTGCAGCTGTAAGACAGAAAAGGAGGTGCAATGGATAAAACATGGCCTTGCTTTGTCCATAGATGTAACTTCACCCATACAGGGATTTAATGATTCCTCCTAACCACCTCTGAGTCAAGCTGAGTGCCCTGTTTATCATGTGTGACAATTTTAAGTGTCAGAGTAGCAAAATAAAACTGTTAAAGGTTATTTTGTATATGGTTTTATGTAAGAGTGATAGCTGCTTTTTGCATTACTGGGAATACATGTTTTTTAATATTTTCATTACCAACAGGGAGTGTGTGAAGAAATGACATATGAAGAAATACAGGAAAATTATCCTCTTGAATTTGCACTGAGAGACCAAGACAAATACAGATACAGATACCCTAAAGGAGAGGTATGCTATTTTTAATCTCACAAGTTGAAGGGGCTCCTTGTCTTCTTGCATATATGCATGCTGGCTTTAGGAAGGAAAAATAAATTTTTAAATTAATGAAAAGTTGTTCCTTTCTCCATGGAAAAGCACATAGGATCTTGCAAGGAAAGACCACTTATGTGATTCAGGGCTTGGAAAATAATCCCATAAATTTAGAAAAACAATGGAGAGCCTCGATCTTGTGGACATTGTTCCTGTGCTGGTCCTGCAGTGACAATGCAGGAGGAATTATTGCAGGGCTTTAACTGTAACATGCAAACATGCTGCTAAGATGCCCTGTTTCTGTTCATCCCTGCTCTTGGTGGTGGCTGTTTTGCAGGCAGCTCTGGCTGAAATGCTGTGGAAATCTCCAGACACATTATTTAATTCCTTGCCTCTGGGAAAATGAACTTGCTGCTGGCTTTTCTAAAGCAGCCCTAGTGCAGTGCAGTGATGGACAGATGGTCACAGGGCCATCGCTGGGGGCTGAGGTCTGGGAGAAGGGATTGGCCCAGCTGCTCCTGCTTGAGCTGTGAGGAAGCAGAGCTCTGCCTTGGTCTCAAGAGCAATCACTGTGACAAGAGCAGTGTCCCTGGCAGTGTGACCCGGTCCTGCTAATGAGGCAGTCATTAAGCTGCAAGTTCTCCTCATGCATTTGAACAAGGAGTGTTTGTTTTTCAAAGCAGTGCAGTCCTGGGGATGGTGACTGGCATGTCAAACTCCCCCTGTGCATGTGGGGATGAGTTGGTCTCGTTTATCCGAGGCAGTTTTGTGTCTGGTAACAGTGAGAGGGGTTTGCACAGCTCTCGGGGGCTTTCTCTTGTCCAGGGCTCAGTCAGCAGTGCCACTTGGTCCTGTCTGGGGACCAGGGTGAAGGTTTCCTGCTGTGCTCGGTCCCTGCCCTGCTGGGCAATGTGCTGAGCTCTCCACCTGTGGTACATGACACATTTTGGAAGTACCTGGCACATTTTGGAAGCAGAGTCTTTACCATGCATGTGAGATTCAGTTCAGTTGTGCCTGTGCAGGAGCCCTGCTGTTCCCCTGCAGCAGCAATTCCCTGTGCATGATGAGGCAGGACATGTCACCAGCAAGTCCTTGTGCTGGCTCTTGGTGGGATGGTGGCTGCTATCACCAGGCCAGTCCAACATGCCCACAGCTTGTTTGGAAAGAGCAGCCTGAACAAGTCAGGCTTTGTGAACTCTTTGCATGCTGATTGTTGGCTGAGCTTCCTAGATTTGGTTTTGGAAGAGAGAAGCTTTTGAAGATGAGCTATGGAAAATAATGTGCAAGACTTGTATTTGCAGATGTGAATTAAATCCTAGGGATTTTGTGGAAATTCTTGATCAGAGTGGCTAATTTAATAAAGCTTTTCTATGAGGGAGATTTGTTTTGTTATGTGTATAATAAAATGTGTTATGTGAGTGCTTAGGTCTGAACTGTGTTCCTAGTTTAATGAAAATTATTACTGCAGTATTTGTCTGTGCACTAAATAACATTTAGAAGATGACTAATATGAAAGTAAGATCCCCTCTGTATATATATACACTGTTCAAAGAGTTTTCCCTTTTTAATGTGCTCTGTGTTTCTCCTCCCCACCCAGTCCTATGAAGATCTTGTTCAGAGGCTGGAGCCAGTAATTATGGAACTGGAAAGGCAGGAGAATGTGCTTGTCATTTGTCACCAAGCTGTCATGCGCTGCTTGCTCGCATATTTCCTTGACAAGCCCGCAGGTGAGTCTTCCTTGATGCATTACAAACAGACTGTATTTTTGAAAATTTACTGCTTAAGGTTCCACACAGTAAATTCTAACAATTTGCTGTATCATCAGAGGCTGGTGTTGCCAGGCAAGTTCCCAAGTGTAGTTTTTGGTATTTGACTCTGACATGAAACCTGGTAGTTGATGTTATTGAGCTGCTCCTCACCTGAAATACTGTGATAGTTGTTTTTTGTTCTGATTAGCATCTCTGTTGCATGCTAGGAAAAGAGATATCCTGTTAGGTAAGAAGTCATTCCTGTAGCTGACCTGAAACATAACAGAAGAGTCAGTTGTAACCTGTATTTCATGTGTAATTTGTGGTTTGATTTCTCAGAACAACTGCCCTACCTGAAGTGCCCACTGCATACCGTCCTAAAGCTAACCCCAGTGGCTTATGGTAAGTGCAATTATGTATATTTATTATATAAGTCTGGCTATACTCATCAGGAAAGGTGCTGGAGTGTTTAAAACACACTTTATGTTGCTTTAAAATAGTCAGGTTTGACATTGCATGTATGCCTGCAGAACTTTACTGGAATAAATGAATCCTCTGGATTACCCTTGCTTTGCCTTGTGCCAGGAAACACGTTGCTGAAGGCCTGAAGCCACCAGTGGCTGTAACTGCTGGAGGGGGCAGTTTTGTGCCCAGTTCATACTCTGTTTCACTAATTCTTCTGGCAAACCCATGCATTT
This sequence comes from Camarhynchus parvulus, assembly GCF_901933205.1. Taxonomy (NCBI): domain Eukaryota; kingdom Metazoa; phylum Chordata; class Aves; order Passeriformes; family Thraupidae; genus Camarhynchus; species Camarhynchus parvulus. Next base: position 4,661,739 of record NC_044582.1, read on the forward strand.
ACATGTCTGCTACAGCAAGATCTGAGTTTTTATTGATGTATTGGAGGGTATTGCTTTGCAGAAGACAGGCAAATTTCCATTTTGTATAGGTTTTTCATCTTGCCAAATGTGTTCCCTTAGCCTTAGGCAACTTTGTTCTCTTTTCCTGAACTATTTTTTTTTCCATGGACTATGAGAGTACCCCATGAACTGACCTTGTTTGTTGATGCTGGCATTTGTTTGTCAGCTGCTGTTCCTGGTGCTTGGCTCAGGGGCTTTCCCTGGGCTCTGTGGGCAGTGTGGGGTGAGGGTTACTGTGTGCCCTGCCTGGGCTTTAGACTGATTGCTGATGGAGTTTTGTGTGTGTTGCCACCTCAGCTTAGTGCTTCTGCTCATTTTTGTTCAGTTATGGCTGGGTTGTATCTGCTGATCTCCCACTTCAGAAGATATCTCAGGCAGAGAATTATCTGCACAGCTTATTAGGAAAAATATGTTGCTCAAAAATGCTGGATCAGTCATTAATTGGAGACTGTCTTTGATTATCAGCTCTGAAAAATAGCCGTCCAGATCTCTACTTTGTTTTTTGTTAAGTTTCAAATGAAGTTGGAACAAAGAATATTATGAAACAAAGTAGCTGTTGCACTGGAAAATCTGTGTGAGGAGATTTTTATCATTTGGTTGCAGTTTCATTTTACAGGAAGGACAGCCTGTGCTGTGGTGACATCTGGTGTTCCCAGCCTTGCATGACAAGCTGGGGTTTTGAAAATAAAGATTCACTGCAGTTAAAACTTGGGCTTTTTAAAACTGGGTTCTTCTGACCTGCTAGAGTCTGCCTGTTTTCCACAGCAAGGCTTTGTTTTGGGGTTCTCTGGTGAATTCTTTTTTATTTTGGTTGTTGTTGCTGTTTTTCTTTCTTCTTTGCAGGGGGAGGGAAGTTGGGTGACTGTTCATAAATTTTAAGAGGGTGTGGATGTTTGAGTGTTTGCTCACGCACTAGGAGAGGAAGGAAACAAAGTGGTACAAAACACTGTCCTTGCCCTTCTGACTGGAGGGAAAGAAATGCCATTGTCCTTTTTTAAGGGGTTTGACATGTATGTCTGATGAGCACATTTGAGCCAACCTGCTGTTTGGAGTTCAGCCATCTGAAAACACAGGGACTGTGTAAATTATTTCTGCAGTACTGATGGATGGCACTGATGTGTCACTTGGCTCCAGGCAGGCAGGATGCAGGATCAGACCTGGTGTGTTTGATACCTCCCAGTTAAGCCTGCTCTGGGGAAATGCCTCCCCTGGGGCTTTGCTCTTTCTGGTGATGGAGAGCAGCGTCATTCCCACCTTAAGAGTCTGACCTGCAGTGGAGGAACATCTGGTACAGCCTGACAGCTGGATCAGGGTGGATGAGACCTTTACCCAGCAGTCCAGGGCAGTGGTGGTTCTATGAAAAGGGAAACTGCAGCTTGCTGTAGGTAGGAACTTGCTCACCAGTAATTAAAAATGAGCTGGAGAATGCATGTGGTAATTGCTGTGGAGCAAGGCCTGTCCCTTTGGTTTATGTGTAAAGCTTTTCACATGATGCTTTCTTTGGATCTTAGACTCAGCTTGTGGCAAGGACTGAGAGGGTTCTGAAATGTCTGGTGTGTAACAGCCCTGGGGAATGGCCAGCAGCAGGGCTCACAGCTTGGCTTGGTCTCAGGGCTCACAGTGGATTTGTGGTCAGAAGGATGAGTAAGGATGCTGCTCCAGTGGGAGATGATGTGCTTTTCCTCCTTAAAATCTGTTTTATGGTTCACTATTTCTCTGAGTTCCCACAGTGTTTACTCACAGTCTTCCTGACAAATGGGCTTTAAATGGACAGGCTTCCCAAAGGGAAGGCAAATACTGGCCTTACTAATTTCTTTTTTTTTTTTTAAGTGGAGTGACTTTCTAAGGAAATCCCCCTTTTCTGTCATGTAGCAACTCCATGGAGTGTGTTACGACTTTAGGGAATAAATGAGGAGAAAAATCTGGAAACCTGCTTGTGACAGAGGATGGACTCTGGTGTGTCAGAGGAAGTGACTATTGATGATGTTCTGTAGAGTAGTGGTAGCTTATAAAAGTCATGTTTGTGTGAGATGAGCCAGGGTTTGGCAGTCAGAGATGGCTTGAAGTGCTATGGCTGTGGTGTGTGGAGTAATTACATCATTCTCTAATGGATCAGTTTATACTACCTGGGAAATAGTTGTTTCTTCTCACTGTTCTTGCCTCACTGGGGTTTTGAATTTTTGAATGTAAAGCAGAAGTTCCTTTTCAGGAGTCAGCTTTGAAGTTCTGTTTAGCTTGGGGTTAAAACCATTTTGCACATATAGAGGAATGGGGGTTGTTGACAACACACTGTACCTTCTTGTAGTTGTTTTTATGTTTAAGAAATGAGAGCAGCATTTATCTTCTTAGAATTTTTACTGTAGTACAGAAGTCCTGGATGTTTAAAACACAAAAAGTTACAAGTAAAAACTTCCTCATTGAATGTTTGTGTATGTTAAAAAAAAGATTTTTTTTTCAAAGGAAGTAATGATAAAGCTAAGCTGATGAGATTGATTATCAGATGGACAATAATATTAATCCATGGAGAACAGATTAATTTCTGTAGCTTTAGCTCTTCAGAATTCAGGAAATTCTGGTATAAATCAGAAGGGGAAAGTGATTAACCTTCACCATCTCAAAATTAGATTGCATCATTATTATAACTTCACTTTCAAAGCAGATGTGTCTAAAAATGTGTTTTCTATCAACAGGATGTAAAGTAGAATCTATATTTCTGAATGTCGAAGCTGTAAACACACACAGAGATAAACCTGAGGTAAGAATATTTTTCACATTGGAGAACTTGATGTAATGTATGGTCTGAGCTGATCTCCATTGTCCTTTTGGCTAGAATTGATTTGATAACTCAGCTGAGTGTACTTTATTTTACATCTGAAGCTTTGCTACTGTTTTACTTTGAGGGGGGAGCAAATTTTTTATTGACTGAATAAAACTGTAAGTTCTGTAATAACTGTGGGTTCTAGCTGGAAGACTTTATCTTTGAGAAATGAGAATCTGAAGATGTGGTGTCAGGCTAAAAACTGTATAAAGTTCTGCCAGGCTTTGTCACTCAGCAGAATTAGGTGTGGCCCACAGTTGTGTTACGAGTGCCACGCCTGGTCTGGGGAGAGAAGTCATCAGCTTTTTCATCACTGCTGTATGAAAAAGAGGAATTGATGATGTCACCTGTGTTTTAAGCCAAAGCTGGAGAGGAAGACTAGCTCTCAGGAAACAGCAGGACAGCCGGGGGAAGGAAATTGAGCGTGTTTGTGAAATGTAAGTGCAGAGAAGCTGTCAGCCCACGGCAGCTCTGTGCCCTGCCTGCCTCAGGCTCTCTGTGCTCCTCAGTGCCCACCTCAGCTCAGGCTCCTTCTGCTGCTTGTGCCAAGCTCTTCCTTTGCTTTAGCATCAAAGTTGTGTGAAATGTGTCATGGTTAAAGCTCTCTGTTCCCTTGCAGATCCTCAGGCTCATGCCACCAGACATGGCACTGATTCCGTGCTGAGGTTAGGAGCAGTGCCCACTGCTGAATTGGAAGTCAGTTTGATAACATGAGGAAAAAGGGCTGTGTTTGGTGGCTTTCAGAGCAACAGTTAATGGTGAAGAGGAATATAGTGGGAAATGAGGTTTTATCTGTGTATTCAACAAGGCACATGGCATAAAGTGCCTTTTGTAACCCAGAGTTCACTTTGGTGCAGAATTCATGCCAGAATTCTTCTGCAGATAAGTTTTGTTTTAATGACCTGGGTATTCCAAGTTCTGAAAACCCTGACTTTTGGATGTTTTCTCTTCAACAACTGCATTGCATTATTTCCTTCCTCTTCCTTTTCCTGCTTTGTCATTCTGCTTTGCCATTTTGTTTCTTAGTTTGATTTATCATGTTTAGGAAATCCAGTCTGTGTTTTCACAGTACCTAAAGCTGGAGAAGCATAGTGAAAATCCATGAGGGTGTCTTAGAGCAGTAGGTTATTCGTGTTTAATAATGTAGATCTACATTTTTAGTTTGGCTGATCAAAATATCAGTGCTGAATTTACAGCTTGCTAAAATGTTGCTGAAAATGCCAGTCCTCTAACTGAAGGGGTTTATCTCAGGGGGGAAAGCTCTGCCTGAATCACCAGGTGGCTCTCCACATGTCTAGCAAGTGGTGTGGCCATGCTGGCACTGCTGTGGGGTGGCTCTGCTCAGGTGCAGAGGATCAGGAAAACACTTCCATTGCAGTGGGCTCAAAGGCACAAGACTGATTTGAGCGCAAATTAATTGAGTGAATGAATTTTATAAGAAGAAAAAAAAGGAGTAGTGGCATTTTCCTAAAAAACCCCTCAAATTCTCTTCTCCCTCTGCCCCAAAGGAAACCCAGCCTGGTGAATTTGGATGATGTTCCACTGTTCAGGTAGTGAGTCTGAATGAAGGGCTTAAGGGTGTCCTGTCTGCATTTAATTGCTGCTCAGAGGACTGTGAAAATTTCAAAAGCTTTCATTTAAATCACCTATAAAAATGTTAATTACTTCTGTAAAATTAACTTTTTAAGTAGTCTATTGAAGTCAGAGCATTTAATTAAATACAGTGTCACATAACAGCATTGTTAAACAATGAAGCTATTGGATTGAGAATTGCCCCAGTGTCTGTTCTGTGACCCAGCAGTCACTTGTAGTCAGTGCTCCAGAACAGTGCCCTCCTTTTGGCTCAGCTGAAAACATCTATTTTCTCATGGCAGAAATGCAGGCAGAGCTCTGGGGTGTTTGTTTGTGGGATGTGTGAACCTCAGAGTACCGTGGGGACTTGTCTGGAGCAGACTGAAGCCTTGTGTTTGTCAGCATTGTAGTGTCAAGTTCTGACCTTTTCCAATGAAGGAGTCTATAGTTTTTTACAGAAAATAATTCAGGGGAGTTGCTTTAGCTGTTGTTTTCTGGCGCAAAGAAGGGACCCCGCAAGTGCTGGGGTGAAATGTCTGCTTTGCACATCTGGCTTAGTCAGTGGATGACAGAGAGGGCATTGCTCACACCAGATCTCCTGTTTTATTTTGTTGAGGAGACCTGAGGGAGGGAGATATTAGTGCAAGGTGAGCTGGCTTACCACAGTGTGGAACAAGCAGGACTAAGGAAACCCATCAGTGGGAAGTTTGAAGAATTGGCAATGATTTGGCCTAAAAAGGATCTTGTAAGGAACTTCAGAGCAGTTTATCATGGTCTGCTCTCTTGGGAGGAGGGAGAATACCAATTGCACAGGCTTTGGGACTTGCAGGAGGTGGTGCCATTGCAGTTGTGATTCCTCTTTGCCTGCACTGGGGTCTTGGTTTAATTTAATTTTAAACAATTGAGTGCTGCACTGAATGTCATTGTTTTTCTGCAACCTCTGCAAAAGGAGGTGAGATCTAGTTGGTGTGATCAACCTTGAATGGTTAAGGTGTCTGAGAACATATATTTTATTTTGTTAGAGGTGTTATATTGCCTATAACACAAGCACATGTTAAAAGCTTCCTCTTGGCACAGAAGCACGTGGCATATTCAGTGAAACACTGAAGGTTTCTCAGTGAGAAGATGTGGATGTGCTGAAGCATGTGAAGGTGGATTCCTGCTTGGGCCTGTAAAAAACTTCCTCCTAAATGTGACTGACTTGAGCTTTGGGTAGTGCTGTCAGCATGGGAGCTGTATTTAATTGTCCCTCAGAAGACTCTGAAAATTTCAAAAGCTTTTATTTATTTTATTTTTTTTTTACTGTAAATACATTTTCATGCTGTCTCATTCTGGGACAGTGACCAGCTCTCAGTCTGCTGTGTTCTTGGGGTGTGGGGGGCTGAAACCATCTCTGCTTCTCAATCAACCCAGCTGTGTACATGTGAAGGGACTTGATTGGTGGTTTTTGTTGGTCTTACTGCTGCATGATAAATATTCTCTGTATTTTTATTATTGTACAGAATGTAGACATTTCCAGACCTACCGAGGATGCTCTTGTAACAGTCCCTGCTCATCAGTGAATCCTGTGTCCCGACCAACTATCAAACTTGGGTGCTGTTTTCATCCGGCTACTTCAAAATAAATTGAAAAACTAATTATTCCAATCACTTTGAAATAAAAAAAAATAATAGCCACACGCAAATCAAACTCATAATTCAAACCAAATGTTTGTACAGCACATGACTTGAAAAAATTAATCAAATCACAATAAAACTGTTGCACTGGCTTATTTATTGTGGATGAGTTATCAGACCTTGATTGGCTCTCACTGGAATGTTGGTTTTGTAAATTGCTGTCATTTAAATATCCTGCAGCATTAAGCTTTACTGTAATAGCCAGCAATCATTTAGTGTTAGCTGCAGTGTATTTATGAAAGCCATGAAACACAACATCCTGTGTGAGATAAGAAGGTCAGAATTTGTTTTGCCCAGCAGAGCACCAGTATTATCTGTTTCAGGGCCCTTGGGAGTGATTGGACTGCCATGCAGTGTAAAATAACAACCCATAATTGCTGTCAATCCCTAATCCCACTGATCCACAGCACTAGGGCTCTACATGTGCTAATTAAGGATGTGCTGCTAGAGCAGGGTAGCAAGTTTTCACTTAGTTCCAGGACAATTATTCAAAGGACAGGAATGTGTATAAATGTCTTTACTATACAACTTTTGTTAACAGCTGTTCTGCATTAACCAGGCTCTAGGGTTTGCCTAGAGAAGGGATTTTAAATTCCCTCTTTTCCTGCTTTGTGTGGATGTGGGTGATGGAGCACGTGCAGCTCTGCCTCAGCTGCTGTGTACCCAGATTTTATGGGGGCTCCAGTAAGCAGTGCTGACCATTCCAGAACAGAGTTAGAAGCAGAGTTAGCCAGAGCATTTTGTAGCTGGGTAGTGGCTCCAGGAGACACAGATCTCAAACCAGCAGGGCATGAATCCCAAACTGTATGATGGGAAAGCCTCTTGCAGGAGGGAGGAGACTGCAGGCTGTGGGAGATGTGGTGCCCTGGTGCCTTTGCCATGATGGTCCATGGGCACCACAAGGCTGTGGGAAGTGCCTGTGCCATGGAGCAGGCAGGGAAAGGCAGAAAAACACGCTGAGCCTCAGAACTGTTTTCTGAGAGGGTCTTTTAAGTACTGAAAGTAAGCAGGAATGTAGGTTGTGGAAAGTTTTTTAGCTGTTAGGTTTCTCAGGTAGTATGTTTTTCCCAAACCAGGATTTTGGGGGAAAAAAAAGTTACATATCTGCACTTCTGAAATAGTACTGAAGTCTTCAGAAGTTTGTACAGTTGGGAATGTTTGCCATAACCACAGGGCCTCCTGCTGTGGTACTTGGTGTTTAGTTAAACCACTGCCCCTGGGCTGAAACTGGGAGAACCTGGATCATTTTCCTGTGGCTGTCATGACTGTGATGTAGGAATGGTTGGTCAGTTTTCCTTGTTTAATTGCTCCAGCGTCTGGGCCTGAGCTTTGCTGTGAAAGGTGGCCCAGAGGAGCTCCTGAGCCTGCTGTACCCCCTTGCACACAACCATGGGCCTGGTTGCTCTTACCAGCCAGCTGAGGTGACATTCCTGAGGGGTCACAGGGATGCTGGCCATAGCCAGCTCCTGAGGAGCCACATGGAGACAGCTTGGAGTGCTGTCACCTCCACTGGCCACAGCTAAGGAGACACCATCCAAATGAAATTAAATGCATTGCATTTCTTAGGGAGCCAAACTCTGTGCAGGCATCTGCTGTGGAAAAACTGAGTTTTACTGCTTGAAAGAGGGTGGCTTGGGCTGTCAGAGAAAATTGAGGGGGAGGATGACAGGAGCAGGAGCTTGGTCAGAGAGGAAAGCAAAGTTTGCCTGGTCTGTGGCTGGTGGAGGTTGCAGAGGGAAGGGAAGCAGCAGGAGCACCCAGGACCCTCCATTGCTGCCAGCTGCTGCCAGCCAGATTTCCTGGGGCTGTCTGCTGAGCACAGCACTCACTGTGCTGGTGTGTGCCACAGAGTGAAGTGCATATCTAAAAGCAGAATGCTCTAAGGGCTCTCCTCTTACAGCAGGATGGCTTAGCAGCCCTGGCTTTGTCAGTGAGAGGAAGGCCTGATGCTGGCTGGGAGGTGTCAGCAGTGGGTTGTGGCACAGCCTGCTGAGGGGAAGCTGACAGAGTGCTGGATGTTTGTATTGTGCTCTTTATTTCTGTGTTTAGGCCTGTGCTGGCTCTTGTCCCCAGAGGTTCCTCCTTTTGCCTGCAGGATCCTCCTGTTCAGCTGTCAGGGTGACATTGCAGCTGAGTCAAAGCACAACTGAGAGCAGGGCCTGTCCCACAGCACTTTGCTGGGGGAGGCTCTGTCCTGTAGGACAGAAAAGTCCAAAGGCCAGGGCACAGTGAGCACAACAGCAGTGGTACAGAGGGTGTTTGAGGCAATCTGTGTACTCTTTCAAAGGGTAAAATGGACTCTTGTGCAAGGCAGGGTCAGGCTGCTCCTCCTCAGGGGCAGGCTCTGGAAGCAGCAAGCTCCTGCTGGGGCTGGCCAAGGAGCAGGGTGTATGGCTGGGCAGAAACAGTATTTTTCTACCCAGATGTAGGTAGAAAATACTGTTTCTACCCAGCCATACAGGACAGGTGTGTGGTTTTTATTCCTTCTCCTGTGTTTCCCGGGCTCTCCAGACCGTGTTGCTGCTGGTGTGGGGCTGTTCCCAGCACGGCCATTTGTCCAGGTGTGCTTTGGTGCCAGGCAGTTGCAGGAACTCCTTCTGGTCCCAAAAGTGAGGCTGAAACCTCTGTCCCCTTTCTAAGCAGCAGCACTGTCCTTGTTGCATGGCATTTCCCTCACAGTGCCCATGGCTGCTCTGAAAGTGGGATCCCAGTTACCATCATCTCATCTAATGGGATTCCTGTGGGTAGGAATCCACTTACAGTTAATGAGGATTTTGGTCCCTTTCTAAGCCCCTGCTCATCTGCTCTCACTGCTGGCTGTTGTTTGTTTAATAAGCCCTTGGGGGTGTTTATCAGGGTTTATGCCAGTTTTCTCCTTCAATGTGACAGTTCAGCACACTTTGCTTCCACAGCCTGTTTGTTTACTCAAATTCGAGCTTTTTTTTTTGCTTTCAGCTTTCTTGCCTGCTTATCAATATTCCCTTTGGGTCTGTCTTAGTTACTAGAATGCTGCTTTTATTCAATACCTCTAATTCACTGAAATAAGCTGCATCTTCTGCCTTGCCTTAATCACCTAATTTCCTTTCAGCTGCATGTTTGAGCTGTCTAGCTCTTGCTGCTTGAGGAGTAATTTCCAGTACCTCTGGATTCCTGCATTTTGATGCTCCATTTCATGCTCCATTTAATTTTCTTTGAATCAACATCAGATGTTCAGCTTAAAAGATTTCAGCCAGTATTCTGGGAGTGCCTGTGGAGACCTCTCTGCAGTCCCAGGGAAATTCTGGGTATGTTGCATCAGTTGCTAAGAAAAACACAAACACACCAAATTCCAGCATGTTCTGTTGGTTTGTTGGTATTTTTTTCCCTATAACCATGCAGAATATGACTTGTTTTGCTAACTCCTCATGTTCTTAGCAGATAATGATGCTTTCTGTTGCTTTCCCCTTGCTGCAGAAGAGATGCTTTTGTAGAAGCTTCTTTTTGAGATAGGGTTGTTGCTTTGCTTTCCTTCAAAGAGATGTCAGGGTGGGTAAGGCTGTGTGCTGGTGGGTGCAGGGATTTCCGGTACTTGGACAATTCCGTCCAGCAGCATTTGCTGTGTGTGTGTGTTCCCAGAAACCTTGGTGTGGAAAATGGGGATTTACCCAAGGGCTTGAGGACTGATGACAGAGGAAAGGGCTGATGTGGATGTAGCAGAACTGGTAAGGGCAGAGCAATGTTGGCAGAATTCAACCTCCAAAGAGAATCTGGTGCTGCTTGTTTATAGCTTGCTTTCATAAGAAATGGCTGAAAAATCTAGAAACTGGGGTTGGGGAGGGGATGGAATTGCTTTTTGAGTGGATGAGTTTTGACTGATGGAGTTGTGTGTCTGCATGTGCTGAGAGGGCCCCTCGCTGTGTTGTCGTGGGGCTCTGCTTTCCCCAGAGCTTGACTGGAGAGACTTGTTTTGAATGTAAACTCTAATAAATGTGGTAATAAAACCACTGGAGCATTCCCTGATGTCAGTGTGACATCTGCCACGTGCCATGTGTATCCCAAAGTGCATTTAAACTTTATGTTACCAGCTCTTCAGGGAACACTTGATGTTACCAGCTCTTCAGGGAGTTATTCAGAGTTCTTCCAGTGGTTTGGCTGCTCACAGATAGGATCAGGATTGGCTTTATGGCTGTTGGTGTTAAGGAATTATTTCCTGGGGTGTTCTTGGAACAAGGAGAGGAGGGCTTCCCTCCCTCTGGATTTTATTGATTCCTGTGTGGTTTATGGCCTTTGCAGGGTTCTGTTTTTTCTTGTGCTACATGCATAAAGACTGGGAAAGGCAGAGGGTTAGAAAAATGTGGTTAAAACAGTGATTAAAGAAAAAAAAGGTTTTAAAAGCTGTAACAGTGAGACCTGCATATGGTGTACAGGCACCAGTTGTCCTGCCAGGCCTGGTGTGATACAAGTCTGAGGGATGCATTTCACTGGCAGCAGAGGTCCTGCTTTTTGGGTGTCTGAGGGGCTCTGTAAAGCTCCTGGCACTGGGATGAGGTCCAACCTGATTCTGACAGGGGCTGGAGCCTCTCCTTGTGTTTTACAGAGCATTTTGAGGGATCCAGCATTACAGCTTGCTCACCTTTGTGTCCTGTAACAGCTGCGTGCTGAGCAAAACCGCAGCTGCCTGTCAGATCTTTGCTTTAACATTTTATTTTATTTTTGTCTTTAAATTTGCAGAATGTAGGTGTGAATAGGTCGAGAGAAGAGGCTTTGAGGACAGTGCCCACCCACCTATAGCTGCAGCTCCCGGGGCAGCAGCCCTTCCTCCAGCAGCTCAGGGCCCCGCGGTGTCGGAGCAGGGCGGGATGGACGCACCTCCCCTTCCCTTCCAGACATTTCGAATGTGAGTCTGCTCCTTTGGACAAAACCTCTGTGCTCGTGGATAACTCCAAAGGTATCAGTGAAAAGATTGTGGGGAGCAGAGCAGAGTTGGGTTTAGATTTTTCTTATGTAAATTTGTGCAGTTTCAGTGGGTTTTTACTGTTTTTGTCTGTGGATAATGCAAGGTGGTTAATTGCCCGTGTTGATTTTACTGTCAGATTTTAACTAGATTTTATTTTCTTTTTGTAAGTGTTTTTTCTAAGAGTTCTCTTGTTTTTACTGTGAATGATTGCCTAGAATTACATGGAGGTTTTTTGATGGTGTATTTAACATGGGCAAAATTCTACATTTTGAGCACTGGAGGCTTCATGTTGCAAAGCTGCTTTAAATGGGGAATCCCATCAGGTCTGATAATTGTCCTGTGTTTTAAACTGAACTTTGGTTTGCCAACCACAACTTAAAGTTTTTCTGAAATTCACAAGGGAGATGTTCCCTTTGGAAAATGAATGCATTAAAGCTGGGAAATTCTGCTGTTTTAGCAAGATTTTGATACTTTCCAGAGACCAGGTATGTTTTGGAGGGCAGTGGGGGACATGAGTGTGAGTGACAGGTGGGGAATGAATGGAGAGAGATGGAGAGAGACATGTCCTTTCTGCTGCAGTTATGGGAGGGGCTGAGCAGCTTTTTTGAATCTGGAAGGGAGGGGAAAAGGATTCAGTCTGTCAAGGGCTGGAAAAGCTGCTTGTCTTTATATTTTTAAAGAATTTTTGGAATGAATTTCAACATAAAAGTCTATGTTTCTCTTTTATAGCCACGTTTAATATGTACATCAGGAAACAGTACAGAAAGGTTAGGTGAGTTTAACCATTCTAACAGCTCATGCAACAAAAACACCAGGTAAATTCTGAAATAATTTTAACAAGGCACACCTGCCTTGGAGTTTTTTGTATTGTTTTTAAGCACCTTCCATCATCCCAGTTCTTCGTTGCTCTTTTACGCCTAGTGAAACTCCAGTGCTAAAAATGGAATTTTCTGTGTCTGTCAAGGTCACAACCTTTTAACTGTACTAAATCAAAGTGTATTTTGTATGTGTGTTACCAGACAACTGAAGTGAGCTGCCAGCACTGCTGGAGATGAGGAGAACTATTCTTTAGTAGTTGAACTGTGTTTTTTCTAAGGATTCTCTCCAATTAATTGAGCTTTTACCATGTGAGTTGGTGGGGTTGTTTTGTCTTTTTTTCTTTCCTGAATTCCTGTGTGAAATACCAGGCCCTGGTAACATAGTTTTGCAGGCAAGGGCTAAATTGTCTTTTGTTTGTGCAGGGTCTATAAAATAATGTGCTGCTGTTGTGATTAATTTTTTTTTTAATAAGCTATATTCAGCAATATATTCAGCTCTGGAAGTAAGCCATAGTGCATTGCTGGGTTCTGTTTCAGAGGAGGACTGTGTAGGGTGCAGAATGACCAGGAACACTTGCTTCAAGCGCTGCTGTCTAAAGCTTTGTGTGTGTGTGTGTGTTATGGTAATGCCATTTCAGACCTTTATTAATTCAGTGTGCCCAGAGTTGTGGGGTGAGGAGAGAGCCTGCCTGGCACTGCTCAGAGGAGTGAATTCACTGATGTGTGGTTAACAAGGCCACCTTTGTGGCACAACTGAAGGAGCAAATTCCCCTCCCACGGTGGTGTGGGAAAGCCGGGCTGTGCCCCAGGCAGCCCTTGCTCCTCTGCTGGGACAGGAGGGGTGGTTAAGCAGTTTTTACACTGAGAATGTCAGGATTTATCTGTAAAAATCCCAGGAGGTTGTATTAGAAAAGTGGGATTTTACTGGCAGGTTGTGAGCTCAGACCTGGCTGAAGAAGTGTGGGCAGAAATGTGTCCCCCAGTGAGAGCTGAGCCCAGGGTTGCTTCTCTTTGCTGGTGAGCACAGCTTGAAGTGTCTCCTCTCCCCCTTTGTTTTACCTCTCTGATCTCTCAGAGGTGCTGTAACATCCTCGAGGCTACATGTTCTATGTACAGTAGGTATTTTTATAGCCTGCTTTCAAATATACTGTGATGAGTGTTTTACTACAATGGGTGTTCAGCAAAAAGAGTTGTATAGAAGTGTAAATAAACTATTGTGCTGATACTTGAAGAGGAAAAAAAATGAAGTTGTTGGCTCTACAGTAGGAAGGTACTAAATCAGTGACTGCATCTGACCCTGGCTGGAGAGAGCAGGTGTAGATGATGAATGTAGATTTGAGCTGAATGTAGATTTGGAGTGATGGGTTCTCCCAGGGTGTAACCCTGACTGCTGTTCTGGGAAGGCACAGTTAAGAATTGCAGTTAATTGTCACTTCTGTAAGTGTGTCCCCCACTCCTGACAGAACAGTCACTGACAGGGGAGGGGAAGACCCTTGTCCTGACCTTCTGTGTTTGTACCATTTGACTGCCTCTGTCCTGTGTGTGCCTGGCTCAGATGCAGTCTCTGGACTGGGATTAACCTGTCCTTTCTTACATCGTTGGCCTTTGTTGTGATCTTTGAGACAAATGTAATCATTTGACCTTTGATCCAAGTAATAAAGATCAAATGCTACAAGGTGCACTGATGTGTGTTTCTTTCCATGTCCATTTCCAGTGGCTGAAGTGCCAGGTGAGTGTTCCTGAGCCTCAGCAGGGTTCCACAGCTTCCACAAGCTGGGCTTAGGGAGCTTAGATATGATTGTAAGGATTATATTAATTCACCTTGTGGGTGCTTTACTGTGACAAATAACTATGATTGAAGTAGGAAGCTCAATAATGGAGGACGTTGTTGGAGGAACTGATTAAATAAATGCATGCCAGGATTTGCACGTGATGGAGGAGAAAGGTAAGGCTTTATTAGCTTCACCTGGTCACTGAGATTAAGGTCTGCTCCACCCTGTCAGTTATACACTGTTCTTACATTGTCTTGAACATGCTGCTGGTGTTCTGAGAAAGGTGAAAACCCACAGCCAAATGCTGCCTGTCAGTACAAGTCTGTATGCAGAGGGGAGCTGGAGGGCATTACATTTGCATTAAATTAATGACTGCTTTGTGCTTTTAGAATGATGTACTCACATTTTCATGTCCTGAAAATGCAGCCCCCCAGGTGGTAACCACTTGTCTCTTCTCTGCTAGGTGGGAGCAGTGTTTTAATTGTTCTTTAACTCCACTCTGTATTTCTGTTTGGGGAGCAGGTAACTTCTTTGTTTCAGAGCTTTTAGGCTGCTTTCTGGACAAAGTCCTTTAAAAGCTGAAACTTCCTGTAGTATGAGGATGAGCCAGAGCCGATGGGCGAGTGAGTGGACCCAGGTGGTGCTCACAGGTGGCTGTGGGCTGCAGCAGCTCTGCAGAGGAGGTGGAGGAGCTCCCCAGGCTGTGCTGTAACAGAGGTAACAGTGGTGCAGGGGCTGAGCAGGACAGGGCTGCCCTGCAGAGGAAAGGGATCTGTGCCCCTGTGTGAGTGCAGCTGGGCACAACTGTGGCAGCAGGAGATGCTCCTGGTACATCAGTCAGGTGCCAGCTGGAAGAGTTGCTGTGTGAAGCCTCCTGGCACTTGTTACTCCAGAGCAAAGCAGGTGAGTCCAGGGAGCCACTTCCCACAAGGAATATTATAATTGATAACAGCTTCTTTGTGTGCAGATACCCACTGCTGCTGGCACCCACTTTTGGAACCTAGAAATGCCTTTCTGCTCGGGTCCAAGGGCACAGCACTCACCTTGGAAAGCAGAATCACTTTCTGGTGACAAATGGCAAGCCAGAAGTCACTCTGTAGGTTATGTGAAGGGGAAAGCCAGGTTCCTGCTCTCCCTGCAGCACCTCACAGGGCACTGCTTGTTTCCTTGGACTGGGGCTGGTAAAGCAGGCCAGCCCTGGCTGTTTGGAGATACCAGCTGTGTTCTGCCCCTTCCAGCCTCAGTCTGCTGCAGGCTCAGATGGCATCCGAGTCATGCAGGCATTGCTTGAGTTACAACAATAAGCTAGAGCTGTTCTTTAGGAGCAGAACAAAGACAGCAGTGTATTTTTTTTAATCTCTACAAAGTGTTACAGCTTTCTGCTGCTCTTTCAGCAGGATTAACAGTCTTAAACAACCCAGAAACTCCAGGGTTCTCCTAGGAGTTCTGTAGCATTCCATAGTTCTTGGATGAACTGACACATGTACATTTTTTTCTGCCTGCTCAGTGTTGAGAAGAGTCATTTGCAATAGTGTTACAAGATACAGAAAGCTCCTGAGAAGCAAAGAAACTTTGCTTCAGCCTGAATTTTATGAGCTGAGTGCAAGGCAAAGGTTTTGGAAGGAGCTTTGCAGTCATTACATTAGTTTTTCTTTCTCTCTAATGGCTAAAAATTCAGAGGTAGGTGTTGCAAGGCAGCAGGATCTGGTTTTGTGCCCTTTAACAGCAAGCAGGAGGAGCCACAGCTGCTGTGTTACAAACAAGCAAATAAAACTGGAAGAAGGATTTTGTGTTTGGCAGTTAAACAGAATAATTCCTCAGGCAGAGCAGGCAAGTAACTCTGCAGTCATTACCTGGGTTGTGTCCTGCTGTGATTGCTGTGGCTGTTTGCAGGAAGTGGCATTCAGTGGCAGAACCCCACGTTCCCAGGCAGGATGGGGCTGCTCTGGGATGCTGAGGCCTCTTTGTCTCAAGGCTTGGACTGCCTTGGAATAAATATGGAGCATTTATTCACCAAAAGCACCCCTGAGCTGTTTCCCACAGCAGCTGGTGTTACACTAGGAATCTCTGCTTTCTCTTGACACTTTCTTTTGTTTAATTCACAAAAGCAACAAATATTTTAAGAAAGTGATCAGGGCTGACCAAGCATTTTTTTTCACTGTACTTTAAAGACCATTGGAGTAAAATTGTATATTGTTAAAAATCATAGAGCCATGAGTGAAAGTTACATTAAACTTTCTTTTAATTGAAGACAAATAAAAGAACCAAGGGCTCAAACACATTTTAAAAAGACATCTTCTGTTCCCCAATGTCTTCTCTCGAGCAAAATATACAGCACACACATATATATATAACAACTACGTTCAAGTACCAAACAGAATTTACATTTTCCCAAACAGAGAAAATAATGCACATGATTCACATACCTTAAACCCAACCATGCATAAAAACACTGCCAATAAATCAGGAGTTGAACATAATTCATCACACTAGGGTGTATTATTCTGAAGTATCGACGTTGTTGGAATGCATTAACGCTTGGAGTCTGGGTTTGTAACCCTGCTTTAAAGTCCAGCTGTTCAGAGACTTACTTGTTCAAGATCTGTTCAAATTTTGGGTTAATAAAAGAAAATCCATCAAATGCAGACTGATCCATGGACTCAATCAGGTTTTTGTCACTGTAAGACAGTTTTGGCTTCTCGCTCAGAAATTCTCTGTCAAAGTTGTTGTAGTCACTTGCTGATTTCTGTATTAGAGAGGGAAGACAGTTTGAGACAAACTTTGTATTTTCTTCAAGAACAAATTACTTAAATACAAAATGTTGTCAAGTTAGTCTTTTAGCTCCCTCCCTTCTTCCCCTGCTTTAGAGAAAAAAATACCTAATTTTAACCTATTTTAACAAGACTATAAGATTACAACTGGTCTCTTTCTTATTGTTAGTTGGAAACCAACAGAAAAACCAAACCCAGGTTGCTTTGGAGAAGAAACCTGGATTTGGGATAACTCTGGGTTATTACCCAAAGATTATCTGTTGACAAAAGCAATGCAGCATTAACTTACACATCAGACCAACATTTCTTGCCATTAACCAAAATGTTTAAATTCTTGAGAACATTTTACAGGCTGTACTTGTTCAGAGAATAAAGCAATGCCCTACAGCAGCTGTTCTGTGTTTAATAAATATTCATGTAACTAGAAACTGTTTTACACTCTCCACCACCAAAGATTTCCCACTTCTCTGGGAACAAGCAACACTAAAGCTTGAGTGTTTGAAGGGGGAGCTCTCCTCCAGAGAGTACATTTTAAAGAGACTGTTGCCTCCAGACCATTTCACCTGTTCTAGGAACAGGCTGGAGAAACACTGGTTTGGGATTTTAACCACATGAGCTGAAGCAGCAGCATCCCACTGTGAAACAGACTGAGTTACAGTCTGTACTGCAGGCGTTTTTTCAGGTAACATCAGGCATGTACATGAATTCCAAGTTCAGCAGTTTAGAGAATGCTGCTTCCTGCCCCCTTGGAGATGCCTGGGTGAGTTTAAAGCAGCAGAGATTTAATGCTTGCACAGAGTGCCTGCAGCAGGTACCAGAGCAGCCTGGAGCTACTGCTGCTCCTCCCATGTGGCATTTCAGAAAAGCAAACTCTGAGGAACTGTGAGCATTCTAACACAGAGGGGAACAGAGATCAAAGCTATCTGTTGGTTCTCATGAACATTTTATCCACAAAGCTCCTTGAGAGCAATGGGAAGACAGTCTTAACAGAAGATCTCAGGGCAGTCAGAGGGGCACAGTGCACCTGTGTATAACTGAACCATCCAAGAACAATGAGCTTACAGATACACAACTTTTTCATTTGTAAACTGTGAGGAGAAAATGGCAGTGGGATCCTTTGTGCAGGTACAGAATTCACCCCTTACCTCTGGGCTGCTGTTTCCTAAGAACAAAGAACAACCCACTTACCACTTTTGGCTTGAAGGGAGGGTCCACCTCCCTCTTCTCTAGTGCTGTCCAGTTGATTGTTTTGAAGAAAGGATGGTCTCTGATATTCCCAGTGACCCCAAGTCGTTTTGCTGGATCCCTTTCAAAGAGCTGCAGGAGAAGACACCCAGTAAAGAGCTGCTCCAAAGGTGCATGGCAGTGCAAGAACTACAGGTATGGTGTTAAAACAACTCAGGGTGCTGACTGCAAACAGAGCATTAGGAATTAATCTGACCTGGCTTTCCCTTTGTCAGAGCAATTTGCTGATAAACAGCTCCTTGATGAGGAGATCTGTCTGTCCTGCACAGAGGCAGTACCAGCCCCCCAGGGATCATCAGCCCTACCTTTTCCAAGATATCCTTTGATTCCTTGGTGATCCAGCGTGGGTAGTGAGGGGTGTCCACTCGGATTGACTCAAACAGTTCATCTTCATCATCCCCATGGAAAGGGGACTGGCCAATCAGCATCTCATAGAGCAGCACCCCAAACGACCACCAGTCCACGGAGAACGTGTACCGCAAACCCTGCAGGATCTGCGGCGCACAGGAGGAATTCAGGTAAGAGGCAAGAAGCAGCAATACATCCCAAAAATCAGATTTTTTCAAGAGGTATTTCAAGAGACAGTCTTTAATGACTAGAGCACTTAGGGAAAAAATAAAAATCCATCTCTCTGGGAAATTGTGGACACTGATGCAGAGCTGTGGTTTTACCCCAGGCTGCTGTTTGTGGGAATGTGGCCAGCTCCATGGACAGGTCTTTGCTCTCATTCAGAAATTTTCTCCCTTAACTTTAAATAACCATAGACTTAAAAAACAGCCTCTCTTGTTTCTTTACAAGGTGAAGGGAGAAACAAGTAGTGATGCAAAGCAGATTCCTACAGAAGTCTTTGATAGAATTTATAGCTTTAAAAGCTAAATACCTTTGTTAAGCTGCTTTGCAAATGAGATTTAAAAAACCCCAATAAACTAACACACAGAATTAAACTCTGTGAGATTCCCCTTAAAAGCTCCTTTTGTTTTGAATTCTGGTTGTTTGCACAGGCACAAGTCTCTTGTCCATCTGCAGTGCCCATATAGATTCATTCTGCAGGAGCTTCATAGAAGTGCTGGCTACACCTAATCCCCAGCTCTTAAAAACCTGAGCATTTTAACTTTCCAAACCCACATTTTTTTAAACTTACAGCTACAGAATATTTTAAAATCTGAAGTACCTTCTATAAAAAACACAGATACAATTTTTTTCTCTGATTTTGACCTCTAATTAGACTTTCGGAACTATTAGCCTACAAGCAGGTGAATAATGCAGCTCTTGTGCCATCAGGGCACTCAGTCCATGCCAGCAGTGTCTGTGCCATACTGACCTCGGGAGCGATGTAGTCGGGGGTCCCACAGAAAGTGCTCGCCTTGTTGTCACCAACAACGTTTTCTTTGCACATTCCAAAATCAGCTATTTTGATGTGGCCTTCTTTATCAAGCATCACATTGTCCAGTTTTAGGTCTCTGCAAAAAGTGTTTTTAAAATGTGTTTTAAGTCGTTTTTGTAATCAGATGGACTGTTCACTGATAAACACCTCCCCAACTGCACACACACAGGCTTTTCAAGAAAAATAATCATCCATCAACACAATCCATCCAAAATGGTACTTTTGTGCTTTGAAGGCATGAGGGACAAGGGAAGAATTCTCTCTTGTCAAGGAAAAGAAGAGGCTGAGGTGCATATATAGAATGTGACCTTATAATCCTCCACGTTTGCTTTCAGATGCAGAAGCACGGCCAGAACTTCTGTTGCTGCTGGAAGGCAGCGTGAGTTAATGCCCCAGCAGCTGACACAGCAGTGCTGCATCAGCTCCAGGGCTCAAAAGGAGGATTGTGCTGGATTCTGAGAGCCTTTGGCAGGAATTTGATTGTTTGAAACCTGCCCAACTCTTAGCACTACCTGTGACTTGGTCCTGGTTACAGCACAAGTTCATGTGTTATGGCATGGCCTGTGAAGGGTCCTATTCATGTCTTTTCTCAGAACAACACTATTCAACCAAGAAAGAGCTTTTTTCCCAGCAGTTTCCAAAAGCTACATTCCCTCCCTTTGACCGTGCTGCATTTTTTGTCCATCTGGCTGCAAATGCACATACCAAGGAGGGCAGGCTGAAGAGAAACTGAACAGCCCTGTGCTTACCAAGGGCTGAAATAGAGCAGAGAATTTCACATAAGAACAGGGCAGTCTTTTGTCCTGGGTAACTGAAGTTCCCAGTACCAGCAGTGGATCAGGGTCTGGCCCTTGATGCTTCAACCTGGTGAGGCAGAGGCATCGATGCTGTGGTTTCACCAGAAGGCAAAAGCAGGGAACTTTCACCTCAGTGGTTTGCTCAAGGAGCCTCTCCCTCACCTCCACACTAATTAGACTCATGATTCGAAGGCAGTGTTTGAAAGTAACTGAAACAAAACTGCTTTTGTGTAACACAAGTCCCATTCCATCATTCCAGTTGCCAAGGAAAAAACCACACAAATAAAGATTCATCTCAGGCATGTTAATGGCCTTGGAACTACATCAGATCTCTGACAGACAGCTTGTGTTTGTTACATCAGTCAGTAATTCAAAGATGCATGAAGTGCTAAGGCAATTCCCAGGTCCCAGCCTGGAGCTGGCTGGTACTCACCTGTAAATAATGCCTTTGCTGTGAAGAAACTGCAGTCCACATAAAATTTCAGCTCCATAAAACCTGAAAAGACCAAAACCATCTTTTAGTGTTCACTCAGTTACAACAGTCAATACAGGTAGCCAAAATAATGCTGTGGGCATCTTTTCATGGAGTGGGAAGCACTGTACACATCTGTAAATCCCAATGTGTGTGTTTATGCAGGCAGATGCTGCAAGGTAATCCCTTCACCACACATCGGCAGTGTCCCACACCAAACAGCACAGGGGACACGGCAGCAGCTGCTGTCAGGCTTCATCCCTCTTCCCTCAGGGAACTCCATCTCTGTCCTCCTCTTTAAAAACAGTCTTTGTATGGTTTTAGGGACAGGCACGTGCCTTTGAAAGAGAGCTATGGGAGCTCAGTCCCCCAGGATTGCTGCAGGAGGGACGGGGCACCAATGGCAAAGTTAGAATTGGGCATCACCCGTCCCTCTGCACCTGCCTGAAAAATGCCATCCCTTCAGGGGCACTCTCCTCAAAAGAAAGAGGTGATAATCTAGGGCACATGAAGGAAAATCTGAAAGAATGCTTCCCTCTGCCCCAAAAAGCATAATTTTTTTTTTAATTGGAAAAACACAAAACTGTTTCAGTTTCTGTATAGCAGATGAATGTTGGTCCAAAACAAATAGCACAGAATATAACCCAGAGAGGATGCCAGATGCACAGATGTTTGCTGGGATCCAGGTAAGATGGAGGGGCTTTATCCACATTTTTGCTGGGGAGTGTGGGAAGGGAGCTGACCTATACAACCTGCTGCTGTTTTTGCCAGACTTCTTGTGATCCCATCCAGTCAGCAACCCTTAGTGCAGTGCCAGTAATAGAAGTAATTTAAGTAATTTTCCTGGGGCTTACAGACAGGTCCAGTGCTCTGCACTGTTACTTTCTAAGGTTTACATGCCACCCCTTCAGTGATGCCATTACAACACCCATGGTTTGCATGAGAGAAGTAGAAACTGAGCTCAAACTAAAAATGATAGCTAAAGTAACAATAATACAATATTTTTGCATCCTTTAAACATCACTGGAGCTGAAAATACCAGTCACAGATAACTGACACAAATGCACTTACTAAACAAAGAGCTTACCCATTTAATTAGCATCTCATGGAATGTACAGTGTTTTGTACTATCCTGTCAATTTAGCAACAGCAGTAAGTGTTGAACTTTTCCCCCCCATGCTGTTTTCCAATTTTTTCCATCTGAATACTGTCCTAAAGTACACTGAAGCTGTAGCTTTTACTTTTCAGTGCTGGCTCATGTTGCAATTTATTTTGGACCTACCCATAAAGTACAACATGACACTGCAATGTAAATTAAGGAATCCCAACTCCACACATCATTAAGCGAACTTCATTGCATTCAGCCAGTGCCTAGAAACATGTTTTCAACCATCAGCCACTGCAACTTGACTGCAGGCAAGGAGGGGCACAGAACCAGAGGCCATAAAGAGATGAACTCGTGCATGGAGGTGGGGAGGGAAGGGCTGAGGACTCACGTGGCTCTGTAGAGGTCAAAGCGCCCCTTGTCCTGGATGTGGAACATCAGGTCTCCCCCATTCAGGAACTCCATCACAAAGAACAAGTGATCCTTTAGCAGATAACCAGGAAATGGAACAGTTACTGATGCTATCCAGCCATAAATGAAGTAGCAATGTACCTCCAGGGGACCAAGCTGCCACCTCCCTCTTCTCCTGAAGGATTTTTGGTTTCATGCACCCCTATGAGGCTCCTACAGAGCTGAGTGGTCTGGTCTTGTAAATATAAATATCTGGTCCTGTATTCTGTTGGTTTCTAGACTTAACACACACTGAAACAGACTTACTGATTTCAGTCTGTGACAGTCATCCTTTTCCCCTCACCGAGGGTAAAACTCAGATTAAGAACTTAATTAAACTCCTTCTTATTCCAGACTGCATAGATGTTTTTCTGATCTTATTCTGTCCTTATCAAGGTATGTTTGGTCATACTCATATTTACTTTCCACCAGGCCCATGAATTGCACAGAGCACAGGAAAAGGACATTTAATTCTTGCATCACTAAATTACTTTCATTTGACTGCTGGTATCAGCATCCATTAAAGGCTCAGTCTCTTGGGTTGCTGTCATCATTTAAATTTTTCTCACCTTTGTCTGAAACGTGCAGTAAAGATGTGTGAGAAATGGATTTTCCCAGGCAAGAGCAAGGACCCTCTTTTCCACCATGGTACATTCCACATCATCATCAATTAGCACCACGTCCTTTTTCAGAGCTTTGATAGCAAAGAATTCATTCTTCCCTTTCAGCTCTGCAAGCAGAACCTACAAAAAATGAAAGATGAGAGTACAGCACGTGTAGGAAAGACTGGTGCTGATGTATCAGTGAGGGAAAGCCAAAGGTGGTGCACTGGCAATTAAAAAACGCATTTAAATGGGAAAGATGAGGGAGGTCTGGAAGGTGAAGCTGCTGGACACAGATGAGGAGATGGGGCTCAAGGACCACGAGCCACAGGCAGTTTTTCTGTCAATGCTTTGTGAGTGCATAAAGAGCAGCCAGGCAAAGCCTGGACTGGAGCTGGAGCTGCAGTTTCAGAGACAGCAGTGGACAGAACCTGTAGAGGCCACACTGCCCTCCCAAACATCCCCTGCCACTGCACTGGGGCATTGGGAGGGAACAGAGCTAGAATGTCCATTCGCACAGGGTATGTGCATTAAAGGGCAATTCCTCTGCCTCTATGCTAAACACTGACAAACTGTTGTGCACTATAATCACTTTGGGGTTCACACAAGATCCAGCTGATGAATTTCCAGTGTCTTTGACCAAGATGTCTACATACAATTCTGTTAGAAGATCACTGACCCACTGTGAGACCTTTCTGGTTAAAGGAAAGAGCCCATCACATTGCAGAGATCAAGCCAGGCAGACACCTGAACTCTCAGTTTGTCACATACCTTTCCAAAGCTTCCTTTCCCTAGCACTTTGTGGAAGACAAAGCTGTCTATGTTGAATTTTCTTCTTGCAGTTCTTGGCACTGGCTTGGTTGTGTTTACCTCCCAGAGCTTGTCGTACTCGCTGTTATCTGCTGAGCAAAACAGGGAGAGGAGAGTTCAGGGGATGCAGGAGCCCTGCAGGACTCAGAGCCCTGGCTAAGAATGAGGTACTGACACAGCATTGCAATGCATCTGCTGCTGGAATTACTGGTGAACTTAAACATAAGGGACAAGTCCTAGGTAAGCTTTCCATGTGGTCAGGAGATGGTAAAAAGACAGACATGCTGCTTTTTTAACAGCACTTATTAAAAAAAAAGTCTAACACAAGGCAAGAATGAATAACTTCTTAAATTGTCTGGTAGGTAAGTGGCTGTATCGAAACATCGTCTGTTTCCTCACCTGTTGAGTCTCCTCCTGGAGCTTTATGTTTCTTATCAAAATCTTGATAAATACCAACACTTTCTACAGATCCAGAATCAGACCTTCGTGTAGATTTCTGGGGAGAAAGGGAACATTTGAAATTATATTAGCACTCTTACTTTAGAAATAGAGTAATAGCTTTAAGTGTAACATGATGGCAGAATAAACCTTTCTTTTTAATTATTAACTCCCAGTATGTATCTTTTCTCAAGCAGTTTGGTTCACAGACTATTTGGTCACTTTCTTTACAGCTGCACATCAGCCATTTGCTTTATTTCCTTCACTGCAAGAAAATAAGTCACTGAAATTCCTGAACAGTCCATGTTCCATTGTTCATTGCAAAATTATTAAAGGTATAATGGTTTAAACCATAGTGGAAGGGATTTGAACTGTGGGGAAATGTCCCCTTGGATGTCTGCTCATGTGAAAGAGGAGATGGGAATCACTGCTTTACTGGATACGCTGAAGCCATATCTGGATGTGGCCTTAGCACAGGGAAACAACTTTTACATATGGAAGATCCCTGAGATCAAATTTCAGTAAGGAAAAGATTGAGCTCCTGTGTCATGAAAGAGCTGCCACAACAGCTCTCACTGTTCTCAAAGTAAATATCCTGTGAAAGCTCAGGAATACACATCTCAGAGGAAGCACTGTTGGCTTTTGTGATATATTTTCCTGTTTTATTTCAGAGCTTGTGTCTGAATCTTTATTTGCAGAAGCTGACCACAAAGGATCATGCTGCAGCAGGAGATGAACAATGCAAGCTACTGAGGCCAGCAATAATTCCAGAGAGGTTTTCTGTGTGTATGTGTATGTATATGTATATATATATCAGATGAATAAAAAATGAGACTAGCTGGTATATTTTTCCTTATTCACTTAATTTTATCATTAAAGTGGAATTTTAAAGTTGAAGCATGTAAAAACAGATTTCAGCATTCTGATGCCACTGATTAGCCCATTAAACAGAAAAGAACAGAATAATCTTGGCACTGCAGAAGAAGAAAATTGGATTTCAGGAAGCCACACACCTTTTAAAAAATTGTTTAAGTGGCATACTCCCTTCCCTATTTCAGTTTCAAGCTATTGATATCTTTGTTAGTCTCTATAAGTGTCAAATTAAAAAAGACAAAGCTGTTTGCATTTCCTCTTTTCCAAATACAGTTTCCCATAAAAGTGATGCAGAAAAGATGATGTGAAAACCCCCAAACGCTCTGAAAACAAATAATTACCTGAGAAATGGCAATAAATCTTACCTGGCTAACTTGATTTAAAGCTTCAGCTAGCAACTTCTGGTTTATTCCACATAAGTTTGCCACCTTCTTCTGGCATTTATGATGCACATTCATCCCACATTCTAAAAGAAATGTAAGGATTGTTATACGAGCATCAGGAAAATGCTGACATTACCACAAACAGGGCTGTTCTGTGCAGTTCAGAAACCTTTTTTTATGACCAGACTGGACATGGACCTGTCATTGCTACCAAAATTGCAGTTTTTATCCTTTAACACAATGAAGGCTAAAAAAAGGTTTCACAAGGGAAAAACCTCCAATCATCATTACTTTATTCTCAAAATCTGTGACAATGAGGATCATACTGCCTTTTTGTGGGGGAATTATAAAAGCAATATTTACAGTAAACGCTTTGAATAGACTTTGAGATGCTATGTTGAGTCAGTCTCCAAATTTCAGCTATTCCCAAGGCAGTAATTTTGATAATGCTCAAGATTGCACCTCTGCAGTGTTTCCTGACTCCTTCAGCAGCTCACCTTGGCTGAGCTGTGCCACGAGACCAGTACCTCTGTCTCTCTTTTGTACAAAAGCTTTTTCACCCCATACGGACGAGACGAATCCCACCCTACACGACACAAGGAAAGGCACAGTGTGCAACACCAGCAGTCCCCATGGGGGAACAGCAAAAAAGCACAGAGAACTCCCTCCTCCTCCTCACCTTCACACTTGAGCCCTTGCCTGACCAGCCCCCAGAGCAGGCTGCCACAGTGGTCACAGAAGGTGGGGCTCATGTAGTTGTAGACTCGGAAGCGGTGCGGCATGTCGATGTTGAAGCGCTCCTTCTGGAACTGAGCACAGCCACAGCCATGTCACCTCAGCCCTGCTCCCTTCCACAGCCTCTGCCCACACACAGCACCCACCCTCACAGAGCTTTCAGATGCTTTTCTTACTTGGAAGCTTTGCCCACTGCCTGTTACAGAACTTTGCACAGCTTTAAGCAAAGACAGAACCTCGGGTTGTACAGCCAAGCATCTCCCAAATGGAGCTGTGAGCTTCTGTGCAAGGTTTTGTTAGTTCAGCAATGTTTAATTACATAATTACACTCTAAATATATTGTTTCAGCTCTTACCATTGTGTCCCTGCTGTTGGCTGCAGTACCAGTACACCTCCCAATGATTTTATCAATGCATTTCTTATGAATAGCAGCATTGCATTCTTCAAGACATGCACAAGAAAAAAAAAGGATTCATTCATTCAGATAATAAATACATGGGATGAGGTGTTTGCATTTAATGGCAGAATGTAAAGATCACACTCCTGGATCACACTATATACACCAAAAGTTTACTTTCTATCAAGATAATAATCTTTTTTAAGCTGGTTGCTCCACCCCTTTTCTTTTACCATAAACTTCATTTCTAAACTAAATCAGCAATGCCCCAGCATTTGATAACAGAAGGACAATATTATGCTTTTGAGTTCTACCCTTTGATAGCTCCTCCCTGCTTGGAGTAATGCACAGATCTATGCCAAGTCAAAGGTGATTTTCAATGCAGCTGTAAAACCCCTCAATAGTAATTTACTTTAGAAAAGGTTTCACAAAAAACTGCTATCATAAATGAGTGCAACTCTTCAACAGCATTACACACTTCTGAGAAAAATAGCTAAGTCTAAATCTGATACTGAAATCTCAGGTAGGAATCACAGGTTCCTTTGGTTATTGTGCAAAACTGCCAATTAACTTCTACTACTAACCATAGTGATGATGCATTGTGCTATGCATATTTACAAATTTTTTTCAAGATCTCCAGATTCATGTGGAAAGCAGCATAAGAAGAAATTAAAAAAAAAAAATCAACTTACGTCTACATTTGTATCCCTGCTTGTTGAGTCCCCTGAAAAACAAATTATAAAAAAGGAAATCAATACATTTTCTGAAATAAAAGATGGCTGGTTTTTATTTTATTTTCACCATGTCAAACAACGCATTAATAAATTGGTCTAAGTTCTGGTAATCAGAATCCTCTGTCTTAGGAAAGCAGGGTTTAGAAGATAAGGTCCTGTATTTGATAGACCAGCAAATTAGGAGGAAAATCCAGAAACAACAAGGTTTCAATTGCATGGAAAATCCTCCCAACCTAACTTAGGACAAAACCAGCCTTACTATGAAAGGGATCCAACTTGCGCCTCTCTGGGTCTCTAGGCTGCCATCAGTCATTCCACATCTCAAAGCCTGGCCATTATTTTCTCAGACCCACCCCCTTGTTCTCCTGGGGCAGAGCTGCTGATGATCATGGCCAGATATCACTTGATGCTGATGGAGTTCCTGCCTATTATTTTAGTGGCAAAAATGTTAAAGCTCTATTTCTCAGTGTGAAAGACAACTATAGGTCTCAGGTATAAAAATGCCCTTATTGAGTATATAACTTCAATTTCCCAACACAAATTTATTTGTCATGTTTTGTCTGAGTATATCTGAAGCAAATTTCGCAGTAATTTGGCCCTTGGAGCTGGGGGAAGCTTAGATTTTCTTTCTTACCATACAAAGTCTCTGCAGACAGAGCAAAATGTAGGCTGTCCAAAGAAGGTGGCAATAAACTCATGACTTTTGATGTAGTGGATTTTGGCTTGCTTGATGGCTCCTCTCCTGTTGATAGTTACTGTCCCATCCTCTTCCCTCATCGACTGTCTGCAGTCTGAGGGGGACACAAGAAGACACATTTTTAATACTTCCAGGTATTACAAAGGTTAATATTTGCTTTTCCCAAATGTTCAGTTTGTTTTCCTTTTTCTGACTCATGTTTCTGTTCATTTTACACCTGCATTCTGCAGACTTTCAGTCCATCAGGGGTGGTACAGGTGCACACATTGCTTCTTCCCAAGGTGTCCCTGTGCTCTGTGCAAGCACTTTCCACTCCTGCTCACACAGAAAAAGCCTTCAGCTGATGAACTGGGAGCAAAGAGCAGGGAGGGAACACAGTTTTGATAGATAAGTGACAACCACTGTTGGTTCTTGAATAAAAAAATCTATGATTTCTGTTCTGTGATTTATGTTTAATATGAGTAAGTATTTTATTAGAAGCAGGAAGGTGAGCAGAAGCCTTTCCATGCTGCTACTCCACATGCCCTCCTGAACCAGGACTACAGCAGAAATTCAGATGAACTGCTGCAGGACCTTCTGGGTGACCACAGGACCATCCTACCGGAAGGTGACTTTCTTCCAGTCTCCAGGATCATTAAGGAGCAAAGACAAATGAGATTTTCAGTTAGACATTTCCATTTTGCTGTTTCATAACATTCATGTTTTATCTTTCCACGAGTCCCAGTCTCATTCCTTTCCCCTTCTAGCCCTCGTGGAGTCAAATTATTCAGTATTACAATAATACTACCTGCTCCTATCTGCTGTAGCATCTAATACTGGATCACATAGAAATCATGTGTAGCATTAGGCCAAGAAATAAAACAACAAATTCTCAGGCTCCAAGTCCAGCTGGCTCACACAGGTCCTCATTAGTGGTTATGGTTATTTTCACTCATTTCCAAGGAAGCTTCTGAGTTTCTTTCACAAAAATGCATCTTTGTGGCTGTAAGACTGAGACACAAACTCAGACTATTTAGTCTTAACCAGGGATTTTTGAGTCACAGGGGTTTGTAGCAGAGGTAACCCAATGCAGGTATGTCAAGAGACTGGGTAACTGATTTAACCCAAGAACACATTTCTTGTCTGTTGAGGGACAATCCCATCCAGCAGGAAAAGATAAAGGCTTGAGCTGGCAACGAGGAGCTGATCAACTGCTAACTCCATCAGCTCTGGCCAGCAGCTTGTGGGTCCCAGCCTGGAAGAGATGTGGACATAGCTCATGTGTCCAAAGTGCTGTAAAGCTGAGGGCAACAGCATCTTGCTGTGTGCAGGCTGGAAATTTCCACAGTAATGGAGTAAGGAAAAAGCCAGAGGAGCATTTTCCCCATTGTCAATATAATAGTTTTTAAAATTTGCTCTGTTGCATTGCTGCCTTTTATCGCTATCAGGGGAGCCTTGCTTTTAGCACTGACAGAAGCAGATCTGTGTCCTTTGCCAAGTCACACTCACTGCAATGCCTGAGCTCGCTACAGAGTTACCCAGGAGCTCTGGTTTTCTGGCTGCTAGGTGCACTTGATTCTTGTCATTTGTTTTAGCTGGCTGCCACCACTGCTATTCCAGCAGACTGCTGAACCTGGAATACAATCTGGCATGTGACACCTTTCTGAGTGTCCCAAACTAATTTATCTGTCGCAGCCAGCAGCAGTCTTAGAAAAGAAACAGCATCATCAGCTCAGATATTGAGGAAAGATTAAGCATATTATTGAAAAGAAAGTCCAAAAAAGGTCTCCAGGTTTTGCCACTAGGTATTAATGTACTTTCCTGAGAAACTGGCCACCCGGTTCAGAGAAAAACCCATCCTGACAGCCCCTGAAAGGACCTTCCAATGTGCATGGTGACAGTCCCTTAGTCACCCCTGCCCCTCCAGGAACAGGATTCCTTCTCCTTGTTCAAACAGGCTGCTGAATTCACCCAACACAAACTCTTCAGCTGCTGCACTTCAGCTTGTGGCAGTCTGCAAACTGTGCTATCTGTGTTTAATCCTGCTGAGCAAACACACAGACCTCACCCACTGCTGCCCAAATGCTTCAGGGAAACCACACTGGTGTGGTGCAAGGGAAACAAGGTGCTTAAGAGGCAGCAATACCTCACCTTGTTTGCTGCAGCAAAGGATGTCTTGGTAAGGAGATTTAATCAGTAACAGCAAGGAAGCAGAGAAAGGCCTTTTGCTTCATGGCAGTGTTCTGAGGAGATCACCTGTGATGCAGCAAAGTACCAGACAAAAGCCTTCCTGAAGTCCATAACAAGCAAACCAAGTGTTTAGTGAGGAACAAACATCTCATGCTGAAATACTTGAAGCAATCTAGTATTGGTGATACTGCATGCAGAAGTCTCTGACAAAACTTGTTTTTATAGGAAGCACCAGTGTTTCCTCCCTGTCTGAAGTCCTGATACCAAACTTAAGAGAAATACATGAGACTGACACTTATTTCTTTAAGAGGGTAATTATATAAACTAATCACTTTGGGTTTTTTCCTCTTTTTTTTTTCTTTTTATTTTGCACATTTTCCCTGGGTACACTTTAATGGGGAAGAATGCTTGATCACATCAAAACCTCAAAATCTGTATGTGAGAACACAGAGACTTTACAACCTTGCTAGATGCCTTTGCCAAAACCAACCAATATAACAAAGAACAGCTGAAAACATTGTCTGGTTCAGAAGCAGCTCAGAGGTTTGGAGAGCAGCTGTGAGTCAGGTTCATCTGGAGTTGAGGTGGCTCTGAAATTATGGTGTAATTGCAATTTACTGTGGGCATGTTTAACAAGTTATTTTTAATGTGTAAATTGCCTTTAATGTGTATTGCTCCAGAAAAGTTTTAAGCAGCTCAGCCAACCATGGAGTTAACTAGGAGAATAAAGGCTTAATTTCAGAGATGCAGAGACAATCAACAACTGCAGGGAAGTAACTTTCACAACAACTGCATGGATGCAGGGTGGAGATGAGGGGGATGGAGAAACACAAAGGGAAAAACTTTGCTTCCCCTTCTAAGCAAGCCGGGATTTCCAGAAATGAAATGCTTGTCATGAACCAGCACATGGTCAGAAAGGGCAGGTACAGAACAGCTGAATCAGCAGCTAGGGTCCAGGTAACCACTGCAGCCTGCAGTTGATATTAATCATTTTTGACCCAGCACACACCATTAAACATAATCTGTTTCCTCTGCTGAGAGCTGTGGTTAATATTTATCATTGACATGTTCATGTATTTCAAGGTGCCTTCTCAAAACTCGCAGCTGATCTGACACAAACACCCAGAACTCCTCTGTGCTGAACACTCCTGAAGAAACCACGAAGCAGGGCTGGGAACTGGCAGTGCAGCCCCCCAGACTGCTGGGAACACCCCCTGCATTCTCTGTTCAGCTGCAGGGCCTGTTCTGCTGAACACTTCCCAGTCCCCACAGCCACCAACACAACACCCAACCCATGGCCTGGAAAACATTTACCACAATAATATTGCTGGGGCTCTGCTGAGCTGTGATGAACCTCAAGGTGAGATGTCACATGGTCTCAACTGAACCTCAGAAGTCCAACAACAAAGAGAAACAACCTCAGGATAACCCTAGTAGTTTTTCTTAAAAAAAAAAAGAATTGAGAAAAATATTTACCCTCTTCAGAGTTCATTTTTCATTTTAACCTGCTCATTTCATGGTGCTGTTTGTGGAGAGGAAAGAGAACAGTGCTACGGTCAGAGTCTGGGAACCAGGATTTCAAACAGGGACAGGAAAGGAATTTTCTGAGCTGCTTGCTCAGGCTGAGATTTGTCTGAAACTTTTAAATTAATTACAAAACCCACTAACATTTCTGTTCAGTGTCTGTCTCCTTCTGCTGTTCTGCAGCCTTGCACTTGGCTTTGTTTGAAAGTTAAGTGCACCTTCAGGTCAAGAAAAATATTAATCTCTCAGAGCAATCATTAAAAGGGAAAGCTTGTTCCTGACAAAGGAGACTTTCCCAGCATGGACTGTCTCAGAGGCAAACTGCTCTTTAACCTGGTCCTGGAGAAGATTGCTTTAAAGATCATCAGTTAAAAATTATTAAAATGTTAAAAACCCCAAGAAACCATTTACAGAAGTAGAAGTTTCCCAAAGCCTACAGTTCTGTGGCATGAACTTGCTATGTTAAATCATTCTGGTCTTTGTGCTACCTCTCTTCAGAGGATCATGGGTTGGGGTTGGAGCATTTATTTGTAATGTCTGCCAGAGGCAGGGATATCTTGCACTAGACCAGGTTGCTGAGAGCCCCATCCAGCCTGGCCTTGAACAAATCCAGGGTGAAGTCCTGCCATGGCCAGTGTGTGTGTGTGTGTGTGACCTTTCCTAGGCATTCCTGACACCAATGGCCTGGTAGAAAAGTGTAAAACAGAGCACCAGCTTTAACAAGCCCTGCTTTTCAATCCAGGTTTAAAAATGCCCAGAACCAAACACACTCCAGCCTGTGTAGTGCTCCCACCCACCCAGAGCTGCAGTGTGAACACGGCCCGTGCTCAGTGCACAGAACTCTTGTTTTACGGCTCAGTGTTTTGGTAAATGCTGCTGCAGACACTTCTGGTATCTCATTTGTGATAATAAAACCAGGAATAAACTGGAAAATGGGTCTTCTCTCTCTTTCAAATTACACAGTAAAACCAACAGATATAGCACCTCAATATACAGATACAGATCTAAAGATACAGATCTCAAGCATCTCAAACTTCTACTGAAGGTACAAACTATATCAGATTTTCTGTGCTTCACACATGTTAGCTACCTTAGGAACCACAGACACACCAACCTGCTATCTATGAAATCACCACACCTGCAACTGTCTGATTCTCCTAAAGAAAAATCAGAAGATAAAGCCTGCAGATGTTTTTTTCAATTCATGCAATTGCATTTCTGCTGCAGATTAGAGATGGGAGGTGCCACTGAATCATCTCCACATTTGCCAGATTTCTAGAAACAGCATTTTCTCAGTTAAATGATTAAATCATACCAACATCCCCATGTACAATTAAAAGGTTCAGTTCTGGCTCTTCAGCCCTCATCACTGTTATTTATTAAAAATGTGACCATCCTTCCACAAAACACCTTATCCATAGAGATGCTTTCTTCAAACTCTACTTTAGGCCCATACAATGTCCAGACTGAAATGGCAAATCTATTATTTACCCTATTATTTTTTCACAGATAACTCAGAAAAATGCTAAAGTCTCATGCTTCCCCAGAACTCAACACACAGAGAACAACATATCCAAAATGTATGCAGCTCTCTGGTTCATGTCTCTCTCCCAGAATTCAGAGAATTGAGATATCAAAAGCTTGCATGTAAATTACTCACCTTCTGGTACTTCTAATGGCATTTTAAGGAAAAAAATCACTGTCCCTTTCTGCAGGAAGCTGTAGCCAGCAAAACAGCAATTCAGGATTCAAACCCAAGACACAAGCACACTCCCACAGCTGCTAACACTGCACAAGACACTCAGGAGAGTGAGGCTCTGTGTTTTCTTACTCGAGGAGGTCATTAACCACATTTGAATAAACAAAGACCAAGCAAAGCATTAAACTTATTTCAACTCCCACCTATTAAAACTAAAGCTGCTTTACAGAATTATAACCTAGTTTCAATACTACAACGAGAGAAGGAGGGGTAGAAGGAAAACAATTTCAAAATTAAAATTGAGGTTAACACCCTGTTCTCGCATTTCACACAACAGGAGAAAAGCTTTTGAGTTTCCAGCACAAACTCATATTCAAATCACAGGACAGAAGACAAAATGTTCTTTGACAGCTCTAAGTCAGGGCTCTGCAGTCCCCATTTTATAGGGTCTAGGAAGAAAAAAACATTAAGATTGGTAAACTTTTCATATGCAGCCCTAAATTAACTGGTCAGGCCTCAGTCTGCAAAAAGAATATTCAAATGAAAAGTCTCAGTGTAGTCTACCATGGAAGAACCATTAACACCAGCTTATTTGGTGATTTTTTTTGCTCTAAGAATATACCTGGTAATGGAGCAACAACGTTCTTATTTCTCTGCTCTGCAGCAGAGGAAAGCAGTTTTCTCTAAAGGTAGCAGAATGTTTGCTACTTAGAAGAAAGGTTTGAAAAACAGCAGCTTCAGTTTGCAAAACAAGCCAAAGAAAGAATTAGTCACTTTTGTGAAGTGCGTGGAGCTTTTCAAACAAAAGGTAGCACGTATAACTCAAAGATACAAATGGCAGCAACAGAATAAACCAGGGAACAACTGAAATACCAGTTTCAGAACAAGCCTTTTTTAGTATTTTAGAAACAGCTACCACAGAGTTCAGTATGCAAAGGCAGGTCAGAGGGAGAGCAAAGTGACAAGTGCATAGGAAGGAATGTGAACTGTCCCTGAGGGTTTCAGCAGGGTGGGGAATGGAGGTTGGCACAAACATCCCTGCACTGCACCAGCAAACCTCTCTGCTCTCACATTGGTAAGTGCTGATTTAACTGGAGAGAACATTTACAGCAGTGCAATGATGAGCCAAAAGTCAGTGTTTGCCTATTTAGCAGCATTACACACTGACATAAGGGAGGTTTACAACCTTGAGGAGGAGTAGTTTGTTAAAATGTATTGATATTTGCAGTGTTCACATTAAAGTATCAGATTGAGTGACTCTCCTTCACAAAAATATAGATGCATAAAAGTCTTGAAAGGCAATTTCCATCACCTCTGTGGTTTAGTTACCAAAAATGTATCAGCGACTAATTTCATATAAAGCAGAAGGTAAATAGGAACTCATTGCAAATGTCAATGGTCAAAAAAGTGCATTAAGATGTGACTATTAACTTGCCAATTAGAATATAAATGCATGACTTAATGATCTGTTTGGTATTTAGGCTTCATCTACCACCATCTGCAATCCCTAATAAAGGCAACAAAAAGAACTGCAAGAACATTGTATCTATTTTTAAATTATTTTGATTACTGAGTAAAATTAATGTAGTACTTTCAGCACACAAATATATTACCTTCCTACTAACAGCTAATAATAAATTATGGAAGGTTTTCACTTATGCCATCTCTACTTTCCTACATGTCTGTGTGGAGAGGAGGAAATATGCTTCAGCCTCATTAAATAAACAACTGAAAATACAGAAACTGGGTTTGTACAGGTTTGCTTGAGAAACTTCTGGGTGTCCAGGAGAAATGGATTTGTGTATATTGCATTAAATATGTATGATCAGAGTACCATTGCCTCAAGAAACAGCCTTGCACAGGAAACTATGAGAAAGACCAAAATGAGTATTTCCTAATAAATGGCTCATACCAGTTTAAATGCAACCTGAGAAAAGCTCCCACTTACAGACTCTTTAAAGTCCCAGTATTTTTTTTGATTTTGCTTTAAAGTGTTGACTTTCCATAGACACCCAAGCCACAAGCACATAGGGTGGGTTTTGTTGCCATCACAAAGATAAAACATCACCTCTGAAATGTAACCTATGCACATCACATTCTATCTTCAGTGTCTTCTTCACAGAAGGCACAAAAATGTATGGTACCTTCTCAATGAACTTGTTCTGGACAGCAGAACTGTGCTCCTTCTATAAATGTCTGTGGGGGAAAAACCCACCCATGCTTCAAAATTTCCTGCTTAGTCTTTTCAGTTCTTTATTAACACATACTATTAAACTGTATAAGACTGGTAGGCTAATCTGGCAGACCAGTTATAACTTTATAACTATAATATTATTCCCAAGAAATAATGGTTTTATGACTTCTAGGATGGGAAGGTCTTAATTACAAGCTGAGCAAGTTGTGAGGTTTACAGCATTTCCTTTAGGAAAGGACTCCCCAGATACACAAATCCACACCTGAATTCTTGGGTTTATTACTGTACTTGAAGTTTCCCTCCTAGTTCATTTCCAAGGAGCCTGTGTAGGTTTCTGAAACAGACAGGTTGTTCACTTTTTAAACTGGTACATCAGATCATTGACTAGATTTGCATTTTAATACTAAACCATTCACTCATTCCTACAATCAGTTTCTGTCATTAGTGAATAGGATGCCTGAATCCCAGGAAACTCAGACCCACTGCTCCAATCCACAAAAAAAATTTCCCACATAAGCTAGAGCAAGAGATTCAACTTCTTTGCACCTAGAAAGGAACAGATAATATATATTCCATCACATCAAAACATGAGAATAGACATATTAAAGATCCAAAATTGCCTAAATGCAACAGCATTTAGAAATGAACAAATCCTGCCATGAGTGCAAATATCAAAAAATAAAAACAAAACCAAACCTCCCCCTCCAAAAAAAAACCAAAAAAAAAAAAAAACCCGACCAAAAAAACCCAAAAAACCCCAACCCAAATAAACACCTGGAAAGCAAATTAATAAAATTAATAAGATTCTACTCAGATGATTTTTTTTTTGTAAGCTACATCATTTTGTGCTTTGCAAAAAAACAACCACCTTTTTCACATAACTGACTGAAAAGAAACTATTGACAATACCTGCATCTTCCAAAAAATACTGCACAGCCATCAGCACCTTCCCCTGAGGCTGAAGGTCAAGCTGTGGAAAGAAAGATAGCAACAGTGAAGTGTGTGGCTGACCGCATCTCTCAGGAATTTAAACAGCTCTTTCTAGGGTATCAAAGTAGACTATGCAATAACTATTTGATTACAATCCTCTTCCATATCTCTCTATTGCAGCTGAGTCAGGGGCTTTTATTCTCCTGCTTTTCCTCGTGTGCTGCATGGCTTTGATGTGTCCCCAGGAGTTCAGCACGGTCAGAGTTCACACTGTTTGTCCACAGCCCTTTCCTGTTCTGCAAAGAAGTTTGCTGGCTTCTGTTTTTACTGTTAGTAAACTCAATCTGCACAGGAACCCAGTTTTAAAAGAAGTCTATACAATACTTTATGTGTTTATTGAGAGTAGAAACCATAGCGATATCAAATGCTGTTGCTGGCAATGAAAAAAAGTGATATAATCAAAATTTATTTTCCTTTCCTCCTCAAAACCATTACACATGGTTTCTGTGGCAAATTCTCCAGACCAGCAAAAAAATAAGTGCCTTTTAAGCCAACAGCTGAGGTCAGTTCCTGTGCTCAGAATGCAGCCACTAATTCTTAAACTGCTGCCTTCATAAAAGATAAGAAACCCTTAACCACATAAGAGTGACTCAATCTTCACTTCAGCACAGAGCAAAGTACCCTGGGTTACACTAAATACAACTTGGGATGAAAAATCCAGTCCCCAGACAAAAGCAAACCACAGTTACATTAGATACACCCAGGAACATATCCCCAGAAATCCCATCATCCTACTGGCATAATGAGGGAGCTCATCTCTAAGGCAGTGTCTGATACTCAGAACATTTGCCCAACAAAGCTTACAGAAGGGCAAGACCTCAGTTACAGCTACTACTGCCAGGCTGTCTCCCCACACACAAAAATAACCTTACAGGCTATGCTGAGTGGTCTCTGCTGGCCATGATGCTCTGTCCAAGTCATGGTTGTACAGAGGAAGTTTAACACTGAGGATGTCAATGTGGTACCTGTTGTGTGGGTAATCAGCAGAGGATTTGAGACCACTGAACTGGCTAAAACTGATCACTATTAGCTTTTACTCTTTTGAATAATTGCTCTTGTCTTAGAAATCAAGGTGTGAAAAAAACCCCAAGCGTAACAGGTGAATACAAACTAGAGGGATTCTACTGACCTAGGAAAATCTGTAAGCCTCAAAGGCACAAGGCATTCATTCAGCTTGAAAGAAACAAAACTAGGTCAGCCATTTGGAGGAATGAATCTTTTTCCTTACCCAGAACTCTGCTTTGCCATTGCCTTTCTTGCACCGCTCTGCCAGCACTGACACACCCACAGTCACCTCAGACAGGGGCTCTTCTGCTGCTTTCATCAGCACGATCTGGATCACCCGGCCCTCGTAAATGTGGGCGTCAAAAGTCGATTTCCATTCGGGATACATGGTGGGTTTCTTCTGAACCAGAGTTTTTCCTCTCTCTGAAAGCCACACAAAAAAAAAAAAAAGAAAAAAAGAAAAAGAAAAGAAACTGTAAAATGTATATGGATCTAGTATTTGAACTCAACAAAGTAAAAGAGGGAATACTTGTACTGAAACTACAAGCAGACTTACTGCTTCTTTTACTGTTGTTGGAACAAGGTTTAAATACTCAGTTCAAAAGTTCATGACATGGAAGGTAAAGCCCACCCTGATGGACATGCAAAGGTGGTGAAGGGGTTAACATGGTGCTAGAGAGGAGAAGGGACAAACCCTGATGTGGAACTCATAAGCTGGGTTAGTCAGTCACAACTTGCCAGGGAACACTTGCATGGCTCCAGTCTGGTACAAATCTCCATGAGGTGCCATCTGACATGGTGGATACCTACTGCTATAAGATAAATTCAGATAAACCTCACACTGACCCAGTTGAAATTGAAACCAGTGTCTGAGAGATGAAGGGCTTCACATTTCATTAATCTACTTCCAAGTTATCCCAACATTTCACTTGAATTTGTAAGTCACTCTCCTTGGCATTGTACTCCACCATGACTGCTACTTTTTAAAGGGTATTTCAGGGCCTTATCTGTTCTCTACAGTCCACGCAGACCTTGTGTAGTTAAGGAATAACAAAAAAGTTAAAGTTACCTCAAAAAATGTCCTTTTTTCCTCTTTTCCTCTTCTTTTTTTTTTTTTTTTGGTTTCCTTTAAGAGCATCTCAGCACACTCCTTTGTTAGGAGTGTGCTGAGATGCTCTACTATTCTTATTAGATGGATTTTCTTTTCCTTTTTGCCAAGAAAGGCTTGATGATCCTTGAAGTCCCTTCCAGCCTGGTATTCTATGATTCTAATACACAGCTTCAGTCCCTCCTGCTACCCATTAAACTGATTTCTTCCTGTCCATATCTTTGGCACAGAAAACAGCTAGTGACTGCACAGTCTATGATAAGCTTTGGCATATTTCTACATCTGAGTCTCTAAGTCCCATCAACACATCCAAAGTGATGATGCCTCCTAAGAAACCACATCCAGCTCTTCACTGTGACTCTGGCACACAGAGCCACCTCCCAGTTTTCCTCTGATTTGCTGCCAAGTCAATTATTCTCCATTTGTGCCCAGGTAACTGAATACAATTTTCTACATTCTACACAATTTCTGCTATTTATCAAGATTTTTTTTGCAATACAACTGTTTTCTAAGTGCCTCTCCAGCTCCGAATGATCCATTTGCTGTTATGATGTCAAGGCAGTAGTAAAGCAGATTAAATACTTGGACCCTTCCCCAGGAAGCTGCAGTGTGGTTTGTTAGATACTTAATATTTTAAAACCTTCCTGGAATCTCAAGGCAAAGTCAGTGTTCATTCATGAAGGGCTGGCTGGATGCACTCCACTCAGCTGTGCTGAGCTCTGCAGACAAGCCCAGGGAATGGTGTCCCTGCACTGCTGTATTAGGGAATGCCTGCCAGCAGCAGCACTGGGAGCTACAGCTCAGACACAGCCCCGAGCCACTTGCCAAAGGAGATCCCAAAATGCTCAGAAATGGCCACCTGAGGACCTCTCCACTGCAAAGCAAACTTGAGCATTCCTCCTCTACTCAGTCAAAAGCTTTTCTCTTAAATTTGAGGAACTGTGCAGATGAAGGCTCAAGCCCTTCACAGTGTAAACCTACTTCCAGAGCCCTGTTCTAAGAAAAAAAAATTGAAAATATTGTCACAGAATGACTCAATTGTTTAGGTTTAAAAAGACCTTTAAGATCATCAAGTCCAACCACTAACCCAGCACCACCAAGGCCATCATTAAACCA
The DNA here is from genome assembly GCF_901933205.1 of Camarhynchus parvulus. Classification (NCBI taxonomy): domain Eukaryota; kingdom Metazoa; phylum Chordata; class Aves; order Passeriformes; family Thraupidae; genus Camarhynchus; species Camarhynchus parvulus. The sequence goes on from NC_044582.1 coordinate 4,701,089, forward strand.
TGTCCCCAAGTGCCATATCTACACATTTATTTAGAGATCATTAAGACAGACAATAAGGGTGAGGAGGGGGATAAAAAGCAGGCTGTCTGCACAGCAAGGCTTTTACACTGGCCTGCTTTTTGGATTGCTGAAGCCAGACCCCTTCATCAAAAAGGCACAATTCAGGAGGCATCCTTGGCAATAGGAGAGATTGCATATTTGCAGAACCTTTGACAGTAATTCAGAGTTTGCAGAAACAGCAGCAGTTTGTAAAGAGTTGGTAATCTTTTTTGTAAGATTCTTAGAAGGGGAAAGAATGATTCCAGTCTGTTCACAGCCTCTCCCCTCCCTAGTCCCATGTCCCAATATCTGCTCTGATCAGTCAACTCTACACATTTTTACCCCACATAAAACATAGAGAAGGTGTCTCAGTTACTGGAAACAGCTTCCAGCCCAGCCACGCTGCTTTTGTAATTAAAATCATACTAATCAAGGTTTGTCATGGGTCACAATCCCTGTCTGCAAATGAACACTGGAGGGTCAGCAAAGGACAGCCTTCAAGAACATTTGAAGTTCCTGCCTCTGCTGTGCTCAGGCCTGCTTGGCTTCTCTGCTCACACTCCTGACTTCAGAACACACCCCCTGTTTGCAAACTGGCTCCACGCCTAATCATTAAGCTCTATGAGTTTCTTCTTCCTATACAATAATTTTTTCCCTGATTGTGTTTCAGCATTCAAATCCAGCAAAAAAAGCTGTTTCAGATCTTGTCAAACTGACAACAGGAGCATCAGATTGTTTTCCTGATTACTCCAATCACTCACCTCTCCAAAGAGTTCCCTCTCCTCCCCTTTTTTTAGTATATCAAAGACACACGGAAGCAAAGACTGGGAAATACTGGGACAATTCTACTTCTAAAAAGCAAAAGACTGGGAAAAAAAACCAGTGGATTTATTTAAACTACTTTCATTTCTCCACATATTCTGGCAGCTGCAACACCCTCAACACCATGTCTTCAGAGGTTCTCCCAGCAGATTAGGAAACTACTTCTTTGGAGCTTTTGCTGGATGACAACACTTTGTGGAAAAGGCACCATGCCTTGAATTTCAAGCTTAAATGCAGCTTTTATCCACAGCAATAAGTAAAAAGACCAATCATGTTGTGAGGAAGAAGAAACTTCACCCTTTACTGCATTCTTTGATGTTTTGTGAATCCCTAGAGCCACAGTGCAGAATTAGAGCTGCAGTCTAGCAATACATCAATTCCCTCTCATCCTGTTTGGCTGCAGTGGTGTATTGTAGCCAAATGTCACAAGATATTGTAAACCTTTGGACCAGTTTCTGTAAAGATGAGGTCTCTGAAGGCTGAGGGCCTGGTGAGTCACTTGCTCTGTTCAGCTGGAGAAGACTGAGGGGAGACCTCACTGCAGTTACAACTTCCTTGTGAGGGGCAGGCACTCATCTCTGCTCTGTGGTGACAGTGACAGGACCTGAGGGAATGGCCTGAAGTCGTGTCAGGGCAGGTGTAGGCTGGCTATTAGAAAAAGGTTCCTCCCAGAGGGTGGTGGGGCACTGAAGAGGCTCCCCAGGGAAGGAGCACAGCCCCAGGGCTGCCAGAGCTCCAGGAGCCTTTGGACAGGGCTCTCAGGCACAGTCTGGGACTTTTGGGGATGGCCATGCAGGGCCAGGAGTTGGACTCAGTGATCATTGAGGGTCCCTTCCAGCACAGCTCATTCTGTGTTTCTGTGCTAAGAGGACCTTCAGTGTGAGTCATTTCAAGCAAACAACTCAGCCAAAGTACCTCAGTTACTACAACAATAACAAACTGCACCTCTCATGCTCCAAGCCAATAAAGAGCATCTGCTGCTCTGTACCTCAGTTCCCTCAAACCTGCTGCAGACCAGCTTCCTGCCCTGAGTAGTAATAAAGAAACCTTGCTTTAAGGTGGGGGTAGAGGAAACAGCCATTTTATTTCTCCCACTCCAAAAGAAAAGCTCACATTGAAGTGCTTGGCATGACAGGAAGAGAAGGACTCACTGCCATTCACAGATTAAGGAGGTTTACAGTAGTTCTCAAAAATTTACTGATATTCAGAAAAGCATCTCCATTTGTAACCTCACCTGTAGTGAGAGCTTCCTTCATCTTGATAGCACAGAAAGGCTGTAGTTGTTCTCCTTGATTCTGCACAGGTCCCAGCTCAAAGGCGTTGAAAGATATCCGTAGGAAGGGGGCCATTGCTCAGGATGATACACACCCTATGTGGAAAGAAAGAAATAAAAATCAGAGTAAAACACCTGGTCTGAGACATGTAATAAAGTGACATATTTCTCAGCAGACATCAGAGCTTCTATTGAAGCTACAATCACATGGTTTCTATTCCTGTATTGCTTTCAGCGGCAATTCACAAATCCTAGGAGGCATCCAGAGCTAGTGATCCAACCTGTGACCCTCCAAAGCTGCACATGATGCCAGCAAAGAGAAGAAGGACAGGTAGGAAGAGTTCCAGAGCTACTGTGTCACCAGTTTTATTAAAATGTCAGGAATTGATTACAAGAATTCAAAACATCTGTGATTTCTCAGTCAGGAAACAGGTATTTCATTACAGTCTATCCCCAATTTAAAAGCTCCTGAATTTAGAGCAGATTTCATTTATAACTCACAGCACCTTTAGCAATGGAGTTTGTCCTGTATGTCATATTGTTTTGTGACACAAAAAGGAATTATTCAAAGGCTAAGAGAAAAGAGTAATTTGAGAGAAAAGCAGTGCTAGTGCATTTGGAGAATGAGGGATGCAAGGAAGGAGGGATTAGGAGGAAAGAGATAACAAGCTAACAGGAAGAGATGGTGGAAAAGACATTAAGACTTGAAATTGGGCTGAGCTGGCCTTTTGACTGAAGATTTTCAACCAGTCCAGTCAAGCAGCACTAGGAAGAACATTTCAAGCAATCTTGCGTGTGCTGGCATTTTTTAATATAAAGACATTGACCTGAGAAACAATTAACATTTCTCTTCTATCTCTAAAAAGGCCCTTACAGTCATCTAGAGAAAAGACTAAAATCAAGTCTCTGCAGCAAGACAGCATATAGCTCCTGACAGCATAATGATCTGCACATCTCACACTCTCCCCATGTGGGGACCATTTTCAATAAATGGAAAAATTTTATGACTAACTTTTATTGAGTTAGCTTTTTTTAACTGACTGTTTCCCCACTTTCTTTCTATGGAGTAAAACAAGAGTTAGAAAGCAAGTTTAGGATTGCTTGGCACCACTGCTTATCCCCCTGAAGAACAGAAAGCCACAACTATAATTCTCATTCACACAGACTCACAATAAAGCAATAACCCTCCCACACTACTCCACTGCTTATTGCAGTTTGGGGCATCATAGATGGAGGTGACCTCACAAAGAAAGAAAAATAGACAGCTTTTGTAAAAATTAACAAATACCATCTGCCAGCTCACTTTCACAAATGCAACTTAAGCACAGTGCTTATCAAGAGTTTTAATGAGGAACATATTTTAGCTGCTCAGGAGACCCCGTGCTCACTGTGTTCAGAACTACACCCCAGTGATCAGCTACAGGACTTGCCAGCAGCAGATCACATATCATTCCTACTCAACATGGATGTAAAAGAAACCAGATTTCAGCCTTGTTCACCTCTGGGAAACAGCTCTAAGGCTCCGTGAGGCCACAGGTAGAAAAAAACTGGGTAGGTCAAAGTGGAGCTCCCACTGAAGGTTTCTTTAACAGAATCACAGGAGAATTCTGCTGCAAGGGACAGCCCAGCAAGAAGTCACAATTTCCAGTAAGCCTTTGACTATATGCACAAAAAATTGGAAAGCACTGACAAAGCTAAACTAACAATTGCACTGATTTCAATCAGCCCACGTGACTCAAGCCAGTGTTAGTCCTGAGACAGAATACAAGGATTTACAACTTAGTTTTTTATCTCCAAGTCATCAGATGCAATAAATCATGTACAATTCATACACATTTTGAGGAATCCTACACCCTTTCTCATTTCCAATGGCCAAATACATTTGGATGCCATATTTTCACCTCTGCTTCATAGTTTTGGATATGGTTATTTGTTGTAGTTTCATCTTACTCAGCTTCAGTGCATCTCCAATCCTCATTTCTCACTCAAGAAATGCTACACACAAGCAATTCAGCAGTTAGAAGAAAGCACCAATATCCCAGAGTTTTTGATGATGCTCAAAGTCCAAGGTCATAGTGGAAACCAGAAGATAACTATATGCTTTTACATTTAACAAGAGCTTAAAAAGAGCCCAAACTCACTCAGCAGCTGCCTGCTCTTGCCAAGTTTCTCCACTCCTACACATTGTATGCTTTTTTCACAGATGTAGAGATCTTGAATGCCTGCATGCAAACTCTTCACTATATGTGGTAGACTATATTGTGACAGAGAGAGGTTAAGTGAGAAAGGAGGGCTTGGATTTGCTCCTCAAATACATCTTCTGATCCTTTCCTATGCTAAGATGTACTGTGAGATAGTTGACAAGGATCAGCTGCACTGCTGTAAACAAAACCATACCCCACTAAAACTGCTTTTGGCAGTGAAACTCAGTGAAAGAGATTAATTTTAAATCAACAAAGTTTCTCAAAATCCCTGCTGAGTACACTCATGTGAGAATGCATTTGAGAAGGAAAGACACTGAAAGCAGAACACAGGTTTTCCTTGTTGCAGTTTAGACAAGAGTCCACCTCCAGTCCCTGTGACTGTTACAGAAGTGACAGCACAAGTGCTGAATCTTGTTTTAAAGGCTGTATCTGTCAAGAACTGAAACTGCTGCAAAACAACAGCTTTGAATTGAGGGAGATTGTAAACTCTACTCGTATAATCTGCACTGCAGCTATGAAGTGTTAAAGCCAAACTGCTTTCCCTAAAGGGCAAGATTTTATCCAAACCAAATGGTGGAAAAACTGAGATGTGAGCTCCAAGAAAACTCCAAGTCTAAATGACAGATTCAATATCTCAAACAGTTTCAAAGTCAAAGTACAATCTGAAGGAAAAAATACCACCAAAAACAAAGGGAAAAACATTCCAGTAACATTACTGGAGATGAAGTACCTGGTGGTGGCCACACCTGGTGGTTTAGAGACACCACCAGATGCTGTCCTGAACGACATTCACTTTGTCAAGGATACCTGACCTTCTCTAATGCAAACTAAACCCATGTTCTATGCTATCAGGGACAGGTTCTGCAAAATCCATGGTACTTTCCATTGAGCTTTAAAATTGAGAGGTTTTGATTATTTAATATGGAAAGAAAATCAACAGTGTTATTATCAACTACAGAGAGAGAGGGGGAAACTGGAAACATCTTCACATCATCAATGTCAACACCTGCCAGATGAACAAATGCTCAATTTTCCCACTGATGTGTTTGTAACACGCAGTTTTAAAGAAATCTTCAAAGCAAAATAAAATATTAAATATTCCAAGGAGAATTTTATCAAGATTTGCTGGCACAAAATTCACATTAGATTAAAAACCTTGTTCACAGAGACCAAAGGGACAAAGGGTAAATTCTGCAGTGTTTCTCCTTCCAGCAGTGCCCAGCTCTCAGGGGCTGGGGGAAGGTGGTGCTTGCCAGGGTTCCTTTGTTGCTGTAATTCTGCCTTGTTATAAACAGTGAGGACAAGCCAGCCCTAACACAGCCCAGAAACAAAGACATGGTTGTAACTTTTACACAAAGCAGGAAGGCACATCAAAGCAGTGGATGATCTGGAGGAAATGCTGACACTGGCTGACAACAGAGCACTGAAGAGACTGAAAAGCAATGGGCCCAAACAGAGCCAGGCTGTTCCATCACTGATAAGGACCATGGATCCAAGAGAAATACAACGGAGAAAACTCCCCTGCAGGTTTGTGCCTCTGATTTCCTTGTATTAGCCTGTGAAACGTTTTGCAGATGGATGTAAAGCTGCAAGGCATCACAGCTGTTCCATGCTGTCTCACAGAACTGCTCTGGGCGCCATGAAATGCCTGATTCCTGCTTAGATCCTTGCTGAGGTTCCTTCCAGGGCCACACAACTGCTCTGGGAATCACCAACAGCACCACCCCCCATAAACAATGCATTCTTCCCTGAAAAGATGAAGCAGTAACTTTTTCTTCTTTAAGATGCAAAAGTATAGATTTTATACCTTTTTTACACAAGGGTATCTTGTCCTCTATTCTGGCAATGGACAAGAAAGACAGCACCAAATTACTGTCCAGCTTATTGCTCCCACAGCACTTCTAAACTCAGGAACAAGGTTCTCTGTGGTCTTTGTGTACAGCCTGCAAAGGTGATTGTGCTGCTTGCATGGCAATCATACAGGATTGTGTAATGCAAATAAAGATGCTGGAAGAGGGATTAGCATCCTCCACCTGGGCAGACTGGGTGTTTTTATTGTTCCTATGTGTGACAACCCACAGTCCCTGCACTTAGATCCTTTCAGCTGATGGTCCAAGAGAGTAAACCAGTATCTGTGCTGTAGGACAATTCACTGAACCAAAGGGATATGGTGCTAACCACTGTCTACATTGCACACCTGAGATTAATCTACAGAGAATTTTTGTTCTCTATCAAGCCCTGGCCTTTATTTGATGCTCTGTAGGTAAAAAGTCAATCTAAAAATGAAGTCAGTTTACAAGATGCTTATTATATTTGCTGTTATGAACCTTGTCAAAAAGACACATAGCAGCAGCCTTTATCAGCTGGACTTCCCTAGGCACTACTGCTACCCAAATAAACACTAAAAAACTTATAACCCACTTCAAATCACTTTACATCATGATGCTGAACACTCACAATCACCAGGGATAGCAAAAAACCCCATTATCCTCAGGTGCTGCCAGAGCTAAACTGACATGTTGCATGTAGGTCCCTGCAAAAAAAAAAGAATTCTGCAAAAATACTGCCCCTGCAGTAGCATCCCTTGTGCTTTTATTTAGGTTTAGCCATTTGTCAATTTAGGTTTAGCCATGAAGGTACAGCTATCTCCTATGAATGGTTTAATTTAGAAATTAGAATTGTGGGACTACACTCATGAAAGCAAAATAGATGCATCCAGTGATATTTAATAAGAGTGATTATCTTCAGAAAGACAAGGATAAGAAGAGCACTTTTAAAACAGCCCAGCAGCCCAATCAAGTAGAATTTCTGCAGTAATAGTTCTAAAACAGTGTATCTTCATAAAATGTTTTAAATTATTACACAACTCTATGAAAAGTAAAAAAAAGGCAACAAAAAATTTACACTCACAATTCAATTTACTTCCTCTTAAACTTACTTAAACTTACTTCCTCTTAAACATACATTGAATTCCAGTGTAAATGATGCAAGTTTTGGGGTTTATATTGTCTTTTTTTTTTTTTTTTAAGTACAAGTAGAGTGGCTCAGGTTCCTAAGCTTAGCTTGGAAAAAGTGTAGTTACCATTTCCTTCCCTTCCTCCCCCAATTATATTCTCTTTCAGATACTTCTGCTTTTGCTGTGTTAGGCCAAGTCCAGAAACAGAAACAATTACATAACAAAATCTGTCCCTGTGTTGCAACATTTTGGAGAAGAATCCATCCAGATAAGCCATGTAGCAAGAGATGTTCCTTGGTTTCATCCCCCTTGGCCAGAAGCACAGATATTTCCAAGTTTCCACGCTTCTTTGCTCAGCAGTCTCCTGCCCAAATCTGTGGCTGCTCTCTAAATTGCTGGTATTTCCCCAAAACCCTTCGAGGCAAAAATAATTTCTGATATTTTCCCTTATCCTTACAATGAGAAGCTTTTCAAAATATGAGCACCAGAAATATTTTTCTAAGCAGAGAAACTCTTTCAATCTTGACAGCACAAAGTTCTGGAAGCTCAAGAGGATGCAGATTGGAGGGAAGCAGAAGGTAAAGCAGACCCGATTTTGGGAGCTTTTAGGAAGACACAGAGCCCAATTTATTTGAGAACAGGATAACACGAGTAGCTCAGTAACAAGAGTTGACTGCTCTTAAAGTGGTTTCAAGTGCATTGAAGATGAAAAATCTGGATTTTACACTCAAAGATCAGAAAGTGGACTCAGAAATAGGCAGCAGGCCAGGCTGTCACAGAGCATATGCTGCAAGATAAAATCAGCATTTTACACCAAACATCCTTTTTTTGGAACCAGAGAACACTTGGAGCAACAATTGACTTTTCCAATATTCCACAACCACTACTTGGTGGGGAGAAGGGGAAGTACTGTCAGCTGTTTTTTCTTTAGAAGTGCACAAGAAATAGCCATTTAAATATTTCTTTTTAGAGCCCTGACTTCTCCTTCCTCTGTGAACACACAGGACTAACCATGGAACACTACGGGTCACTGTTTGTCACCATTGCCAAAATCAAGCTTGAAACAAAGTGCAAATGAATCCCCTTCCTTAATTTCAAACCCAAACATCACACATTAGAAACACACAGGGGAAGAAAGGCTGCCTGAAGCCCAAAGACTTTGTTAGTTATTTCTGATAGCACAAGCTGGTATAATTTGTTGAGCACAGCTGAAACAATATTTTGGAAGGATTAATACAATGGGGCTGGCTGGACAGACCCTTAGGAGGCTCCACGTGAATGAACCATTCATTAATACCAAATCACACTATGAAATGGGAGCATGTTCAAAACGTTTCGATAGGAGGCAAACCATGGCTCTCCTCTATGCAATGCATAATTTAAGTCTAATTAGGAAGCTTTTTTTTTGTCTTCGACATGGGGAATAAGTAGAGGCTGAGGTTTTTTCCCTTCAATTAAGTAACACAATCCCTTCCACATGAGAGGAAAAAACCTATTCTGTGAAAGGGATGAAGTTACACTTCTCTATAATAATGGCCTGTAGCCAAGCTCTACACCAGCTCTGGCTCTGTGTCATTAAGGAGGGCACTGAAGGAGCTGTGCTGAATCTGAGCCCCTGATCAGTTCCCACTTCCCCCATAATGGTCAAGAAATTGGGCAGCTTTTAGTCAGCATGACTGAATTACAAAACTGCACATCAAGTTTATCATGTGAATACTAGTTCTCCAAAGGAAGCAAGGCATTCTGCAAAAGGCTCCATGGACCTTTTTGTAACAACCAGTACATGAGGGCAGCTGAGCTACTCACAGCTTTCAGAAGGAACAGGGCAAAGGAAAATAGCCAAAGAAAATCCAGTGTACAGTAACTGTTTAGTTACCATGATCAAGCAGACAGGGATCCACATTCAGGCACACTGCAGTAACACATTTCTCCTCTAACAGAGAAGATAAATGCCAAGCCCATCCTCCAGTTCATTCCTGATGAATACTTTTATCTAGGATCCATTATAACATCCAAGATTTTCTGGCCTTCCAGTGCCTAAAGGGGCTCTAAGGGAGTTGAAGAAGGACTTTGGAGAAGGGCTTGGAAGGACAGGACGGGGGGATGGTTGCCCACTGCCAGAGGGCAGGGATAGATGGGATATCAGGGAGGAATTCTTGGCTCTGAGGGTGCTGAGGCCCTGGCACAGGTTGCCCAGAGCAGCTGTGGCCGCCCCATCCCTGGAAGTGTCCAGGTTGGACAAGACTTGGAGCCACCTGGGATAGTGGAAGGTGTCCCTGCCCATGGCAGGGGGCTGGAACTGGATGAGCTTTGAGGTCCCTTCCAATCCAAACCATTCCAGAATGTTGTGATTTTCTGCTCAGTTATAAGTTTCCTGGAAATTGAGATGTATTTCCCAGAAAGAAGAACAGATAATGCCAACAACATCTTTTCAAACCAAACAGAAAACACTGCTTTTCTCTTCAAAACACTGGAGGGGTTTCATGTTTGGGTAGTTTCTTTGTATTTTCCACTGAATTCCCTTCACACCGGAAAAGCCAAATACCATAAAGATAGTAAGTCAACTACAGTTTAAGATAAAAAGGAATTTTTAATTTGTCTTATTTCAAATGTACTGGGTTAATGAGTCTACGTGAACCATGACGAGGGGAAAAAACGGAAATAAACCGAACATTCAACAGAATTATAAAAAATGCCTTCTAATACACTGTAGTAAGAAAACAATTTTAGTTTGCTCATTTGAAAACATCAGCAGATCATGCAGTCTAAGTGCCTCTCCAAGTGTACAAGCCTCCAAGTCAAAAATTTATCCTACTGCCAGCACTTATGACCTAATCCTCTAAGTATCTGGAAAACTAGAATATTCATTAGCTGAGAGAACTGTATCATCATTCATACAGGCTGGAAAGCTGCTGCTCAGATAACCTCATCAGAGGGAACACAATTCAGCCCATGGATATGACCAAGGCTTTTCACTAAAAGGGTGCAAGTGTTATGAACCAAAAATTTTGCTCATTAACTGTGTATGGAGTTGTAGGAATAGATCCAGTCCACCCTCCTGACTGCATCTGGCATTATTTGGGTTGTTTGGTTTGTTCTTTTGAGGTGACCTTGAGGGTCCCTTCCCACTCAAACTATTCTGTGTTTTTAAGATGGGCTGGATCTGCTTTTCTGAGCACAGTACTCCTCTTGCTCTTTCCTGGCACTCAGAGGCTGCTCAGGGCAGGTAGAAATCATCCTTTTGTTCTTTTGTTCTGGTTGTTTCATTACTGGGAATGTGAAAGCCGAAAAATCAAACAAGAAACGTAAATAACCAATCTTAGCCAACTTAATCAAGACCTTTTACTATGGTTTATAAACTGAAAATAAACAGTGAAGCTGTACACGCATCATTACCTGTGATTCTGTGATCTCTCTTCTGCAATGAAGAGAGAAAAGAAGCACAGCTCTGTTCCACTGAGGATGTACAGGGAGATGCTAAATAGTGAAGGGCCACAGGGGTTCATCAGGAGAAATTGGGAAGAAGCAAACATAACCAAAACTTGTTTTAAATTAATACAGCTTTGCTCCTACTGTAATTTCAAGGTTCAGCCCTCGACTTGCAAAAAGAGATAAGAAATGGAACCACAAGTGATTTTTAACTGTCCCCTCCCCTCTGAATCACCTTCTGGAAGAAATGAGCATATAAAGCTCTACAGCAGACCTGGCATTCCCAAAAATACAGAGAACAGGCACAGCTCATTAACAGCAAGTTGAATTTGAGCATAAATAGATCTCAAGAGAAATTTGGGTTACTCAAAGGTAGCAGAGTTTGCATAACAAGCTGTAAACTCAGGGTGAGATGTACAATTTAATACCACTTTAAATTTCCTCTTTTTTTTAATCCTCCTGATAAGAAGTTAACCGTGAGCACTTTTTTTTTTTTTGCCTTTTCCTGAATTTTGTGGTTTAAACATGTAAACTTCACACTCTGATGGATCTAAACACTTAGGATTCATGTCTGCTAATAGCCATATTGAATGATTTTCCAGTAAATGATTAAATACACATCATTTTTGTACCCTTATGGGGCAAGAAAACCTTTAAGCATTGAAACATCTGGAACACAAGCCAGTAAATGAGAAAGAAAAAGCTAAACAAAAATCCCTGGAGCTTCTGATAAGCCTTGTTTGTAAAGACAACCATGTCAGGACATGCACAACTATTTTAGGTTTGGGGAGCATAAGGAGTTGTGTGGACTGGGTACGGTCAGGAAAAACCTCTGGGCGCCTTCCAGAAATGTTATTCCTGCTGCCTGAATGCCTGTCACATTTCTGGACAGTGCAAATCAAATTATTAAGTGTGTATTATTTGCCATGGCTTTTTCCAGCTTCCACTCCAGTGCTCATCCTACTAAAAACTGGAGAAACACTTAAAAATGAGCGGTTTGCTTTTCATATGCAAAGCCCCACACGTACAGAGAAACACAAAGCAAATAACCAAAGAACTTCACTTCGCAACACTGCAAGCCAGCACCTGCTTTGTTACTTTACTGGGTCATTGCAGTGATGAACATGTTGGTAAACAAGACACAGACTTCATTACTTGTCTAAAAAAATACTTTCAGGAAGATTTGTGCAACTGACTTGCCAGGGTATCTACAGATTATCCAAAAAGTAACGGAAGACAAAGTCTTTGATTACAGTTGTACTCTTGTGTCCCAGTTAATCCCCAGAAGCAACAGAGTGTTCAATGATTTTCCTACAGACAAGATTTCCTGGCTCATTATGGCCTCTCACTTTCTCCATCACTAAATGGATAAATGAGTTAAAGTCTTGGTCACTTTCCCTGCACCTTCCAATTATTTCTGAGGGTTTTTTTGCTGCACATGTTTCTTCTGCCATAGAAGTGCTTCTGTACAATAACTTTTATAGCAACTTTTTTTTTGATAGAAAGGACACATCCTAATGGTCTGCTTTGCAACCATGCTGGGATACTGGAGGTGACAGCAGGCTGGGGGGTTTTGGGGTTTTTCTGTGAGATCATTCAGTTAAAAGGGATGGGGCATGGCTGCTACTGGCACAGAAAAACTCAGGAGGAAAACCAAAGGGCTGTAAAGCCCCACAGCTCCTGAGGCAGTAGCCCACACCACAGGTACAATGTTCTTCCCAACCCTTCCAGTGCTTGAAATGGGACAGGGAGGTCACAGAGTGAAGCCCACAGGAACCAGAATACTCCCAGCATTTCCAAATGCAAAGGTTCCTGCATGGAAAGATGGTCCCCAGGCAGCTGAGTGGGAAATTCTCTTTCCACATGGTGTCATTTGAGTGGATCTACCCTTAATGGTCTGCCCAGTCCTGCCTCCAAATCTTTCCTCTGTGAATTTGTGCTATCCACACTGCCTTGATTCTTTCCCTTCTCCAATGCCAAGAGGCTCTTTCACACTGTTTACCATGCAGCTTGCTTAATCACAGCTTGCTTAATTATAATTACCTTGGCATTTTGTCTATCTGAAATACCTTTCACTTCCATGAAGCAGCAAATGAGTGAGTAGTTAGTGCTGGCCAGGAGCTCTCGTGATGTTTGCAGCAAACCCAGCATAAATTAGCCCAAAAAATTCCTTTCTGCCTGGTGGCTTGCAGCACTCAGCACTCCCCAGACCACAGGATGCTGGCTTTTCCCCACAGGTATGGATATTTGCTTCTACTACAGCACTAAGTACATAAATCCTGGGGTAAATTATGGTTTTTTTCATATTAGCTATTACTGCTGAACCCACAGACACGTTTTGTGACCAGGACTGAGATGCAATTCACACAATTAAGAAGAGGTAAATAGATGCCCATAACCCACTTCTTACAAAAAATTAGTCCACATTTTGAATAATTTGAGAGTCCCCAGTACTGAGTAAACAGAAGTTAAATCAACTTCAGCCCAATGAATTACAGTTTTGTGGGAAAGAGCTGCAGACAGCTACATTGCCAGCCTTTAATAGACAACCCCACTCTGCTCCTGTGGGACTATTAAAAAATTAAAATATTTACTGAGACCTGAAAAACAGCTATATTGAAGAATTTATTTGCTTGTACTTTGAAAATGCTTAATTAAAAAGTGGTCTGGTAAATATAATTTTTGTGCTCCTATGATGTATCTCCTTGTCCCCAATGCAGTTTTCCAAGCAGAGCATAAACGCTTTCCTAACTGCTCTAAAACAAAATCCTCCTCCGAAAATGAAGTTATGAAGCCTATTTCTGACAGAAAATCACTTAAAATTCATCTGAGGAGATGTCAAAGGAGAAAAGAACCTCACGATTCTCTTGCAGCTGTCAGCACCCCACCTTCATCTCCAACATGCTCTGAGGACCTGCAGCAGGTGAGATGCGCAAATATGGATCACACGCACAAAGATCGGATATCCTGAGCAAGGAGAGTAATTTTCATAATTACCTCCTCTCATTAACATTATGTTCCACCAAAGCAGCAGGGCTTTTTTTAGTTTTAAAATGTTATGAGGAAAATACTGCATAAAGCCATCTTGATTTCCAACACATGTCAATTGAATATTGTAAAGTTTGATACAATCTTGACTACCAAACATATAAAACTACTTAGAGCAGCTCCCTTGCCAAAAGGCAAAATTTAACTTCCATATCTTGTGTAAGTGAAACTGAGGAAAGTTTCCAGTATTACTGGAAATACTGGAAATAGTGTATGTCATGCAGTGTTTGCTCAGTGGTAGAACTATTTCCCTTATTTTGTTAGGATTACAGATTATAGTTGAGTATAAAAAAATACGGTATTTTAAGTAACAACTTACACACCTCAAGTAAATCATACAAAACTATTCAAGCTGCTATCATTCTCTTTTCCACAGGAAGGGTTAAAAAGGAAAATGGAGAATAAACTCTGTGTGGCTGACTTCAGACACTACCCTCAAAAACTACACAGAAACCCCCAGAGCAAGGTCTGCATCTGTCCTACCATTACTTACAGGGTAAAAGGGTACCTAGAAATAAAACAAGAACTTCTCAGAGAAGAAATAAAGAAAAAAAACTGGTGAAGATAGATTCTTTCTTGTTATTGCAAGCAACATTTTTCAAGCAATAGCATTCATTTACAGTGGATGATGGACAGGCAGAAAACACCTATCTGGCATTAGAGAATTAAGACAAATTGAAAATAGTTCTTTTTAAAAAAATGGTGCTAATCATATTCCTATTAACCTACCTTAATGCATGGAATTGATATCACAGTCAACTGGATGTGTACACTGACCTCTTTCAAAATGTTTAATGTTAGCTACAAGGCTCAGTGCAGTGTAGCTAAACATCAGAATACTTTTAAATTGGGGCATTAGGAGTTACAAGAGTTTAAATCTCTACTTATTCTGATAAAATCTCCTCATGTTGCTACCACCTCTGAAAGACTCAGATACAACAAGTAACAAATACTACATGTATTTAGTACAGCTCTGGAGCAGCAACACATAGTGTAGGCACTGCCCAAGAAAGATTCTACACCCTCCCCAAAAGCAGATCTGAGCAATTACCTAGTTTTACTTTCAATCTTTGAACACAAAATTAAAATAGAAGCACTTTAAGCATCAATCTGTACTATTGCATAATCCAAAAGCAGTTTAGGAGACTTAAACAGTAGTGGGGTAGAGTTGTTTCCATTGTTTGTAACTAACTTCCAACACCATGTTAAATTTTAGGACAAGCAAGTACAATAAACTCTGCCTACGGAGCAGAAAACACTGTTCAGTTTGGTTTTTCTTGCCAGTAAATACTTTGTGGCTCTTGCTTAATTCAGAACAAACTTTCAGGATGGTCTACAATGAAAACATTAATTTCTGTTCTCCAAACAGAGAATGGTTAGAATCTCTAAACAATTTTCAGTAACAACTTTAAAAGGCACAGTTTGAACACTTCCAGCATCTCCTAGTGAAGTTACATGAGCCACACAGAGGAAAAGCCACTCCAGGCAGTTGTATGGAGTTCAGTGGAGCACAGCATTACATTTAAGATCTTGGCATGAGAGAGTCAAAAGATCAAGGTTTGGTTTGTGACCCATTTACTGCTGACCTCCCTTCCTCTGTTCCCTTTTTCTATCATCACCTGCCTACCAGAAAGTGAAGCTGCACAAATGGTTACTGACAGGCTTGGCTACTAAGCAGCAATACCTCATCATAGCTAAGGATTAGCATCTAAAGTCTCAAAAGCCTTTTACCATTTCTTTCAAAAACACTTAACAGAAAGAGTGAATATTATACTTTCAGCAAGGTGTCAGGATGGCAGGTTACAGGCTCCTAACCCCAATTCAATATATTTCTGAGGCAACCAGTGACTGAATTTATATTCAGCATTTTTCCTCCTGTCCCCTATAGCAAAGAGAATCAAGAGTCTGTGTAATTTTGGAAAGATGCATTATGTATGCAGGTTAATTAATTTGCTTCCATGACCAGACAGGGACCAGCCTCTTAGGATTCCTCCTTGATGTGAGTAATTCTTGTGGAAACTCCCAACTTCCGTGCTTACTCATAAACCAAGGAGGCAGACTGCTGAGTAAGGACACAGCTCAGAACTGCACAGACAGGTAATCTGCCATTACAAATACTCATTAAAGTACTGCACTTCCTAAAGCTCCCTTCCAACATCCTTTTTTCAATCTGAAACAAATTTACTAAACTTAAATCCAAGGGGAATCT
Organism: Camarhynchus parvulus; assembly: GCF_901933205.1. NCBI lineage: Eukaryota > Metazoa > Chordata > Aves > Passeriformes > Thraupidae > Camarhynchus > Camarhynchus parvulus. The sequence continues at coordinate 4,717,069 of NC_044582.1, forward strand.
CAGGAAGTTTGTAGAATATCTACCCGCCTTTGAGATATATCTTTATAAAATTATAAGAATTTTTTTTTCAAAAGTTTTTTTCCTTTTAAAGGCCTTTGAAAAAGTGGGATGTTTGAATCAACCACAAAGACAATCCACTGAAGAGCTGAAGGGCAGAGGAATAGAACTTCTGCATTTGAGTTTGGGATAAGAAGACTACAGGCCAGGCTTGATGTAGATGTCCGTAGCACCTTAAATGACAAGTTCGCAGTTGATATCCTACACAGTTTATGTGAAACCTATTTTTCCTACAAAACTGTTACCCTGAAAACCCCTGGGCTTCCCCTACAATAAATAATGACAAGTAAACCAAGCTGAATACAAGGAATGATGGAGAATGGAAATGCCCAGGGAAGTGAAAAAAGAGAACTTAAAATAGAAAGACTAAATTTATTCTACTTGATTCTCTGCCTGGTTTTTTACCCGTGATTAGCAAGAGTTTCATGTTATCTACTCATCCACCAGACTAAAGGGTACCCAAAGGCAGACCAGTGACAAGACCAGCCTTACAACATGTTAATTCTTTTATTCATTCCCTTACACACAAGGGAGGAATCATTTCGACAAAAGTTTCACAACACCTCAAAACCAAAAACTCCTTTACCTCAAGGATCACTACAGCCCAGGTTCTTTGTTTTTCCTCCTGGGGCCAAGGCCCAGCTGGCCTCAGTTTCAGGAGGCACCTCTCAAGTAGGAAACAGCAGCATTCCTTCAGGTTTCAACATTCATTGGACTCACTACCAACGATGACTGAAACCTCATTTTCACATCCAAACATAAACAATGGGGAGAGATTAGACTGCAGAGAAGCAATTGGTGATCTCTGCTACTACAGGGAGGGGTGTTAGTAACCATAAAAGTAGACAAGGTCCCAAGTTGAACTGTACTGTTTTCCTTTGAATCTGATCCTGAATGCCCTATGACACTGAGAAACCTTTTAACTTCTCTGCTCTTTAGTTTGCTCTAATAAAACAATATATAGACACTTGACAAAGTACTTTAATTGTGAAAACTCACAACAGAAACTTTAGTATTAAAAATAGGATTTGTCAACACCAACCCTCAACTCAATTTCAAACACATGTATTTACAGAGGAAAGCAAAACTACTTGGTCTGAACAAATTCTACAAATAACAGATACATGGAAGAGCCTACATTTTGAAATTGAGATTGTCAATCACAGCCCTGTCTGCAGAACAGCTATCACAAGTCAGCTAAATGGTGGAGGAATGGCAGATAGGGAGCAGTGGCCTCTGGAGGCTTTGTGGCATTTGCCAGCTGTCAAAATACAGCTCAGCTCCATGGGAACGCACCAAACATTCCCAGACACTCTGCCTGTAAGTTTACAAACACTCCATAAATAATGCTTAAGCATCTAACAGGAGAGAGACTCACACATGACATTGAGAACCAGCAGTACAAGCAATGCAAACTACAACTTGAGATGAACAGAGATAACCAGAGCTTCTGAAGAACTCAAGGTTGTTTCCCCATAGGTATTTAGCAGGTGAAACAAATGTTCTGGACCACACAGTGTGCAGAGAGAAGTCAGTAAGAGCCAAACCACAGAACAAAAAGGAGAGATCTAGATCTGGAAGAAACAACTCAAACATGTTTGAAAGCCAAATTGTTAAGAGAGTTTAGATCAGTGCCTGTCAACTGTACCTAGCATGGGATTAAAACCAGGCAACAGGTGGGAGGGAAGGATGGAGAGAAACTTGAGAAGTTTTACTTTTGTTGCTAGCTTTCACTTTGTCTTAATCACCCAGGGGACAGACCTTGATGGCCTGGATTTTGGGATACACACAGCATGAATGATTCTTCCTTCTCAAGAAAACTAACAGATTGTATACACACAGTTCTGGATTATCAGAGATTTAAGTCTGCTTATGATTTTCTCAAGTGACAAACCCTAATTAAGTGTATTTAGAAGAATTTTTTTCCTTTCATAATTCCTCAGTTAGCTCCTGTAACTTCTGGAGAATTTTAACCCCTCTTTTGGGCATAGTTTACAGACAAACGTTCCTGCTCAAACAAACTATGGGAGAGTACATGGGAACACAGAATTTACCAGAAGACACAGTAAAAAACAAAAAGCATTAACACCATGAGTGCACTGATACAATACTGGAAATTCCTAGGTCTTGAAAATAGGAATTAAGTGCTTTGGGGAAAAAACAGTTGTGCTGCAACTTGGGAATCAAGCACTCCACATTTTAAGGGACTAAATAGCTCATGTATGAGTGCCACTCCTTTGAGTGGCAGTGTCCTTGTTGGGATGCATTCCAGGGACCACAAGTTCAGCTGAGCTCCTAAATCAGTACATGTCTTCTTAGGAGGCATCTCCCAGGAACAGAAATGATGGATAAACCAGCCTTGATGGACTCCAGCGGCCTCAGCAAAACCAGTCAGTATCACCCCTAAGCTTGGAGACTGAAATGATGGGCCATCCCTGTTGCATGGGGGGAGATGAAGGAGAGGGCTGGTCCTGGGCTGCAGAGGTAGGGAGAGTCCCCAAAACATTTTAAGACTTTGGTCAAGGCCTTTTTAGTTTTTTTCTCTTCATCTTATTGTGAGGGCAGCTGGGCACTTTTTGTTTCAGAAGGAACAAAGCGCCAACACAGAAAAGCAGCTATTTATATATTTATTTTTTTAATCTTCCAGCAGGTGCTGAGCTATGTAAAATCATTAGATGGATCACTGGCTTATTTCCAAACAATGGTTCCTCTTTTACCAGGAACCTGTAGGATGGTGCCTTCTGAGAAAACACTGAACAACTTTTCTGGAAGTTGACTGACAGTTCATTGTGTCTATTCCATGTGCATTATTTGAGGATCATATAAATATTTCAGAGCGGCATCAGAAAGATAAAGCTCTCTCTGAATACATGCAGTTTAACCTGTGTAAGCACATAGCTCTTTCAGATTGCTCCTCTCCCTTTGGAAATACATTTTTGAACGCTAGACAGTAAAAATATATTAAAACGCAGACGTAGTTAACAGGTGGTTCCCGTGCTCTGTGTACTTATGTACACAACTACAAATTAAATTATGACCTCTGTTACCCAAATGACTCACTGAGAACAGCAATAACAGCCTCTGACATGCACTACAGTCATGGCTGCCAGCAAACTCCACTGAAGCTGCTTAACCTCTCTGATTAGTAGATGTGGTTTTGGTTACTTACAAGTATGTCTAATTTTAATCATAACACTGAAGTTCCACAGACATGGCAGGTTTTCTGCCTCAAAGGCACAGAGGAGTTTTTAAGTTTCATCCAAAAAAAAAATTCAGCTCTTTATTAGGACATGGCTATAAATCACATGGTATGTGAAGACACATGGTATGTGAAGACACTCTGAAGACACAGGTATAGTTGAGTCTATCTCTAAAATATGACCTTAGTATCTTAAATAGATGAGAAACTTTTACTTTTCCTATAACAATTCCCCTCTTTTAAAACGCAAATAATTCCATCTCAATGACACAGTGAAATTACCCTGAAAAAATTTTGACTTAGTCTAATCACAAACACAGTGAACAAGAAAATTACTGACACTATCTTCAGAGCAGTTTAAGCTAATAAACAGAAAAACTCCCCCCAAAATAAGACACCATTCCTACTAAATTAAAGAGAAACAAAAACCCCCCAACTTCCTCCTCTCTTTACACATTTAAGGAAGGTACTACACTACTACAGCCAGCCTCAGTTCTAGTTTGCATGTTAATCCTCACTTGGGCACTTTCCAACATTTCAGAAACACATTTTTCTGGCTGGCAGTGGAAGACATGGTACACATACAATGTCTGAAACTGGCATGATTTAGGCCCCATGGGTCCTTCCAGCATGCAATGAAATAAAATGAATTGTTCTACCAAGGGACCGGATGAAATTTCTGTCCCACAGTATTCCTTCTTCCCAGTGACCTTGTTAGGCAATTATCTTCCCTTTAACATGGAAAGCTGGCAGCTTGCCCCTTCAAATAGCTGCATAATAAACTAAATTGCCTGCCAAGAGTACTTGCCTGTCATACCTGTCTTTCATACTTGGCAAAGATTTCACTCTGCCTTCTAAACCTCTTGGATAGGGGCCGTGACCACGCCTAGGCAAGACAGAAACAGTCACATCACTGGGGGAGTATCTGGAATTTTTCCTTGAATACACAAGGTAGTGGATGAGTAATGCACTAACTCAAAAAAGTCACCAAGTTTGTCTTTCTTAGGGAGCCCAGAACACCAGTCTGTGCTTCCTACCTGTTTCTAGTACAGGTTAACCACAAGAATTTCACTCTACTCAGTTAAATTCTATTAAATCAAACAATAAGGAAATTCACTGTTAATCCCTTTTTCCAGAATTTTATTTAATAGTATCTTCCTAGATAGATGAGTTTTCTTCTAGGTAACCTACAACTTTTAAGACCCAGGCTGTGGTAAATCTAAGCCACAGTGACCAAGTCCTCCAGGACCAAGTGTTTGCACCTGGCAGGAAATTACAGTTGACCACTAAAACTAAGAATCCACCTAAATGAGTCTTGTAGCCTGAAAACTTCTGCTTTTCCAGATAAACTGGGCAGGGCCACAAGAGAGAAGCTTTCCACATTGTAAATGGAGCAGCAGCCAAATGGAACTGCTTCATCCTTGCTCTCTTGAGCACTAACACTGAATCAAGAACAATTATTTGAAATACTACATGTGGCTCTCTACAAGGAGACAGAGATTCTTGAAACTGCTATAGTTTATCACAACTAAATATCCTGAATTTAGGCAGTAACTCAAATATGAACAACAGAAACCAAGTCAAGGAACAACCAACAAAGGAACCCTTATGCTTCAGATGAAGCATCACCAGGAATCTTTTCCTTCTTCACAAAGAGCCAGCTTGGAAGCAGAAAGTAAAATTATTAAAGCCGTGCCCTCATAGAGAAGAGTTAGGATTTAGCAAAAAACCCACAACTCTGCCAATGAACTAAAGCACGTGAATGCTTCACTAATCTAACAAAGCCCTTTTTCAATATGATTCCATAAAAAGTTATATTAGTCCCTGAAAATAATCAGGACTTTGAATGTTTCCACAGGCACCAGGGGGGAAAAAGCCCAAACCAAACAAAAACACAAACCAGAAACCCAGGATCAAAGCACACAGTAAAGCGTCAGGCATCAAACTCTGGAGCCATAACAAAGGCTTTACAATCTAAAAAAGATTACATGGTTGCCATTTTGGAGTGTTTCTGTGAGTGAGAGATAAATGAGAACATGGTAAAGGTCCAAAATATACCGGCAGAATAAAACCCAATCTGTTACATTTTCCAAGACAACACTCTGCTGCTCCATGAGCTTTACTAGAAGCAGCACAGTGAGTGCAGCCAAATTCTCCCTGAACAGGAAAACCTCAGACCTGCGTATCAATGGCAAGAGGAGCCAAAGAGTGCAACAAAGACCCTTTCAAACATGGCAAAATCTAACTAGGAGGGACAAACAAGCTACTGTAAAAGAACCAAAATTTCTATGCCCTAATATATTGCCAGAGGTGGGGTTTAATAGGAATACATGACTTTATTTGTATAACTTCACACTAATTCATATCAGCTCTTTCAAAGTATTTCACCAAACAAAACAAGCATGAACTTTGAGAATTTCAGAGTACACACTAGCAGAATTGTTTGATCACAGTACAGTTGCTCTGAATTTTACAGTTTCCATCCAAGCCGAGCTGAACACAAACTACACAGGTGCTAATTCTCTACAGCATGGGAATATTGAGAAAAGTTTAATAGAAAATGCTGCAACAGTTGAAGTCATTGCATTGCATGAAGCCCAAGAGGCTCAAAAAACATCTCTCATACTTTGATCTACAACCTGAGACTCCAGCTTGAGGATGCATCAAACACAACAGGGGCTTCCCATAGCTTCTGTCTTCCATTTCACCACACCTAGTCTCCAACAGGAAAAGATTCTGCTCACTGATACTCAGAACACACCCTTCCAGCAATTTATCAGATCAAGCATTCAGAAGATTCAAAATGAGAAATTCTGTACAGTTGAGTGTGAAGATTCTCAAGCCCAGCTAACCACAATCTCAGGTAACTGTGAGGACAGTATGACTCTGCTACCCTGGCTTTGTGCAAGTGCTTCCAGAGAGAAGCAGTCAGTATCAGAGCATGGCTCCAAGTGATACTGAGAGAGTCCAGCTGGAATCTTTGGAAAGATGAAATGGACCAAAAAAGTTTTTCCAGCTTCTTTTCCCAGAGGACAAAACCCTCTCTGTTACTCCACTTATTTTATCCCCATCTTATTAACATGCACGGGCACAAAATATGTGAATTATACACTAAAAACCTAACTTTGAGGAAAAGAAATTTCCCAGAAACTTTATAATCATAAAGCCACAAAAAATGCACACGAAAATTCACAAGTCCCAAGAGTATTTGCTTTTCCCTAGGATGTTGGCAGAACATCTACCTCATCTTTGTTCCAGCTTTGATACAATATTGTGCAGAGTCAGTTAGATGGAAATTTCTCCAGTTTGCAGCAGGGAAGGGCTCGGGCTGTGCAAGGCCAGCAGTGGGTGTTGCTTTGCAGCACACAGAGCTGAGCTCAGCCCTTCACTGCTGGATGGGAGCTGTGGCTGTGTCCCAGCTGGACAGCTCAGTGCTCAGCCTGTCAGGGATGGGGCAGGCAGCAAACCACGGGACACTCACAGGACTTGCTGGGGTGTCCCAACCAGGCACCCACTCTTGGGCTACTGCAATAGGAAAAACAGGCAAAAAAAACCCTGAAAAAAACAACCAAACCACCACAACCAAACATCCAAACCCTCAAAACCAAAACACTGAACAAACACAAGTTTCACTACCCATGATCTGGGCACGCAGCAAGCCAACAATTCCCCAACTACTCTACTTGTCAGGGGCCCAGCAGAAGCAGAACAATTCTGCTGCCCAGTACAACAGCACTGTCACTGTCTTACCTCTCCAGAGCCCCACATCCAGCTGCAAACATTTCCCTCAGCTGCCCCTGCTTCCCTCCACTGCCTCTCACCTGGAGCACAGAGAGCAGATGGAGCCACACTGGGGTATTTATACTCAGGCTTTAACAGGCTTACACAGCAGACACTGATGGACTGCAAAGTGGGTTTTTTTCTTGTAACCTTCCTAACAAATTACTTTGGGAGATTGAATGGCTAAGCAATTAAAAAGTGGTATTTAGTGCACTTTGGCAAATAAGACCCTGATCAGAAGAACATTATGCATGCTGCTCTCCATGTACTGTGACTTCACCCACTAGAACTCCAAATAAGAGCTAAAGGACCACAAGAATAAAACCAAAATCAGAGACACAAACAGCCAAAATTTTAACTTCCCTTTAACTCTTATTAGGCAGCAGGGTGCCCCTACCAACCAAAGCAAAACTAAACACAGCAGAACAGGGATAGGTTCTTCCACCTTGGCCTGCCTGGGACACCTTGCCTACAGCAAATGGTTTCAATTACATGAGTCTGGCATCCTTTTTTGTGCTTTTAAGGGGATAAAACACTAGATATGGCTGTCTTTCCTTTGAAGTATTTGAATGCTCAGTGTCTGAGAAGCATTAAGTGGTCAGCCCAGTTTGGAGAGCTGTTAATTCAAAACAGAGCCGTGTAACCCGCATGGTTTGTTTAAAGCAAACAAAGAAAACATCCCTCTGTTTGAGACTCGCTCAAAACTTTTTTAGTATTAGGAACAGCTTTTTTCACTCACTCAAAACTTTTTTCAGTATTAGGATCAACTGGAAAGTAGAATGAAATAGCAGCAAGAAAACCAGATTTATTCAAAAAAATAAAAAGCAAAGAAAGATAAATACCCAAACCATAATACAAGTAGAGGTTTTTTTGCAATCTAGAGTAGGAATAATGCTAAAACCCTTCCACAGCCCGCCAAACAAGATTTGCCAGTTGGATGACATCTTAAAGAAAGTATAAAACCCTCCAGAATTCAAGCATGCCATCACACATGATTGCGTGTGTCAAAATGTTTTAGAATAATTTAGAGCCTGTTCCTCACCATCTGTAGAAGCACCATTTTCCAGCAAATGATATTCCAGAAATCGACAGATAAAGGAACTGAAGATAAATGTGGGGGGGTTTTTTCCTACTGACTTGCATTAAAGTCATTGCAGATGTTATCATAGAGTCTTGTAACAAAAAAAAACCAAACCAAAACAACAACAAAAAACCAAACAACAAAAAAAAACCCAAAAACAAAAAACAAGTAATGACTTTCAAAGGAGTAATTTTCTGTTTGAGTGGGTCCCTTTGACAAAACTGAGATCATGCTATGTCATGACTTTCAGAGAGTACTTTTTACTTTGAAAAGTTTTCCATTTTAGGCTGTTATAGACATAGAGTACTGCTGCTAGGTAAAATCAATTTTGTTATCAACAAGACAAAGCTCAACTTGTTGCTGCTCTGGTAATTAATTCCTTGTCATTTCACTTGGCCAGAAGGGGAAGAAAGGTTTCTTCCTGGATATTTTTCCATTTAGAGTCCTAAATCAGTTTGCAAGTTTCATCCATCAACCATAGAAGCAGCAGAACTTGTATCCACACAAGTGGCAAATCAGTTTATAAACATTTAGAATTACTGTGTTTGCACAAGCTTTTGTATTTAACTGCATCAATTTAAGAGCAGACTTAAAGTGGGCTGGCACATATGCTTAGACAAGGCTTAGCTATGATAAACTGACTCAGCCATTAAATACCTATATAAGAGCTCATTTTCTTCAGGGAAAAGATGGGGATTAATTGCTAATTTAGCTATAATCACACATTATAGAAGATGAATGGCTAGTTCATCCCTAGGGGGAAAAAAATCACTAAAATAAAAGACTTCCCCTGCTTTTTATGCTATATTAAGCATTTATCCACAAAATAAAGCACTGGGAAATCCTGGAAAATCCTTTCTAATTCAAGTATTTTGGAAAAAAAAGTAAAATTTGTACTTCTTAAAGTATATTAAATTCTGCTCCTTGATCCAACAATAATTACCAGTTTCACATTTGGTTTCAGCACTGATACCGATACTTCTTACAATTTTAGAAGAATAGATTTAACTTCATCTCTACTGTACTTAGAGCTATAGTATTTTATACATTAGAATATACTTATATCCCCATAAACACATACTAATGTTTTACTCAGAACTGTATACTAAATGCACTAATGTGCACTTTAGCTGGCACACTGGAGTCCAAGTACTGCTTATTTTAATAACATATGCTTGAACTCAGCTGTAAGATATGCACTAATTCCATACAAGAAATGTACATGAAAGGAATTTCCAGTTAAAATTTGACCCTGTAAGGACACAGATATTAGAGGTAAAATATAAAATACACATTAGATTTCAAATAGTCAGTATTAAAGACTTTTTGACATGATGAGCTTTTTAACAAGAGAAAGAAATGCTATTACATTTCACATTCAAAATCAAAATGCAGTTCTGGGAAGGTGAATGCTTTGCTGCAAGAAGTCAGCAGCTCCCTGCTTCAAAGTTTTGAAAGGAGGCTTATGCAATGCAGAGCTCTAGAGATGGAAAGATTGGGTTCAAAGTTATTAACTGGTAAGAGAATAAGGAAATGAGTACAGAACAACACACAAAAAGTAGGAGATTGAAATTAAAAGCGGATTTTGCTCACAAGAGGTTTTTGTTCTTTTCCCCAGCTGCAAGACGCAAGACAAAAAGAACAGAATTCAACATAAGGAGAGACAATGAACAACTGGTTTATTTTGGCCTATTCTCCTTAAATCCATATCTATAAAAACTTTCAAGAAAATAAACATTTCTCTTTGCTTCAACTGCCACCCACTGGAAAAGGAAAGCAACATTAATTCCAAATTGCAAGACCCAAAATAGGTCACAAAATCAATCTGCCAGACACTGGTACAGATTACACTAAAACCCTGGGGTTGCCTTGAACACTCTTAGTGACACTGCAAGAAATCAGCAAGCTTGCAAATTAAACTGAAACAAAAACCAGGATACAGCAAAGAACCAGAGCTGCACTTCCTCTCTCCACCGTGGCCCTGGTGAGAGCATTTGGGCTGTATTACAGAAGTTTTGGGGAGGAGTTTCTGAGGATGGAGCAGGAGGAGGGTTGGCAGCACAGGGTGTGACATGGACGAGCAGCATTGCAGAGCCTGGCATCTCTCATCACTCTGGGCTGCCCCTGCCACGCTCCAGGTCCATGTCTACACACTCGCGGTACTTCTCTTTCCCACCTGCTCTTGCCTTACAGCAGAAATCAATCAACTTCCTTGCCCAAATGGCAGTTTCAGCATTCTTGCTTTCCCTTGCCAGCAACCCCCATGTTCCCTTCAATGGACACATGGAGTGTCTGTGGTGCAGATCCAACAACTTCATCTTTTGGGAAATAGAACCACACGGAAAGGCTGAGAAAAAACCCATATAGGCTGCAACAGAGCATTCTCACTTGCTTTGGACAAAACTTGTTCTAATTCTGGATAAAAGGAACCTACACATACGCCTACAGCGTGTCCCTAGGTCAGCCATGTGAGGTGCTGCACACCAAGGCTGCACTGCAGGTGCAGTGACAGCACTTTAACTCATGTGCCACAAACCCCAGCCTTGCCTGGAAGTGACTGCTCTGCAGAGAGGCAGCCTTGGGGAACCTGTGCCCAGGCTGCCATGGCTCAGCCAAGGAAGGCAAAATCACAGCTGAGACTACTGAGGGAATGAGACAGACATGCCCTGACTTCCTGCAGAGAAAAACTAACCTCTGGTGAAAGAAGACTGTAAGAGTCCAGGAAAACAGGAGAAAGAAGTCCTAAGAACCTCATACAAACATGGCAGCGATTAACAGAGAGGCCTATAAATTCTTGGCCCAAATAACATGTTTCTTCAAATTGCCTTTATTTTAAAAAAGGAAAAAAAAAATCCACCAGGAAAAAATATCTGACAATATTCCCTCATGACAATTCTCTTCTGATAATGTAAAGGTGAGGAATCCCCAGTGGAATGACTTCACTGGACTTGCACAACAAGAGATGCTTCTTTCACTGGGCAGAGCTGGGGCCATGGTACCTGCCAAAGTTGTAATACTGCTTCAAGCTGTGCCTCCTGCTCTCCAGTTCCCCAACAAGATTTTTTTCTAGGCAAATGCTGTCTGCTGACCCCTGGCTTAACCTGTCCTTCCCTAACTTGTGCTAGGCTGGAAGGAATGAGGTAGCTGGGGATGATGGCATCTCCTTTTCAGCCGAGAGAACAGGAGAAGACATGTTCCAGTACCAATGGCTCACTGCATTCAGACCATAGAAAACTGGTTGAATTTTAGCTCTTAAGTTATCTGGAAAAGTGGAGGTCCACAGCAAGAAGCTCTTGCCCCTGGGCTGCTGTTTCTTAGGTAAACTCTTCAAACAGAAATCGCAACTGTGGGCTCCTGTCAGCTACTGAGGAATGTAAGCAAATGTAACCTGAGAGGGCTCACAATTCCCTGACACACTAATCTGCTCTGGATATTTGGCAATCAGCACCCCCAAGTCATTAGTGAGACTATCGGAGTTCAGCAAAGGCCACAGTCATCAGACACTTAAGGAAACAGCTGAACCCTTGTTGAGCAATTCACAGCTCAGCATGAGCACAGCATTACAGACCAGCACGCTGCATGGGAAGAAATGTCATCATCAGTGATCAGCAAGTGCAGGAACCAGACTACTAAAAAAATTATTTTAAAAACCCCAAATCCATCGACACTGAAAGCATCTATAGTCAAATCTACTCCTACTTGCAGAGATACTTGTTTGACTAAGGGTTTCAGATCTAGTTAGAGCTCCTTATCAAAATTATAGAATCTGTCTGCACCTGCTTGATGTGAGGCAGCCATCTGTGCTCATTCTTACAGGAACATACATTAAATACATTTTTTTCTTCAAATAGGCAAGAGTTTTTCAGTAAAATATTCAGACACACAACTGTGTTCTTTAGCAGTTTCTCAGCAGGCCCTAATGAAATCAGTGAGGTACAATTACCCATTTTGGTTACAAAGTCACCCCAGCAAAATGCAGTTACCAAGAGGCATTCCAAAACATATCATAAACATCTTGAGATAAAACGTACAGGCCAGTCAGTGTCATATTTCAAACATGACAGTCTCTCAGTGTTATTGCACTATGTCTATTTATCTTACTTTTCCATGAGAATACAAGTTGAAAGCATATGATGAACACTGCTTGTTACTGGCTGGACCATATCTTCCTACCAAACTTCTGCACACAGGACTTTTTGAAAACGAGGGACTGTTTCTTTTAAGAAAGAAATACAAGATCCCTCCTTTGTTCATGCAAGAATCAAATACAGCCTCCTAAAAAAGCATAGTTCACCATGAAACAATGTGTTAGCAATTGCTTAGCTACCTTTGTACTCAGCATTTCCCACACAAAGGCAGACTTGGAAGCCAAGCTTAAGTTTGGCTTTTAAGACAGTTTTGATCATCTTTTCAAATATCTATCTAACATGTTCAAGCATCTAAATCTTGAAAAAAAAAAGTTTTACTAGAAGAAAAATCTGTTATCACAACCAAAAATCCTTTTTCCTTAAACTGTTCCTCATAGTCAATATTGATACACTCAATGCACTGAAATAAATTAAATATCCTTGAAACTATGAGAAACAAATTGATCCTGACAAACACACAGATTTCAAAAGTTTCTTTGGCAGAAAAGCCATGGCAAAGCTTAGACTGCATTTCCTCAAGAAACCAGAGAACACAATAGAGTCAAGTATACAATCCAGGATTTCATTAGATCTCTATTAAATAGGTGTTGATGGGGATAGGAACAGATAAAATCAAACACTCAGAGTAGCTCAATGAGTGCTAAACAGCCGTGTAGTTTTCTCTTTGTCATCTCATCAGTAGAAATTTATCACAAAATAAACAACAAAGCTAAGCCAACACAGGTTCGGGCTTCCAGCTCCAGATCAGTAGTGTGAATTACATCATAGCTCAGGGGTGTGGGAAAATGAGCTGAAGTTTAGATTTAATGCATATGTTTCAAGATGTTCTGCGTCGATAGCAGGCAGCCAGGATTAAACTAAGTCCATAAATACCTAAATCATTTATGAGACTGCAAAGGACTAAACAAAACACAAATCAAAGCCACTCAAGTGCAAATGTACACCTCATTTTAGACATTTTCAGCCGTCCACGAGATGAGAAACAAGATACTAATTGAGATAACTCCTCTGAGCCCTGTGGGGTGGAAAGGATGCCAGCCCACATGCACCTCTTCAGAAAAGAGGGGCACCCTCACTGAGGGGTCTGGGAAGAGCCTGTTTCAGGAGGGTCTCTGCCACTGACACACAGCAGTGACACCCTGCCCTATTATCCACTCTCCAAGGAGCTCTCCTGACTCCACTCCCGATGGGTAAAGTGGAACATCTTGGTTACATCTCAACCAAGACAGACCACAGCCTGCTCACAGCTCTAACAAAGACAGGAAATAGCAGGATATGTATATACATTACACATCTGCTTTGTTCTCAAAAGCAGGTTGGAATTCAGAATAACCTTGTTCTGAGGCACAGAGAGGTACTGCTGCTTACTTTAAGTTTAATAGTTGGCCGATTAAATGGGAGGAGATAGCAAGCACACACTCTCCTCCCTTAGCAGTCAGGCAAGCATCATCCAAGGCTAAAAGCTTAACATGGATCAGTTCCATTAAGTTATCTGTGATAGTCATTCCCAGACTTTATGGATGGTGATTATTATCATATGAATACCAACTATGCTTAAGTATCCTTAAATAAACTTTTCCAGATAGAGCATTGCACTCAACGGCAAAGCAATTACCAGAAAACACATTAATTTCAGTAAGAGGATACCATAAAAAGTATTTTGTGGTTTTATGCACTTTCTTGGCTTGAGCAGTATTTGCAAAGAATTTATTTTATGGTCTGCCTCTTGGATTTGCGGCTATTGATATAAATCTATGCCGCATCACTTCCATCTTTCAGTCAGAAACAGTCAGCTCTATTGTCAATGAGAAAAAAACAAGAGGTTCAAAACATAACTTCATGGATGTCAGGGCATCTTGCTGTCATTAAAAAGCAGACAACATATTCCACTTGCATAAATTTTAATCAGAAGAAAAAAAAAGCCAACAGAAAATTATTTGAAGCACACAGATATACATGTCAGATTTCTATCCTCTGTAACAATGTTATGTGCAATAACGGAGTCTAGTCTAGAGCAGACCAGAAATAAATCCTGCATGACTCTTGCCAAGGTCAGATTTGTGCAGTTCCCAGCACTCCTGTGCGCTAGATCCCTCATTTCTCTACCTTTCCTGGTGTCTCTGGACACTGGTGCAGCTCCCAGGCATAAAGGCAGTATGGTTAACCCAGGAGGTCCTGCAGAGCTGGAGTAAATCCAACGCTTCCTACGGAGCAGGTTTCTGCTAAAGTACACAAATACTGTAAAAACCTGCCGGGCAGCTCTGGCTTGAAGAGACAGTGCCTCTTTAAGAAAGTGTAAAAACTCTTTCGGGTAGAAATAACTGCATTTAAAATGAGAACACAACACAGGGCACTTTAGCATTATTTTACCAAGGCTGTAAAGAGCTCTCCCAGGCTCATTTCTGTTAATTGCATCTTTGCAAAGCGCAGCCAAGCGGATGCAGAATGATGACTTTTAATGTAGCTACCCAAATGGCTCTGAATGGGTGCAGCTTTCCCCCTTTCCTTATTCCTGCTCCTTGTCTGGACCTCTACAGAAACAAATTCTGCACTTGGATTATGCACATAAAGGAAGACTCAGAGAAAGATGACAAGCTCTGTCACAGAGCAGTAGTTAAAAAACTATTGGAACACAAACTGTTTTGGTGCTTGTCAGGCAGCTTTTGGACAGAACCTGATAAGAAGAATGGAGAAGCTGCATTCAAATGAAAGGATAATCCCAGAGGAAAAAGTCACAATCTTTCTCATCAGTGGATGATTAACAGAGGAATTTGGCTCCTAATGGAGTCAGCCAGCCCCCAGACTCCACTGGTAAATCCCTTCTTGTCATCTTTCACATTCAGCTCTGACTCATCTGCAACAAACAGTCCAATCCCCAGCCTATTCCTTTTTTCCCTCCATTCTTTCTGCAGTAGTTGAAGCACACACTTTGCAAAAGCACTGAAGGGGATGGTGGACTACAGGCACACCATGCACTGGGACTGCAGCAGGAAGAGACACACCTGAGTTAGCTCTGGGGAGCTGAAATACCTGTGTCAGTGAACACATCCAGGCACACACCTCAGTGGCTCTGTAACACATTTACACTGCACAGGCCCCGCTGGGCCACTGCAGCTGCCCTGGGTGAATTTGGCACAGCCACACTGCCACAGTCCCACCTCCAGGCACAGCTGGGGACGGCAGGGGAGGAAGGGGCTCCTCTCTGTGGGAGCAGCAGCCAGAGCTGAGCTCCAGCTGTGGATGGGCAGAGGGCAGATTTGTGCCTCTGCACAGAGGCAGGCGACAGTGCAGCCTTCAAATGGGAACAAGGATGGATGGTTAATTTAAACTGTTAGGCCTTGAAGTACTCACCAGAGTAACAGGTTTAAGTTTGGTAGGGAACTTAAGGACCATCCAGTCCCACCCCCCTGGCACGGGCAGGGACACCCACTAGAGCAGCTTGCTCAAAGTCCTGCTCAGCCTGGCCTTGAACACTTCCAGGATGGGACTTAATCTGAATGGACTTTAATTGCAATGACTGTGGCTTTTAGACATCAAAATAAACTCAGAGGCCTGAAAGCTCCTATGCTTTTCCCAGGAAATCAGTTACTTTAATAATAGATGGCAGCTTTCCAAGATTTATTGTTATTTCCTAGATCTATATAGCATCAATTAGCCAGTTGTCTTTGAGAGATTCTTCTAAAGATTTCTTTTTAAGAAACGTACCTAGAAAATTTAAGTTTTTTAGTTTAGAAATAGTTTCTAAATAATTCCTTCTGTACAGAGTATCTTTTCATCTATGGTGTGTGATCAAAAAGTAAAAATTATTATGCTATTTCAGTGTTCTAATAAAAATATAAGACCCTACTGTATGATGATGTCTAATGAAAAGGTGGGTTATAATTCATGAAGCACAAAATGTCAAAAAATTAACAATGAGCTCTTTTCTGGTGATAACAATATGAGCATCTTTCAGATTAATTATGTCACACAGTTTGCCTGAGCAGAATCACCTTATAACTCTCCCATTTACCTACACAGACATCACATCTGTGTAACTGAATATATTTTTCTGTATGTTTGTATCAGCCACTGAGTGGCAGCAATTCCTTCATACCTCAAGCTGAATTATGAGATGTAGGATGAAAATCTCAAAGGATTCCCAAATCTTAATTCTTCTGTGCTGTCCTTAAGTTCTTTTGCGTTTAGCAGTACAGGCAAATAATAACAACTAGTGCAATATCTTATTGCACCTTTCAGTTTTTTAGCTGTTGAAGTTCCAAAAGTACTGCACTTCATTCTGAAAATCATAGGTCCTTAGAACTTGGATGCATTCAATTTTACGAAACATAGTAAAACTATGTGGGTCAAAGAAACTGAAGTGCCAGTATTTAATAATTTCTTAAATTAAAGCACACACCTGTATTTTATTATGAAAATATTTTGATTATTATGAAATATTTTATTTCATTATTATGAAATATTTTATTATGAAATTAAGGTGAGGATGAGAAACATTTAAAAAAAGAAACCTAAACCCATGTTTTGCAGACTTATGTTTGCTTTTCCCCTCAGTATTTGCAGGTTTCCACAGCAGTGACTTAGGGTGACTGAAATCTACCAGTCCAAATACAAACGGCTCATTTTTAACACAGCCATTTTCAGGAACTAAAATAAACAGGAAATCCTGCATATACACTTAAAAATGCTTAAGAATTATTGCTTAACCACTTAAGAAACACTTCTTCATAGAGATCCTGCTCTGAAATCTATGCTGGTTATAGCTTCCTAATTGATTGGCACAGTGCTGCAAGGCATTATTTGACAGATGGAAAACTGAAGAGTTAATTTGCTATTACACTGTTAAAAGACTATTGACTGTACAAGTCCGGAGCAAAAATGATTTAAAAGGAACTAAACACACTGTAAGGGTATCAAGGATTTTGATACTGATTATTTGCGGAGATACTAAACATTGTAGTTCAGGCTTTAAATGAGTCTTTAAAGATCTAGTACTAGAACTGATTCTCCCACAACCATCTGCCCTCTCAGATCTCTCCTCGGACATATCAAGGGATGGGATACAGGGCAATGTCATCCTTGCACATAAACCTCCTAGGTCCAGATCTACACTCTACTCTGTACTACTTGGACAACCTAGAAGTGAAGTGGGGCAACAGTCAGGGCCCGCAAGTAAACTGATGTCAGATGTAACCACAGAACGCTGTAATCCAATTATTTTAATATTTCATGCCCTAATGCAAACGGGGAATTCTCTAGCGACAAACTGAAAACTGTTTTTTAATAGATGCACACCCGGCATGTACGTACACAAAAGCACCAGGCATTCCTGCTCCTTCATTTCTTACTGTCTGTCACCATTCAGCTGGAAACCTGACCATTCAAAAGACTGTGCGTTTCATCTGCCCAAACTCACCGCGGCTCGGAGACTGAAACTCGGGGCGGTTGGGTGGGAAAAAAAGTTGGTGGCATCGAAGTCGGCACTTCTGCCGGGAGGGAACTCGGCGTTCCCGTCAGGGACCGAGCCCGGGGCTGACCCCGCCGCCTCCCCGCTCGGGGCACGGCGCTCTCCCCGCTGCAGCCCCGGCCAGCCCCGCTCCGTTCGCGGCACCGCGGGGCGCTGGGCCGGGCCAGGCCCGCAGCCCCCTGCCCGCAGCCCAACATGGAGGCTCCGGAGGAGGCAGCCCCGGGCCGGGGCACAGCCCCGCCGCCCCCCGCCCCACCCCGGCGCCGAGGCGCTGCCCGGGCCACACGGGGGACGGCGGCGGAGCTCCGGGACCCTCGATCTCCCTCCCTCTGGCTCTGCCCGCCGGGCACCCCACGGAAGGCGGGCGGGCCGGAGGGAGCCGAGCCCGTCTCGCTTCCTCCTTCACCCCAGGCGGGGCAGGAACTGCCGGGCGGCGGCAGCGCCGCGCCGGGGGCAGGTACGGGCACTCACCGCGTCCGGGGAGCCGTCGGGAGCCGCGGCCGCCGCCGAGTTTCGGGCGCTGTCCCGGGAAACAGAGAGCGAGAGCGAAGGAGCGCGGGCGGAGCGGCGGGCGGGAGGGAGCGGAGTGTGCCCGGCACGGCCCGGCGCTCCCCGCCCCGCGCTCCGCTCCGCCCCCGGCGCGGCCGCGGCCACGCTCACCTGCTCCTGCCGCCACCGCTCCTCCTGCCGCTGCTGCTCCTCCCGCGCTGCCCCGCCCCGGAGCTGCCGTGGCAGGCGCTGGCTGTCCCTGCCCGGGCTCCCCGCCGCTCCGTCCCCTCCACTGTCCCGTGGCGGTGGCCGCGTGTGGGAACGCCCGAGCCCTCAGCGGGAGCCCCGCGCTGGGCCCCGCCCGAGGCTCCGCTCCGCACCTGGGCTCGGTGCCGTGCTGAGGGCAGGGCTACGGCTGCGGCACCGCTCTGCTGGCGTTCGGGGTTCGGGAGGTGTTGGTCCGCGGGTCACCCGCACCCGGGGCAGCACCGGGGTTTGAGGTGCCGGAGCTCGGAGCGAGCCCCTGCGCGGCGGGGAGCTGCGCTCAGGTGTCCTCAGCCTTTACTGCGCTTTTGGTTAAAGCATTCTTTAGTGGCTTAGAAGCCACGGCTGTTGTTTTTTTTTATGGGGCCGAACGCCGTAGCTCTGTGGTCACTGCCGCCGCCTCAGCGAGCTCACCTCAGAGACCTCAGCCCTTCCCCGGGTCATTTTGGGTCCCTGCCCGGGCTCCCCCAGTCCGTGCTCTGCTCTGAGTGATGGGGCTCGGTCTTTCTTCAAGTGTTGTAAGTGTTCGTGTTAAAATGAGATATTTTAGGGATGGGCTGCAGCACAGGAATGTGTGAAGCATAGAACCCAGAGAAAACACCTCTATACTTCAAGGCAGACCTTTGTCATCACTTCTTAACTCGCACAGGTCACATATAATTGCTCTCATGTTTTCATCTTAAATGACCTCATTCAGCTCTAGCGAAAAACGGTGATGAAATTCCCAGTGTTTTTGTGGTGCTGTGGTAACAGGGTGTTTCTCCAGCAGGTGCCAGCCCCTGGTGTGCAGTGGGGTGTCACCATTGCAGGGGCTGTGACCCAGCTGTTATACTGCTGCAGAGTCCATCCTGAAATGCCAAATTCCGCCCATTTGATGTCCAGCTTCTTTCCAGAACATTTCACTTGATAGTTATAAGGTAATGTTAAAGTTCCTTGCTTGTTCTGTCTGACATCATCTTGGAAAGGCTATAGTATGTATATAAATCAGACAGTTTATACTTGGAGAGTCTAATTTGAAGAAACATATTTCAAAATTGAGAGCTCTCGTAGATATATCACAGTTTGGGTGAAAGCAAAGGAACAGAGTCATCTGAGGTAATTTCCTTTTTACTTCTGCTGCAAATTAAACGATGTAGTATTTTGTACAGACACATGTTCTTATGCATGATTAAGTGTGGGGCGTTTTTTTTTGGTTGGAACATCTAAATAATGCTTTCCTGGTTTGGGAGAGAATGTCATCTGGTTAGCTATGATGCTGTAATAAATTGTATGAGGACTTTCATTTAAAATTGTGTAGATTGCTGTTATGCTGAAGTCTGGAGAAGCTTTATATGCATGAGCAGTTCATGAATATCATGGTATAAAAGCAAAACTAAAACTAGTTTGAATGAGAGGAGAAAAAGCAGAAGCTAATTGTGGCAAGGAGTTTTCCTTATTTCATTACTTCCAGAGAAATTTGGAAATAGTGCTCTAAAATATATTTTGTTTCATTTCATGCTCTTTGGATATTTAATGGCATATAAGTGGTCAGAGAGGGTCCATTTTCCTTCGTGACCTGACCATATAATGTTGCAGCAAACCATTAGTTAACTACAGCTGTATTTCAATTATTTAGAGCATCACTTTTGTCCAAGTCTTTCTGAAACAGAGAGTCATTTTTCATTTGGACTGTGGAAAATTTTGCAAGACCTAAAGAGCTTTGCTCAGACAATGGGTTCAAGTTGGATTAGGGCTGAGTAAAGATGTAAAAATTTGATCCACAGGAAATGAAATGCGTGAGTCTTCTCAACTATTAATGTGACTTTAGAAATTTGAGGTGTTTCCTGGTACTGAGACTTTCTTGCTGCCTATTTTCTGTAATTCTTCCTATACAACTCAGCCATGCTAAATGCATGGAAATGCTCCTACAGCTGGAGAGAGTATTTCCTCAGAATAGATTCTAATGCAGCTCAGAAGGCTTTATTAAGCCATTTTGTGTGCAGTGGATTTGAGAGGGGGGTGAAAATCAGTTCTAAGTGAACATCCTTTAGCAGTACTCTCTGTCAGCTTCTAAGTAAATAGTAAGAAATCCTGGGTTTCATAGTGATTACAGGGTAACTTTTGGAAAGGAAAAGGGCATTACTGTCTCTAATCTGTTTTTCTGAAATGTGCCTTTGGATATTTCCTAAAAAGAAAACAGTCTCAAGCTGAGTTAAAACATTTCATCTCTCTGATAGCTGGATAGACATCCCAATAATTTCCAATCCCATGGTAAATCACTGCTTTGTTCTGGGAGATCTCTGGGGAGAAGATGAACCACCAGGGCCTCCCACAGCTGGATTTTCTCTTGTATTTTCACACAGAGAAAACCTACTTTACCTGGGGTCGCTTAATTTTTGCCCTATGACAGGATGACAGTAAGGGGTGATGTGGCTTTGAACATGCACATTAGAAACAAAAGTTAGAGATAAAGCTTTCTGCAGCAAATATAAGCAAAAATTATCTAGTAGAAGTTAAGAACCAGTTCTCTGAAGATTTCTGAGGCAGACTGGTGCAAAAATCACTTTCCACAAGTGTGTAATAACTTATTGTGAGCTGAAGGGCTATATCTGCAGTATCTGTTACCTCCAGCGAACAAACCTGATTTTAATCCTCATGGCAGATACTTCATTTATGCAAAGATGGTGACTTTTGCAAAAGTGTAATTTCAGAACAGAAAACAGTCATGGCTGTGGCTGCCATTTTTCACAGCCCCACTCTGTAGCAGGACTTCATTGGTCTCTCAGTCCCAAGCCTAACCACCGAATGCCTGCTCTCATTTCCTCTTTTCTGACAGTGGTGGGAGGTGTGAAGAGTCTGGTGGTGGTGGGAGTTTCCACCCATTACCTTCTACACAGGTCTGTGGTCTACTGTGTACATTCATTTTCTGAAGTGTTCTGAGCATTGTTGTCTTCAGCTTTGCCTTAAGGTTGTGGTGAGAGGCTTGTGTTCTCTGTCAGGCTTTTCCTCCAGGTTTTCAGGCTGTTCTCTGTTAAGGACATGAACTCTTTATGGATTAGCAAGGACACAAATACTGAATTTGGTCGTGTGAAGGTCTGGCTGCCATAGACATTTGGACTGATGTCTAAGTGAAGCAGGAATTCGGTTGCCTTTCCTGAAGTCTTGTAACTTTAGAGATTCTTTTGATAACAACATACATTAATTTCTACTGCTTATTTTTGCAGTTTTTATGCCTATCAAGGAAGGGTTTTTTCTTTGTGTTGGTTTGCCTGCTATTTTTTTCCAATTTGGAGCTGAGTTGTGTTTTCCCTACTTCAGGGTTTGCTTCTGTGGATGTTGCATGTGCCTGTGCAGAGCTGTAGTCGAGTCAGGAGCACTCTGCAGGGGAGAGGCTGTGGGTAGGCACTACACCTAGGAGAAATTATCATCTCTGTGCTTCATTTACTGTGCTTTAGAACTTGAAGATGAGTAATGTTCCATGCCTAGCAGACTTTAAGTGGAATGATGGGTTTATTTTCTTTTTCCTGGAGCATGAGATGTAGAAGTTAGGCTGTGCTGGGGAAGATCCTGGTGTCAGATGCAATCATGTGAATTTCGACATGTTTGTGTAACTAAGTTACTGCAGAGGCTTTTTTGTTATCAGAATGGAGTCTTAAGAATTTGAGATTAAAATGAGATATGCTTATATCCCAACCACCCCAAAGTTCTGATCATTTGAAGGAACTTATATATGATTCATTTATATACCAGACAAGTGAATAGCTTCCTGACAGTTTTGCTGAGATGCTTGTTTAGAGCATTTCCAATTCTTGTGAAGTTTGGTGCTTTTAAAGCCTTACTTCCTTGAGGAAGTAATCACATTGAAATCTTTGGCTTTTGTCTTTCTTAAATAAAACCTATTTTTCATGTTTGTCCAGAAGGTACATGCACATGTCATCTTGGAGTTCCTAAAGGATTGAAAATCTGGGCTACATGTAAGAGGAACCCAAAATCTCTTGAAATTTTACAAATACCCCCATGCTGCCTTCTGTTGTTAAGGGTACGAGACTGATCCCTGCATTTTGAACATTTGAGACTGTAGTTAGTTTGTAAGAAGAATTAAAATTAAAAAAAGGTTTTTATGGTGTTTACTGCCTACACCCCCCTACATTTGGTTTCAACATGCCAGCTACCAGTGTTGATTCTGAGCAATGTAAGTGTTCTACTTCCCCTTAGGACAGCTTTTCTTTGCAGTTAATATAGATGGGAGAATAAGGAAGTGTATGTATTGATGCAATTTTCTTGCTCACCACAGTCCTGTTCACAGTTGGTTTTATATTCCTCTGAGTACTGGAGAAAACTGTGCTGTGAAAGAACACAAGCAATGTTTTCTGATTTCTTGGTTGGTTTTTCAGCTCTTTTGAAAAAAAATTGATTTTTGGTGTTAATTTAAGGTTTAGGAGATTAAGATTCTGTTTGTGCAAAGAACAGAGGCAGCATAGAGGGGCACAATTCACACTGTGGTGTTCTCAGTCAGGCAGGAGGGATTTTAGGTTTTTCCAAATTCCTTTTGATTTGCAGCTGAAAATTGTCTCATCAATCAACAAGAACAAGCTGGAGATCATGAAGTCAATCAATTTAGACCATCACATGACAGCAGCTTGTAGTACCTTCTGCTTTTGCTGCTCACCTGGGAGGAATGAAGAACCTCCTCAGCTTCCGTGGGATCACCTGAGGCAACACAGGTGCCTCCTGCTTTAAGAGTGATGTCTCAAAGGTGTCAGGTATCAAAAGCTCCAACACTGAGGAAGTTCTGTCAGATTCTGTTGTCTGATGAGATGGTAAGATGTTAAGATAATGCACACAGGCTTTGTTTTGGTTTTAACCCTATCTCTTTTGTGGATATTTTCAGGGACTACAGTTGCTGTGCTCCTTTAAAGGAATGAAAGGAGGTGGTTAAGGTCTGCTGGTCAGGCTGCTGCTCTGTCACTCCCCTGGCTCCAGGTGTGGCTGTGGGGGGAGAGCAGGTGAGTGTGGCTGTTCTCCACTGTGTGCCCCTGCTGTGATTTGTCCCCATCTCAGCAGGGAGAGGCAGCTCTGTCCTGCTGTCCCCCAGCGAAGGAGCAGGACATGCCAGGCCCAGCAACAGGAGCTGTGGAACATGCACCACCCACCCCATCCCTGGGACGAGGGACCAGTGTTATTTTTACAGATTATTGTCAGATGATCAGAGGGTATTAGCTAAAGGTTTTCCTTTTATTAGTGTAAATGGTTATCCAAAAATGCAAACTGCAATGGCATTGGTACATGGGGTTGGGTTTTTTTGTCTTAAAATGCTTCAGCTATACTGTCAAACAATAACACGGGTCAGTCCCACACTGTGACTGGAACAAGGCTTTCTTTGCAGAAAGAAAAATATCTCCTATTGTGACCTGGTGTGAGGATAGAGTACTTGAATCCTAATTTCATTTGTCAGTTGTATCATTTTAAAGCACAGTTTGGCTGCTGCAAATGAGCAACTTTTGGCAGCTAGTACCACTAACATTTAATTTTCAAGTATTCTTTTCTGCTTGGGCTGTGGGCTTGGGAATTTTCCCTTGTTCAAGTAATGATTAATAATCCTGTTTTCATGTCTTTCAAGCTGTCTTAGTCAATTTTCTTGCCTATACTGGGGCACATATTATTTAGACCATTACTATGATAGTCATTTAGTAGGATTTGTTTTTATTGCTACAGCCATTGCTGCTATCAAAAGCCAAACACAGTATCAGTGAAACACGATAGTGTGCAAAATCAATCCTAGTAAACATTTAAAATAAAGGCAAACATCAATAATGAAACTGCAGACTGTGTGTGTTTGCTCAGGAGCAGGGTGGAGGGCTGAGGTCACCCGCCCCAGGCACGTCGCAGTTTTGGTGAACCACGAGGGGAGAGTTTGGTGAAGTTGATGTTTGGAGTCATGGCACAGATGTTGAGTCAGGAGACTTCAGAGGGAGATGTCAACACAGCTCTCCTGCCCACACTGCATGTGTGTGAGAGATAGTGTTTGGGGGAAAGAGCTCTGCCTTGGGCTTGCCTAATAATGGGGGGGCCAAACTCCCATTTCTTGTGCATGTTTGCTGCTAT
This sequence comes from Camarhynchus parvulus, assembly GCF_901933205.1. Classification (NCBI taxonomy): domain Eukaryota; kingdom Metazoa; phylum Chordata; class Aves; order Passeriformes; family Thraupidae; genus Camarhynchus; species Camarhynchus parvulus. The sequence goes on from NC_044582.1 coordinate 4,741,638, forward strand.
TGGTGGCAGGGTGAAGGAAGGATTTGATGTTGCTGTTGAAATATGGTAAAATAATAAAGACACTGAGAATATTTACTCTACTTTTTAGTAATAGGCTAAAAATTGATTACTTCCCTGAGGACTTAGCTGTATAAGCATAAATTGAAGCTGCTGTCAACAGTGTTGGAAAGTCTGTGTGCAGCAGAACTACATTGCAAATGTGTTTGAAGACAGGTTATGTTGTTGAAGGCTCTGTACTAGAGCCAGACATATTTCTTGAGTAAATTCAGCTATTTTTGCATCTTTGCAACTGGGACATTAATTTTACTCAGCAATCTGTTCTGTTTCTTGTCAAAAAGTTAATTTTAAGGGTGTTAAAATTCTATTCAAAAGAGGCTGTAGAGCTGCTGGGTCTTGATGCCAGTATGGTGTGTTGTGTCTGCTGAATTCTGGTGCATGGCCTTGCTCTGCCACACTTGGAAACTGTTTATGGGCTCAAAACCAGATTTCTGGTTAGTGTTGATCTGACCCTATATGTCTTTGAACCACTTTTAAATGCATGCAGTGTAAGTCAGTTGGTCTGTGATCCCTTTTATTTTTGTAAGCTAATTACTTTATGTATAATTAAATCTTATGAAATTTACATATCATTATATATAATTGAATAGTTAATGATTTACATATTTTGCATTCTACAGCATACCTAAATATATATGATCATTCAAGCCTGGATTATCTACAACACACATGAATGTATAGGAAGTTTTAGTAGGCTTAGTGTCCTAGATCACCACAGAATTTTTCTTCTAGTCAGGCTGATATTAAATATGATTCACTGCACGTCATTCTTGTGATGAAAAAGGTGCCTGGTTTTTTTTGTGACAAAAAGATAAATGGAAGAACAATTCAGATGTTCAAATATTAACTATCTGCTTTTTCATGCGGTTAATACAGTAAATTCTATTGCTAAGGACAAATAGGTGCTGTTTTTCTTTATTGGTCACATTCTTTCAATGGTTTTGACTTGCTTGAAGATTAGAACAAAACTTTTAGAAGGACAGGTTTGCCATGTTTCCAACTACTTTCACTCAGCAAAATTTTTAAGACTGTGTTTGGAGGCAATTTCTTCTAACATTTCTTCACTTTTGTCTATAGGAAAGTGTGTTATACATGCAGATTTAGAATTGTGAGGAAGCTTTTATGAGCTGGTTATGCAGAGGATGGCAGTGATATAAATCATTTAGGGGAGGAAGTGGTGAGATGACAGGTAATAGTTCCCTTATGGTTATCCAAACTTTGTTTCCAGGTAGGCCCAGAGCAGATGGGAAATCATTCCTGGTCTTGTTAAAAAAGTTTTTTACCTGCTCAAGCTTTTAGGAAAAAGTATAGGTTCTGAAAAAACTTCAGAGCAATTTAGGACTTCAGAACAATTATTTATTCCCTGTTAATGATTTTATATCCTTCTCCTCCTCCTCAGAACATACCTGTTGTGCAGGTCCTTTATAGCAGTAGAGCAAGCTCAGGTTGAGTGAAGGCTTCATGCACTTTGTTTAAATGTAGATGAATGCACTCTATAGAAGGAATAGTAAGTGTCAATAGTGCTGAAAAAGAAAAAATTAAATGAGGGATGTATCTGTGTCAAATCCATGTATTTACAACTGTCCTTTAGGGATCAAAGTCTTGATGTACTGTTTTAGTTTTTGTATATCTGGGGTAAAAACTGAATCACAAAGACCTAATGTAATTTTGCAATTTCCTTTTCAGAATTTGTGGGGACACACCTCCTAAACATATAGGTATTTTAAATGGTTCTTTCCTAGGCTTCTTCAGAAAGCAAGGTTCTTCTACCAGCAATTCAGAGCACCTGATCCAGATTCCTGTTCTGAGGTGCCCTATGGAAGATGGTTTTGTTTTGCATTAACTACAGGAAAAGTTTGTTGCTTAAAGCAAATGCTTCGAATGTTTCCTTAAGTCTCATGTGGAAAAAATCCCCTCTATTTCATTCCTCTAACTACAACATCGACTTGAATAGTTTGATAACAAATATGTACAATACCAGTTCCATTCAAGTTATTTGAGACCAGACAGAAAATCTGAGCAGAGCTTTTTCTGTGTGCACATCTCCTGCATGGCACAACTTGAAAGTGAAGGGGAGGTGATCCTTACCTTGTGTAGTTGCTGTTTTCTGTTGGGGGTACTTTACCATCTTAAGTCTGACTTAATAACTTGGCTGCAAAGCAAAAGGAAAAACTGCTAAATATCTGCCCACTGTCTGCATGGCTCTTAGCACAGGGGGGACAGACTTAGCAGCTCACAGCTGCTGAAACAGGGAGTCACATCACCCCCATCTCTGCTCCTGTCTTCCTGCCTACGTGTTCTCACTTGTGCCAGCTTTGATGCCTGCTGGAATGCTTCAGGCTTTGATTTAACTCTTGAAATATCTGCAAGGTATTCTAGGGGAAAAAAATCAAACCAACACATCCTAACCCCAAACAACCATGGTCCATCTTCTGCCTTTTTATTGAACAACATTGACTTAATAATGGGTTTCTGTGCTTGAGAGACATGGGATCAATGGACAACACAAAAGGAGGGCAGCAAAAGTTGTTCTTTTTGGCAGCTGGAGCTGTTAGGATGGTTCTGACATGTAGGAAAGAGCCTAACCTATGATGATTTTATCAAACTGGGTTTCAGTCACACGTGCAGCTCAAAGGGTTAAATTGCATTTGGCCCATTACTTTCTGAACACCTGCAAATACGCGTGAGTTTTATGTCTGATGTTTGTGAGTGCTAAAATAGAGCCATGCATGTACTCACATACCCTGCAATGTTTCTTTGAAGTTAAGTGCACCGTGTGTGGGTCTCTGAGCTGCTCAAAGGGCTGACTGCTGCATTTCATTCATCCACCTGTAAACACTAAACCTGTCTTAGATAGTGAATGTTGTGCTTGTTCCTTGAATCCTAATTCTTGTATTGGGTGTAACAAGAATTCCCCTTTATAAGAAGAGAACTTCTTTGATGGGCTTGTGATATCGCAGTGAATTATGGAATTATAGTAACACAGCAATAAGCTTCAATGTCTTTCTAATCTGAACTGAAACCTATTTCGTTTCCAGGAAAAAATAAACAAATGGAGACTCAAGCCCTGGGGTCTGCTCCCAGGCAGGGTCATGTGCTTTCAACTGGCTGTGTTTGCACATGGGTCCAAATGTTCCAGCTTGGATTCATCTCTTTACTTCCTCATTTTCTCCTCTGAGACTTCTCCTGCTGGTTTTGTCTTCTTGGGAATATCTTTCTGTTGGACATTCCTTCTGCTGTTATTGTTTGGGTGCTTCTGTGTTCCTCTTCCCTTTTTTCCTTGTCTTTTCCTTTGAGAGGCTCTTCTTTTTTCCTCCTTTTACAGGTATTTCTTGATATACAAAATATCTTTAGCTTTAGCCCAGCTTTTGTTGGACAAATGGTCACAAGGGAAATGTGCAGATGGCTTAAACAGATGTTCCTGTCAAAGTCAAAATATTTAACTCCTGAATTCATGCTAGACAGTGCCTCTGATGAATGCTGCCAGAATGGTGGCCAGGGACTTGTGTGGCTCCTTCTCACATTGCATTACTTTAACCTCCACCTATGAGCTTTCAGGAGAAATGAAGGCTGCTGAGAAAAGCCTTTACTACTTTCATTGCCATGTTAATCTGGATGTCAGTTAGTAAAGATCTGTGCTTGTGCCAAAATGGGAGAACTGGTTTGAACTGGATGAAGGAATCCATCCTGAGTTCTCTCTAGCAAGGCGTGGGTGATTTTAATTTTAATCAACATATGCAGATTGTCACTGTTGGTTTGGTTTTAGGTTTGTTTCTGGAGCTGTTGTTTTTAGGCATTTTTTAAGTTGGGTTTTTTTCCGTCTGTGCCAAAACTGAAGATGAAGCGTCAAGATATTCAGAAAAGAAATTGTGTGTGCTCTGGGGAATATTATTTGAATATAAATACATCCTTTATGCAAGTTGCTTTTCATATTTTCTAATATTATGATATTTAAATCAAGTTATTTTTCATAAATTTGTGATTTGGATTATCAATCCTTTATTTAGTCAGGGAAGATGTACAAATAATTACTAACTGGCAAAATATCCTAATAAAAATAGATGCACATGAGTACAGTCATCGTGAGTTAAAAATGAAAGAATATGACTGATTTTTATCAAGTGAGTTCCTTGTGAGTGCCTTTCAAGTTTTGGAAAATGTACATTTTCAGAGTTCAGATGCTTTAATAAGAAACCAGTTAAATACTTGAGTGAACTAATCCGTAGGCACAACAGGAACTTGATGGTATAGTAGGTGGTAAGATTCATTTATGATAAGTTATAATGGAATTTCCCTGGAACTGTATATTCCACCTACTTGAATTCATGTTAGTTTAAAAGACTGGCAATGTGCAGCAAATGCCAAGACATAAAAAAATTGGCAAGTTATCGTAAAACATGGAGCTAAGTATATGCCTAAGCCCCTGCCTGTAGCTCTTGGGAGTTCTGGTGTACCCTGTGGTCTCTATATGTTGAATTTGTGGTTCACATTTAAACATTTGTATTTGTCTAGAGCTTTGAGCCTGTGTGTGTTTAATTCAGAGCATGGGGTCTGCACAGAGCAGGAAGAGCTGCATGTCCCTCTTGAGATGAAGTCACATTTGTTGTATACAATAACTGCGGTGATGTGTTAGAACTTTTCAGAATTCCTTTTTTTTTCTGTTTATTTTACAATTAGAGGTAGGCAGAAATTCTGGAAACATTCCAAGCTATTGGCATATTAAGGGGGCAGGATTGGTTCTAATGAATACCAGTTGGTTTGGGCCACTTTGAGCAAATTTCCTATTATTAATGGAATTTTAGTGCAGTGTTGTTCTACTCAGGACAATCTCATAGCACTTTCAGCTTTTAAATGTCTCTGCAGATTGAGGGGCACTTATTTGGGCATCAGGAATAATTATCACATTAATCTCCTTTTTAATACTAATAATTCTAGTTTTGACAAAATGACTTGTGCATTTTGGTTCAAGCAATTGAAAAAACCTCAGTAAATTGAGTCCTTCCAGGTAGTGATTTGTTGCCTGGAAATGTGCTCTTCTTTCTTCTTTACAGCTTCATTAAAAGACAGGTTCTAGAAATACTTCATTGACGATAGTTCAGGAAAATAAAAGCATTTAAAAGCTTGAAAAAACCTCCCCAGAGCCACAGCAAAAAACCCTAAAGAAACTCGGGGGTAAAACTTTTTTTTCACTTGACAACGTGTAATTACAATTTTGCATCTTAACTTGTGAGTGATGAAGAGTCATTCCAGATGATTTAGCTTTTCTTGCTTTTTGTGAATACAAAGCTGTTGTTCAGATCTTGGGAATATCATGTGGGCTACAAGTCTTGGCTCAAATTTCATGTAGCAGGTACATTTTTCTGAGAACTGGATGAATAAATTATAGTGAAATATGTGATGTAAATGTTAATACAGCTGATAGACTTAGGTGACATCTGCAATATAGTATTATTGTGAGGAGAAACTAATGTAGATGGATAAATCTACTTCCCAGAGAGTCTTCAAAATGTTATTTTTAAGAACTTATTATCCTACAGCACAGAGACAGCCCAATCTTATGGAGATTTCTATTGAAAATCTGCCTTATTTCCAGGTACGTGTGAATGAGTAGGAATGATGGTTATGACTCTCAGGTGTGGGTGTTTAAAACCGTCCATCATTTCCCCAGTTTCAGGTTTCACTCTGCAGGGTGCTGAAAGTTTGTGTGATGCAGAGAGGCAGGAAAGCTGCCTGCCTGAGGCCAGTGCAGCTCTGAACTGGGCACCACTTTGTTTTGCTTGATGATTCTGATTGATGTGCCTGCCTGCTGTTTAATTTGCATCTTCCTGGCATTAGCTGGTAGAAAGTATTTTCTTAGTTGTCACAGGGAATAGATTGAAAAGGTTGTGCTCATCTCTTCTTGATTCCCCAGCTCAACGTGCCGTTACCACAGTAATGAGGAAGTGGTCCCGTTTGGTGAAGGTGGTGGGAGTTTTTGTCATTTTTGTCTGAGCATTTATTGCTGAGGGGGGTGGGATTGTAGGGGGAGTGTCACATCAGTGACAGAATAATGGTGCTGCAGCTCAAATGTTAAGAACAATTGTTTGTACTCTTACCCCCAGGGACTGGTTGTGCCTAATACACCCTCATCAAGCTCAACCCTTTCTGTAAAAGAATGTTTTCCCCAGAGTCTAAAGCAATATATCTAAATATGTGTTTCTCACCATTCTGACTTTGACCATGATCATTAAGACTGTTAATTAACTTGACCAAAGTAGCAGCTTAACTGGTACTCTTGTGCTGGTTTCTTACCAGCTGTCTTCATATCACATTTCTGCTATGTTCTGTAGAAATTGTTGGTACTTCAGAACATGCTTGGGAGAAGCAGCATGTTGTTTTTTGAGATTCTGATTCGTGTTTTATTTAACACTGCAGATGAGGAAGGTGCTGGTTTGCGCCACTATCGTGCCTGATTTGGGAGAAATTGTCTCTGTGATGCCAGTAAAATGGAATGTGCTCTAAAGGAGGAGGTGTTGGGAGACCAGGAGAGCTGTTATGTGATCATTTTCTTTTGCTGTAAGATGAAAATAATACAGCTACCTATTGTTATAAGTGCATTGCTGTCTCCAGAGGAAATCTTTCCTTAGTGTTATATATTAATAGGCTAAGTTCAGCTGCAGGGCAAGCAGAATGAACTGCAAAGATAATGAAGCCACGCCCAGGTTTGTGGTGGCTGAAATTGCTCCAGTTTGGGGCTGCTGCTGCTGGGAAGTGTTCATGTATAGAGCCCAGGCTTGCAGGATGTGTGCTGTCTGGTTTCCAATAAACTTGCTTTTCAGAACAGCTTGCTACATATGGGGGATTTTTGCATATATAACATAAAATAACATTTTCTGATTATTTTTCATTAAAGTGATTGCATATATTTAGTTGTTATAATCTTCTTTTATTAGTGAAATCTGTTAAGTGTTGTAGAGTGCAAGAATGGGCAGGGCACTCATGTCTCTGTACTCCTTTGGCTTTGTCCTCAGCTTATTACTAATAAATGATCTGTCACTTACAACTTTGGTAATTTCAAGCTATGTCCTGGACTGCTTACTGTTCCAAAAAGAGTTCTGATGAAATTCAGTTGGTGTTAGGTGGGGTCCTGAAATACCAGGGCTCCCAGGCTTGAAATGCAGCAGCTGCATGATGCAGGAGAGAGTTTGGAAAGCACACCTTCAAGGAGGGGATGCTGCTACTATTTCACTGTTTAAATCCAATTTTTGACAACATTGCCGAGCACTCAGGTGAAGAGCTGAAAGTCAGTGCTCAGGTTCAGCTTTCAGGGTCATCATTCCTCAGTGAGAAACAAAACCCTTCTGCATTGGGAAAAACCAGGATAAAGAGCAGCAGTGCGCTCTGTCACCTCCAGTTCAGCTGCAAACTTCACTTCCTAGTGCTGGAATCCAGAGTAATTTACCAAGCTTCGGTGTTCTGTTAGCTCAGAGTGGGTGAAGTTCAGGTAAGGAACTTCAGATGCAAAATCATTCATGCACAGAGTCCCCAGGGGAATTGAAGCAATGGAGTTCTTGGCAAGGGCAAACACCATCTTTAGACAAAAGGTCATGTGTTAGTGACCTTCTTTTGTTGTTTATTTGCATTATAAGTGAAACATCTAAAATGAGATGCTTTGTAGAAAATGATCTAAACCAGCAGTGCTCAGGCATGTATTACAATCCACTTGGTGCTTTTATCACAAGGAAGTTGGATGGTAAATGGAAACAGTGCAGGGTTCAGTTCCATGGCTGTTGAAGTTTGTTTACCCTGTCAGGAGCTGGTGCTTGTCCAGGGTGTCAGGTTTCATCACTTGGCGTGTAGCTTTACAAATCATCAATTGCAAAATCAGATTGATTTCCATCATGAAGCAGAAGATGCTTATCTTTGTCTCACGGACTGATTTGGCTTAAAATTCTGCTGTTTTCTGAGAAGGGAAAGCTGCTTTGTGTAGTTGATGAAAATGTAACTGCAGGGGGGAATAAAACCCCAAACGACAAAACACCAAACCCCAAAAAACAGACAACCAAACCAGCCACAAAAGTTGTGTTTGACAGCAGAAATGTAATGGAAGGAATTGTATTTATGTCCCATTTAAAGAACATCAAAGCAGTTAGATGTCTTGAGATAACTTGTCCTTGTGAGATGGGAATGTTAATGATTCATGAGGCTGAACCTCATTTAAATGTAAAAATCCTTTTGCATCCATATTATTGTACTTTCTTTCCTTGTCCTGTGCTCTTTACCAAACTTTTGGTGATTCTATTACTGGTTTTTTTCCTTAGTTATTGAGTAAAGTTTTGAAGAACAGGGTACAATATTTCCCTTTAGTCAGTTTGCAATAGTTTTTAGAATATTAATGTCTTCTTAGAGTAGAGCACAGAAGAGATGAAAGGAATGAATTGTTCCTTCTTGTGCTCAGGGCATGTTTTCTGTGCCCTTGTGCCTCACGCCTTCCACTTGTGGTCAGCTGCTGCTAAGACACTTTCCTGAATAGATCAAGTAACCCCAAACATCATAAGGAGTCTCCTTGCTTCCTATTTAACAAGAAATGCTACTGTTTTCCTAATCCTATTATGTTCTTTGCAGAGTACACTTAGTTTCCCAGCCACTCATGTGGACCCTTTCATTTTCTGTTTGTACCTTACTGTAAGCAAAAGAAGTACATTTGAAATAGCAAAGGTAAAAGAACCCCAGAATGTTCAATGATGTTACATCCAAACTTAGTGAGCCCTTACAGATTTTTGGAGGTCGTATTTTTATTGTGTGATTCTTCCCTGTGGTATTTGGCTCTTGCCAAATGGCTGAAAGTTCTTCTCTTTCAGTCAGAAACAGGCACAACATCACAGGTGATAATTTTACTTTTCAAATTATTAGAAACCAAGTCTAAAAAATTATCTAAAAAAAGTATGAAAAGCAGGGAGTTCTTTATTTTCTGAATCTTAGCAGTGTGTTTGGCTCAACTTCTATCCTGCAGATGTGTTAGGTAGAAAGTTTTTGTGACATTCTTCTGTGATCATTTGAATTTGATACCTAAGGTTTTGGGAGGAAGAAATCTGTGGCTGTTTTTGGTTTTTCCTGTTGTGCCTGAAAGGAGCCCTTCTCACCCAATCCTGTGTAAATTGAAATCCTGTGACTTGGAGAGATGTGACAACTATAAGGGGGCAGGAAAGTAGAATGTGAGGCTGAGTAATGAAAATAATGAATGGCATGGAATGGGCTTGTTAATATTACAGCTTCTGGAATTGAGGATGAAAATATCTGTACAAGAGGCTCACACAAATAAAAAGGGAAGGATGCTCTTTGATAAGAGAACAGATGATTGACCATAATGGGTGAGGGAGGAAAGTGAGAAGTAAAGTTTTCATCAATATCTTCATAGTGGTGTAGAGAGAGATTTGGGATCAATCTACAGACCAGGGCAGAGAAAATCCAGCTCAAGCCAGAATTGTCTGAGAGTACCTTTATGGCCCTTCTTTAATGGATTTTACTGGCTGGATATTTGAAATGCTTCTTCCAGGCAAGGAAGTAATTTTTTTCAGTGATTTTTTTCTTTCTTTAAAACTCAGAATATTCTGCAGTAACATCACAGGCTTGGACATCACTAATGCAAATCATTGTGTGTGTTACATGGAAAGGCTTTCAAAAGGATCTATGATTTCTTTTTTCATTACCTGTGATCTGTCCCTGTGCTTACTTTAGACTCCTTAGTACTGGAAGTGCAGCTCTAGGATTCTTCAAGAATACATTGAGTGTGAATTATGGATATTTCTCATACTTCCATTTAAAAGATAAAGGATTGGAATAACAAAAGCTTTCTTTTCCCTAAGTGTTGCCTAGACAAAATTTACTTAATGTTACACAAATATCAGTGAGTCACGAAAAATCTCATTTCTTCTCACCATACACTTTTCAGAGAAGATTAATATATGCTTTTATAGTCCTTCACTTGCTACAGAGTCTGCCAAAAATGTTTGATTAGCCCAGTGATTATAAAAAGTAATGTTTTCATCTGGTTTCTATATCCTATTAAAGCAGAAGTCAGTAGGGAAATTACTCTTTCAGTGTTGAGGGTTGGCAGAAATGCTCTGTGAACTTCAGTCAGATTCAAATTAATAACTATATTTTCTATAGTCTATCTGGCTAAATTGCCATGAAAGCTTTGTGTTTTCTTCTGTTCCTGTGCACAGACACCCTTGCTCAAGAGGGATTAATGCATTTGGTTAGAAATGTTTAATTTTAATGAAAAGAACTCAGTCATAAAATTGAACATGACTTCTAATTATTGCCATAAAAACTTAGTAGCAAGATGTCATGACCAAATGGATGTTTCCTAATGTAGGAAAGTAGTGGTAAAGCTCTGTACAGTGTACAGTGCAGTGGACCAGAGACCAAAATGTAGATTTAAGGTGCTGAAGGTGTTGGAGGAGTTTTAGTTGATGTTATGACAGTTCTATGCTTTGATTTCAACAATGCAGAGCAACTCTTTTAAAACCACTATGGCTGTAAAGAGCTCAGTGCTAAGCCAAAGTGAAGAACCACTGAGTGGAGAAAAACCCACATATTTTAGTCTAATATGTAGAGGATAAGCGTGAGCATCAACTAAAGCCAAGACCCAGTTATGGCAATTGGGATTAGAGTCCTCTGATGGTTTCACAGTAAATAGGATAAAAATAATGCAAGTTATATACCAGCATTCCTCACAGATAACTGAGCAGTGTTACTGTCCTCATTGTCCTTTCTTGTGGTTTCACTGGGGTGAATCCTTCTGTTGCCAGCTTCAATATTTCTACAACAATATTTTTTCTGCTATGAGGGCCATGAACTGTCCTCTACACCAGGATTGAAATAGAACCCCCTGTCTTCCTCAAAGTGCATTGAAAAAATTTAAGGTGCAACTCAATATCCCATGAGCAGTTAAATTTATATTATCTGGATGTAAGTTATCTTTATCAGCAGAATAAGTTTTTTTGTAATTTCCAGAAACTTGAGAGGGCATTAATGTGAACACACAAATAACATTATAATGTGCATACTGCACAAACTGTCTTAGCCATGTGTGCTCATTATGTATCAAATAAGGAATTGTTAAAGTAATTTATCACTCTGTATGTCAGCAGTCAAGAGACTGGATTTAGAGGACACTGTCATTTAATGCTATTAATATAACACTTAATTTTGAGGAATGTTTGGTTTCCCATAATTTTTCCTTTAGTCAGCTTCTGTAACAAAAACTGGTTTAAAATATCTCAAGTAATATGGAAGAAGAAATCCCCAAACAAAATACCTGCTAGAGAGAGTTTCCTAACTTCCTTGTTTGTCTAACTGTGATTCAGTTTGGTTACTGCTGACTCAGATGTAAATATTTTTTGTTTTCTTATTAATGTTCCTGGTTTCGTGTGGATACTCCCATTGACCTGATTCTTCTGGTAAGGGGTTTTCATACTGTGACTCAGGAGCAATGCAAGCAATGTGACAACTACAGGAAAACACCTGTTAGTATCAGGTAAGCTGGTATTTACATTTTGTTTATTCCTTCAGCTGAGAAATCTGGAAGGTTTGCCAAATGTTAAAACTTGCAAGTCTTAAAGCTTCCTCTCACCTGAGAAACACTCATGCCACATTTAATGGAGCACATTCTGAAATGAGGAATGTTCAGAGGCCTGACCTGAGGAACAAGTTGTGCAGGTGAATGCTGACACTGCTGAGCAGTTTCACAGCTGCAGCCTCACACCTGCACTGCTGCCCTGCTGCCCACTGTGTCCAGAGTGCTCTGGCCATGCCACTGCAGCCACGTCCTTGTGCCTGAGCTCAAGCTGGCACAGCCCCAACAACTCTGCAATTCAGGCTTCTCAGGTCTCTGTGAGGCTCCTTTATGCCTGTGCTTCGGGTGCACTGTACAAGGAAATGTCTTTTCTTGGCACTGCTGCTGGCTGTTTCAGGCTGCTCTTGGTACCCCGGAGGTGCTGCAGTGACCCTGCTGGTGGCCATCAGCCACGTGGAAGAGGTTTTTCCCACATCAGGTTAAAAGTCTTATTTGCTGTTTCATCAAAGAATTCCTGAGCAGCTCAGCTGTGTACCTTGTTTTCTGTTCAAATCTTCATGTTTTTCCTATTAAATGAATTACACCGCTTAAAACAACATCGGGAAAACAGAGCCACAGAGTCGTAGTCCAGTGCTGTGCTGTATGCTCTTGTTGTTTGCATCAGCCTCAGTAAAACTGGCTGAATACCCATGCATTGTCCTGGACTGGTTTCAGTGGATGGCAGCAGGAGTTTTTGCTCCAGTTCTGTTACTGTAGTAAAGTTCACAGACAACCTGGAGCTCTTCAAGATAAAATAAGCAAGGGAGGATGATGGTTTCTATTCAGATGAGTGAAAAATCCCTCATCTTACTTGCAGACCTCTTTAAGAAATTGGCTTCCACAATAATCTTGCTGTAGGATGAATGTTAATGCACATCACTGATGAACAAGGAAATCAGGGTCTCTTTTGGCCTCACCTGGTTCTAACTCCTCAGCTATTACTTTATTATTGGAGGTGCCAGGTACTAAAGGGACTCCCCATTTGTGCACTAAATTAATTCCTTGTTTTCTGTAATGAATTGATTTTCCCTTGTACACCAGGCGAAGCTTCGCCCCTCTAGGTTACATCTTTCCTCTTTTCTGTCTGCTCTGGGTCCCTGCAGGAGAGGAGTGGCAGGCTGTGACCTGGCAGAGGACAGTGCCAGGACGTTGTGCAGCTCGGGGCAGCCTGTGTGACATCGCTGTCCTGGAGCCCTGTCAAACACACCATGGACACTTTGTAATTTGAAGGCTAAAACTGAGATCTGCCTGAGCATTTGCAAGCCAGAGCCAAGAGGTAGAAACTCAGAAAGCAAAGCCAAACCAGCCTTTTAGGCAGTGTCAGGAGGTTTCTGTAAAATTTGCCACAGGCAATATCTGACTTGTTCATTTTACAAGATGTTTGACTTTCTGTGAAGTCACATTTTGGAGCTCTATGCCTTTGATTTTTCTTGGAAACCTTGTGGGAGACTTTATATATGATGGTTTCAGAAGGTTAAGAACCAAGCATTTTACTGCCCTGCATAAGCCTGGCATTGGAAATATGTTTGTACAGCTGTCACCTTTGTCCCTTAAGCTGTCCTCTCCTGTGGTCACTGGGTGTTTTTCATGTGTCTGTCAGATGACAGCCCAGGAAGGGACACACCTTGTGGGAAAAGATTCTTTAAGTCTGTGCCCTTTTGACATTGTTCTGAGTGGAGCAATGGCCAGAAAACCTTTCTGGACATAGTGAGTTCAAAGATAGTTCATTGCTGAATAAAAATTCAGTTTTCTTGGACGGCAACTAGAATTTAAATGTGTGTATCAGAATTAAGTAGCAAGAAGACACTTAGTTAAAAATTAATTTTTATAGAATGCATTTTGGTGTGTGCAGACTATAAAGGGATTCAAAATTAAGTATTGTCTGGATCTTTCTGCACAGTTGCAAATTCAGTGCAACAACCTTCTGTCTAAATAATTTATGAAAATAAACATCTAAAAGTGGATTCTTAAGCCTTCCTTGTTAGTGATGTCAGTTTCATCTGTCAGCAGTAGAAATACAATTTCACATATTTAAGTGTTTGACCATTTAGAAATAAAATCAGAATTAATCTCCAGAAGGGAATGGGCTTTGTCCATTTATATTCTTACTCTGTTTCTCTTTCTATTTGAGGTGAGTTGCCAGAAAACGTATTTAGTATACCAAATATGTGTCTTTCTATAGTTGTATCACCCTATCCTACATCTTTATCTTGGGGACTTCTGATACTTTTGAAGAAAGTAGTGCCTAGGAAATTAATCAAGAGGTTTTGGGGCAATCCTTAGTTATATGATGTACTTTTCCATACTCCTGTCCTGGTTTAAAGCTGTTCTGCAGTACCACTGTGTGGAAGTAGTGACTGGGTAAAGAGATGCTTAGAAATAAGTTTTTTTATTAATACAACTGCTGCAAATTACATGCTGCTTTCTTTAGTTCTACTTTAATCTTTTTCTACAGCATGAGAAGCAAAAGAAAAATGTGAATATTCTAGGGAAATAGGTGATGACTCTGTTTTCTTATCCATAATTTGTTTTGGATTTTTCTTGCTTTTCCCCATGCCGCTCTTCAGTGTTTTTTATCCATGGGCACAGAAACAGACGAGGCAATCAAAACAGGATGTGGAGCACTTATCCTCAAGATGCTTTTGGGCAGTGGAAATCACAGTTAATTGCAGCTAAGCGGTGGCATTTCTGATACCATCACTTTCAGGCATGGTGTATACATTTTTACAAAAGCTGAGATCTGTGTTTTTCACTAACAAAGAAGGAAATGGATCTCATGCAGGGGATTAAAAGGAATCTTTCCCTTTATATGTGTTTGGGTTGTTCATTTGTGAACATACCAGCTGTGATTTCTTGGAAATCTTATCTTGGCGTGTACCCTTTCAAAGAACAGTGAAAAGCTCAGATGAATGCTGTCTGTGCTGGCAAGCTGAGAAGTCCCACATGAGTTTTATGGAAAAGCTTAAAAATGGGTTGAGGGATTCCACTGGCTGGGATTTTTGGTTTGTGGTGATTTTATTTTTATTTTTTTAAGCCTTTTGATTCCGCTAAAACCTGGTTTGGTAAATGATTCCATATAAAACTCAGGCTTCATTACCATTTGAAGTTTAATTTGGGTATGTTTTGCCAGGTGTGTCACCTGCTGCCATTTATTTAAAGCAAAGATAATTTGCTTGTTTCACTTTCTTTTTGAAGAAAGCATTTTCTGCTGATTTGAATATACATGCACTTTGAACCAAGTGATACAAAGGGCTCAAATGACCTTGCCCTCCTGCCTCTTAAGAATTTATTTTGCATGACTTGCTGTGTGTTGGAGGGGCTGGAAAAGCAATTTTGTCAACTGCTCTTGTCAAGAGTTGTTTGAGTCAAGGGTTGTGCAGATTAATCATGTAATCATTAGCTGTGCTCCAGGCATGTTGTTAAGGGGGAGGCTCACATGTCACTGGGTAAATAACTGCAGGGAAACCTGGAGATAATAAAATGTGGAGAGCAGGTACATCACTCACCGGATCCGGGTCAGCAGTCCTGAACAGTTTTTCACTTTTAGCCCTTGAGGGGTGTGTCCCTGTCACACACTGATGACTAAACCCTTTCTGCGGGGCTATAAATACTGAGCGCGCTATTTTGGTTGCAGTACCTGTGACGGGCACTGAGGGAAGTTCTCTGCCTCAGGAGCAATATTCGTGCCTGGCACCTGCTGCGAGGCTGCCAGCACATCCCGTGCTCTGTGCCGCTGAACCACATCCCTGGGCAGGTCAATGCTGCAGAGGCAAACAAGGCTCGTTTGGTTTCTCAGCTTTTGTTTGTCAGACAAATGTTAGCCAGTGAGAGTTTCTAAAAGACTTCAGCACGATCTGGAGGCTGAGTGCTTTTAAATGGTTTTTATTTCCAACAGAACAGACCTGTGACGAAACACATTATTGTTCTTTGCATAGCACTATAGTGTGTAGTCCTAACTGCTGAAAAATACTAATTACTTTTCACAAACCTATATACAGTGTAGGTCAGCACAGTAAACAAGTCTTGTTTAGATGTCAGCAGGTCTGTACAGGTGTGAGTGTGATAGGCAGGCATTATAGATTAACCCTAGTTAACTTCACGTGCAGGGATAGCAGGTATTTTTTCACCAGCCTTTAATCTCTGGAGTGGCTACAAGAGGAAAGAACTGAAGTAGAGATGTGTTTTACTTGCTGTCATCTTGTGATATTCCCACTCCCACCCTTAAATTTTACCCATTATATTCCTATTCTTAACCTTTTACTGGATTTGATTGCTTATGTGGGCAGACTCAAGGAAAAGGGGGAGATACCTGGCCTTGGGGCTGTTTTGTCTCCTTTCAATGAGGTTCAGTCTTCTGGGGTGAACACTGCCAGGCTGTTCTGTGAGCACTGCCAGGATAAACATGCTAACATTGCCAGAAAGCAAAGCAAAATGTTCTCAGGTGCTGAGCTTTGTTCTGATGCTCTGGGCTTTGTGAAGGAACTTCTAAAAGCCCCCAACACAGATACAGGTGGGCACCATCTAAATTCAAGGCATGTGTGCCCAGCTGCTGCTTTAAACAGACTGTATGTGCCTTTCACAGCCTCTGGGTCCTGAAATAGAAGGAGAAAAAAAAAAAAACAAACCCAGAAAAAACTTCATGTTTTTGGCTTGGTCGCTGTGCTGTGTTGGGTTTTTTTGGCAGTGTTATATAGAAAGAGCTGTACCAACTGCAAAATGGGAAAATAATTTGAAGTCTTTTATGACAGGGATTATGTCGCAGTGTCCTGGGGACTAATATGAGGACTTGACAGTTACCCTTGAAGGAATCTGAACTATGAGACATTTGAGAAAAGAGCCAGGGGACTGGTGGGAACAGCATTCTGGCAAGTGCAGCTGCAAAAACATGAAGCTGTTTCTCCCTAAAGATTTGGAGGAAAATATCGGTGTTTCCTTTCACAGCAAATCTTGGGATGTGTAAATGGAAAAGAGGAAGGCAAGGGAGCTTTTACTCTGCCTAACAGTATTTCTGAAGGGAGTTTGTTAAAGTTTGTGAGTCATATGATGTTATCACAGAGTATTTTTTCTTTGATTTCTTCTCTTAATTTCCATTCTGACAGCTTAAGTCTAGGCCAGGGATTTTCTCTCTTGCTCTTATCTTTCCTTTTGTTCCAAAGTAGCTCCAACAAAACATTTGAAACTTTTCATGTTCTTAGTAGGTGAGAGGAAGACTTTCCCTGTCATCTCTGCTGAAGGCCTGTACCTCAGCATTCCTAGAAGAGATATTTCTGTGCCATCATTATCTTTTGGGTTCATGGTGGCCTCTTCTCTACCCTGTATCTCTTTGGAGAGATACTTTTGTGATAATGCACCTGCTTGCTGTCAAAATATGAGCAGGACAAGACTGAAAACTCCTAGAAGGGATAAGAAGGGATAGAAATTAGCCCCACCTGGAGTACACACACAACAGAACCAAACCCAACTTTCAGGGAAAGTAATGTCTTTACTTGAGTGTTGTAAGCTCTCCTTTGGTCCAAACCTTTCTGAGTAACAAAATGAAAGCAGTTTTCAGTTCTGCTTTACACAGAAATCCATCCATAGAGGAGGGAAGAACATGAGAAAGACTACTGTGCTTTTAAATAATAGCTTTCTGAGATGAAGTGCCATTGTCAGAAACCACATTCAGCAACACTATTAGCTGGAGATGTGGAGGTAAAAGCAAAACCAAGGGGAAGCATTATGTCTGTTGGCGCTCAGACCACACAATTAGTGCAGTGGTTACTTGGGGCATTTTAAAGCTAGGAATTAAGAAATTATTGGAGTGTTGGTAACTTTCCATAATACCAAATGCACAGGGGCTGGTTTGTTGGTGATTAAGACAGAGCCTGTCATTTCCAGAGATCTAGTGAGAGTGTGGGGATGAGCTGGTGCTTTTTATCCCACTCTCTGCTGAGAATATTGTCTTTCACAAAATCAAAGATTATATAGCAAAGTCTTTACTTTCTGATCAGATCAGGCTGTGGATTTGGGCAGCAGAGGTCATGAGATGTGTTATAAAATGAGGTATTTTTTGTGCTGTGCTTGTTCTTACCCCCTTAAATCAGATCTCTATGTTTTACAAATTATGTGGAAGCAAGATCAGAAAGTCTCAGCTGGAAAGGGGTTTTACTTGTTAAAACCAGTTAAAACCCCCTTACTTTTTCTCTTTTGTATGATCTAGGACATCATACCTCCAGAATCCATTCCAGTTCCCAGCGTCTTCTCTATGAACTAAAAGGAAAGACTTATACTCCCTCTTACAGCCAAGGAGGTGTTGAGTGAGGCAACATTTTATGTCCATCATTTTGAACAATATTATTATCTAGTTTATGCCTTTCATGTAATAATACCAGATTTGCTGAGAAGTGTAGTTTCATGAGCTACTGGCTTGGCTGGCAGAGCTGCCCTGACAGTTCCCTTGCTTGCCCTCCCCTCAGTTCAGCAGCCATTCCTGTGTTCTTTGTGTAGTGTTGCTCTATCCCAGATTGCTGAAAACACCACAAAAACTGTGTGTGTTTCTTTAAAAAAAAACCCAAACAAAACAAAAAAAGCAAAAAAAACCACTTGATCTTTTTACTGATCTGCTTTACAGCACAGCTGGAGCTGTTCTGGTATTAGTTAATTGCCACACATGGACACACAACAGGTGACCCAGCTCAAACTGACTGTGCTGCTAATGTGTAATGAAACTTAACTGAGGGTTCATGGTATTGTTTCAGTTTCCATTTTTCACAGAAGAATCTCATTGTATTTTCATGCAGTCACTGGGAAACTGTCTACAGAGCTGCTGGAGAATCAAAGCGTTGCTCATTCAGTATTAGATAAATATTTAAGGGAATTAAGTCACCCAGCAGAGTGGATTCTGAGAAAAGCTCAACTGCTAGTAGTGAATACCATTTAATTTCTTGTATTGCTGGATAAGTTGTAGCTGTATTATGTTGTCAGGCAGGGACAGTTTTTGTTGTGGAAGGTGGTTTATTATGATAGAGTAAGAACTAATTGACAAGGGCCAGATTAACCCCTCTTCTGGAGAGCCCTTGCCAAGGCCACTTTGGAAATACTAATAAAGGCTTAACTCCTTATTCTCTGCAGACCAATCTTTCCAAGATCCTTCTATAGGAAATGAAGTTGTTTTGGGATTTCAGATTAACTCAATTCTTGTATGCCATTATTTCACTGTGGTGTTTTTCATACACAGATATTTTCCACTGGTTGTGCCTCCCAGCTGACTTGTCCTTGCTGGCCTGACAATGCAGATCCATAAAATACAAGTTATTAGCAAAAGTTCCAGTTTGAGAACATGGATTGACTTGTACTCCTCCAAAGGTGTGCACTGGGAGCATCTGAAGCTGTTGCAGTGTTGAGCCAGACACTCTGAGTGCAGAACTTGGGCTGCATTTTCTGCTTAATATCATACTTTGGTTTCCTGTTGAGCTGGAATGATGAATACTCTTATCTCTGTGATCCTATTGTTATCAAAGCATTTGTGTAGGCAGTCTTTGATGAGAAGCTGATAGGAAGGTAGAACAGCAAATAGCTCTAGGTGCACAAGCAAAAGATACCTTTTGTTTTCAGAGTATCTAAAAGCCATGTCTTGTCTTTGTGACTGAATTTTCTATTTCAAGAGCACTGTGAAGAGGCTTAATGTCTTTCTGCAAGATCTCTGTTGTTCAATTATACAGTTCTCTTCCTGTCTTTTCCCTTAGCATTAGAGAGCAGCCTCTTGCTGTTTGTGGAGGCACCACTCAGTGGGTTACATTAGCACAGCATTTCTTTATACATAGTGAGAACACGTCGTGATGCATGTTGTTTCACCACAGAGAGCATCACAGAGCAAATATCTGCTTCAAATGCAATTAAGGGCTAGAAAGCCTGAAAGATGAACTGCCTGGGGAGACAAAATATACTTTGAAAAGCAGCAAAGAGAACATTGTGAATGCTGTGTTCAAAGTGCTTCTTCGAAAAAAAGGCAACAAACTTCAGTACAGTTGAACACCTGCATAGCAGAAGAGCTAGTCTCAAACGTTTCGAACTTGATCAGCCCTTCTTGGGGTATTGTCTTTGGTCTCCAGTACTTCAGGAGAGTTTAGCTTTTGATTTAGGCCATAAGCATATGTGAATTGATACTGCTACTTTACAAACCATAGTCTAACCTTTTTAGGGATCACTATGGACCAGGAGCTCCCACCCTTCATTTTGTTCTGTGTTTCCATTTTCAATGGAACAAGCTTTACCATCCTCATCCACTCTCTCTCCTGTCCTTTCCTGCCCTGAAACAAACTGCTTGCTTCTTGTACTTTGTGGTACTGACACCCTCTTCCTCCCACAGCAATTTCTTTTCCCCTTAACAGACTTTATGTACTTAATGATGGTAATAAGAAATAACTTAGCAAAAATACAGGGCTTGTGACTCTCAGACACTATCAGCCATTTTTCATGAAGGTTATGGGAATGGAAAATCTAATTCTGTTTTCTGGTTTCTGCCCTGTGTTACTGCTGACAATGCCTTGATTATAACATAATAGGAAACATGAACTTATTAGAAAGTAAATACTCTCTCCTCAGTTCTGAATATTTTTTTGGTTGGGTTAGAGTTGTGTTTAATAAGAGAGCTAGGAAAAAGCTTGTAACCTGATTTTCTGACTAAAATCTACTTCAGTGATCTCTGCACAGACACAGAATGAAGTTTATGGAACTCTTTTCTGCCTCTTCACAGTCTGGTTTTTTCCAACAGACATTTTTTGAGTGCCTTTTAACTTCCTTCATAAATTGCCTTTCTGTTCGATTCATTTCCTCACTTAGCCTAGCTGTGTATTTTGTGTTATAGTATTTTCTTTGTAGAGTCACACACCTTACTATGCTATTTTTATTTGTTTAGGGAAGCACATAATAAAGAAAGATGAAAATACTAAAATTAAAGGAATTCTGGACAGCTTTTACCTTTAGTTTAACTGCATTAACTTATATCTATTTGTCCCATATATTTGATGGCTTGATGTGCAATTTCATGCAATTATATTTATTTTCAGCTGCCAACACCTTCAACTAATTTTTCAAGGTTTGAAAAAATAGAATAGCAAAGAAAGAAACATGTTATAATCATGGATGAATAAAAGGATGTGTGATTGGAAGGTCATTAATTTATTTGAAACAAGAATCATCTCTAGGTAAGTTTAAATTGCTCCTCATTACTTATTTCTATTGCTTTATTATTTTTTTTCTTTTACTTTAGAAAGCATCATGACTTAGTTATGAAACATGTTCTTTAAGAAAAGTCTTTGCACTTAGCTGTCAGCTCTCTGTAAGTATTTCTAGGAACCATGCTGATGGTTAGGCTGAATTAAATGCCTTAGAAATTCCCTTCCCTTGGAGCAGCTCAGGCTCTGTGACATTGAACGGTCCCTGGTGCAGGGCACAGCAAGGCTGTGTTTAACTGCAGAATAACTGGAGAAAACAGGCCTTTAGAGCAGAGCTGAGAGGTCAGGATTAATGAGCTGGAGGATTTGCCAGGGCTAGGCTGTGCCAGCAGCCCTTCTCCTTCTTGCCCCCTGCACAGTGACGTTTCCATCCGCTCGCGTTACTGGCACATGTGGAACACCTAAACATGGCCCATCACACCCCTCCTGCTAGCCCAGGATTGTTTCCACCACAAATTACAGGCTCAGCACTGACCAAGAAGGGCAGGGCTTGGTCTCTTGTACCTTTTTATGGCATGGCAAATAGCTATGCAATCATCCTGCAGTACCAGTACAAGAATACAAATTACAGGCCAACCCAGGCTGCTGCCTTGTCTCGAGGCAATCAGTTGTTTGTGTCAGCTTCACTCTCTGCTCATTGTTTCACAAAAGGCAGATGGATGCAAAGGGAATGTCCAAGGCCCAAAGAGCTTCAGTGTAGGTGTAAGGTGCATTTAGTAGGTATTGATGAAGTTACTG
The DNA here is from genome assembly GCF_901933205.1 of Camarhynchus parvulus. NCBI lineage: Eukaryota > Metazoa > Chordata > Aves > Passeriformes > Thraupidae > Camarhynchus > Camarhynchus parvulus. The sequence goes on from NC_044582.1 coordinate 4,763,247, forward strand.
GTGAAATAGACTGCCTGAGAATAAAGCATTGGTAATGCGTTGTGATGCAGTTGTTCAAAGATTGTAGAAAGCTCCTTCTCCAATTTCAGCTGCAGATGAGTATGGGGAAGTAGGCAGTAATTAATGGAAGTGAAATTGAATCAGAGGAGTCATCCATGTCCAGAAAATGCCAGAAAATCTGTATCTCTGCTTGCTGATCCAGTGCAGATGCCAGAGCATAATTTAAGTTAGGGTCTGTTAGTAGTTACTGCAGAGCTGGGAAGGAGAGGATCACAGATCCATGGGGGAAAGCAATGAGGCCTGTTTGTAATGGTAAAACATTAAAAAAACCAAGTCTGACTTGAAGAACTAGATAAAATACCAACCTTAAAGGCAACTGCTTTCTCAGATGCTATTGATTGTCATGGTCTTTCAGTCTATGGTGTAATATCAATTGTACATCTCTAGATAATCATTGACAGCACACGTTGTGTAGGAAGGATAAATTTCACTCTCTTGCCCTCAGGTTACTTGGAATGAGGAGATGTTTTCCTCTGTCACCCAAGGGGAAAAGAGAAGGCCTGAACTTTAATTCAAGGCCTTGTGAAAATCTGTGTGTGAAGGTGAGGGAAAGTCAGCAGCACCAGTTTGATCCCCTGTGAATGCTGGAAGATTCCAACCCAAGGTGCTGGCAGGGATGACACGCAGCATCACAGCCCAAAGAATGGCTTTAAAAGCAAAAGTGTTGGTTTGGAACAAAAGAAAAGTATTTCAAATGACTCTGCTTTGAATCTCCTGGTGAGTTCCATCTTCTGTCATAAGACTACAAGCTGTTACAAAATGTACTATTTATTTTTAGGATTACCACAGCACAAAAGTTTAAAGCATTAAAACTTTCTTACATGGGCTTATGTTCTGTGGAGAAAAACAAAATCTCTCCTCCAGTTGGTGAATAAGACTTGGATTTCAAGAACAGAGGAGCAAACAGCAATATTTGGAAAGTGAGCACTGAGTGTGGGGTTACCTCTAGTTTTATTTAGCTATGTATTAGAGATGCACATTGTCTTTTCAGCTGCATATTTTAATCTTCCTGTACTATAATGGACTTGAGCACACAAGACAATGACATTTTGCCCATTTGTCATGTAAAGCCTTAAAAGTCAGAAAGCACAACTCTTATGCTATGAAGTATCAGTGTGTGAAACATTATCCAAAACAATTGTAATTAGAAGCTATAACTCAACCCTATATTTAAAATCTCTGAGAATTGGAGAGGGATAAAAAATTATAGATAATGTAAACACAATTAAGAAAAATAAAGCCAGTTACTGCTAGCATTTTTAAAAGATGTTTAAGTCTTCCATCTGTTTTTTTCTCTTTTCAAAGGTATAAAAATAGATCTAATAACTTATAAGCTCTGCAAACAGGAATAATTTAGATCAGAATCCTTCCTGAAGCTTTTGTTGTCTTTTGTCTCTGTCTCCTTCTGGCAGGGGGTGTGGGGATTGTGTGGAGAAAGCTGTTGGTGTTGTTTAGAAGTACATTTAATTCTGCTTTATACCATTCTTTATTGCTTGCCTATGTATCAACTTTGTAAAAACCTCATTTTAATGGTCCTTTTTTTTACAGAGACAGCATCAGCCTGAGGATACTTGTGAGGGGATCTGCAACCTTTGAGCTTGGTTACAGTCACACCTAATTCTGACATGGTTCTGCTGCAGCATTGTGTGAGTCTTCCAGTTTCTGGAAATTACACAAATATATTAATTCATTATTCTGATGCCTCCAACAGTAAATATTTTATTTGGTTGATTGGGAAGTGGGGGGAGGATAGGGAACAAAAAAAAAATCCCTACAGAAATATCGCCAGGCTGAGAGAGAAGGTTGAGGGGTGCAATGATTTACAGCCTTATTAGAGCAAAGTTATGTGAGACAGGATCTTTGATGCTGTGAGGAGAAGTGGCTTGGCTGTGACATCATCAAGTCTGAGATGCATTGTCAAAAATTCTTAGTCCATTCTAGCTAGACTTTGGAACACTGGAACATTTTAGCAAGATTTCACCAACTGCTACCACAGGAAACAATCTGGTTTAGCCCCTAGCTAAGTTATTTCTGAGAACAATCATCTTTCCTTTACATACATGCTTTACATGTTGCTACTATTCTCAGATAATGGTTTTTGTTGCAGTCCTTGTGGGGCTGTACAAATGCTGGTTAAAACTCTCAGTAGCTTCTTTATTTATTCATAACTAAAGATTTGTGGCAAGACCAGTTTTTTTTTAGAAGCAAGTGTGCATGTTTCCTTAAAATAATCTATTTGGCTGTTGTGAGAGCACTGAGCTGGCCCAGTCCAATCTGAGTGAGCTGTGGCCTCTGCACATGTCCTGTGTTTGATCACTCATTTACAGTTTCTTTGGATGTTTTAATATAGCTGCGTTTCTGTTGCCTGTCTCTGCCTTCATAATAGCATGTGTGCACATATGACTTTTCAGGACTGAAAAGTGATCTAGTCTGACCTTAACTGCATCATGGAGAGGTGAAAATCTGAAGGAAATAGCTGATCTCAAAAAGTACCTAGTCCTCTTCTAGCACAGTTATGATCTTGCATGAGTTGTTTCATCTGCTCACTTCCAGCTTTGCCTCCTTGAGGCAGATTATCTTGTGATATGCTCAGGTTTTGAAAAGTGTAACAAAGAAAGCAATTAAGACTTCTGTCTGAAAAATACTTCAATTCCAGTAATTAGAAAGCATTTGGTACAGAGCTTACTGCTGTAAGGGTCTGCAAGTACTTCACATAAGTAACTGTGAAGGAAGAAACAAAATGGCTTGTTGGTTTTGTACCTTCAATTGATCACCATATGCTAAACCACTAATATATAGCAGCTTCAGGGGCTTGAATGGTATTGATGTTATGGGATAAGGGAAGAATGCCTTATCAGGGTGTGAGCTTTTTGTGAGTGACTGCAAGGCTGGAAGATACTGCCAGCTGAAAACTCAGAAGGTCCCAATAAATGCAGTCAAGAGCTGTGCTGAGGAACCTGTTAAAAATGCCAGTGTTTATCAAGGCATTTGGGCACCTACTAAAATGGACCATTATCTTCTTGTTTCTTTTGCATTTTCTGATTAAATTATAGTAGATGCACTGTAATGCAGAGCCATGGTGCTGCAGAGTGCTGGGGACTTTTCGTCAGTGAAATGTAACAGCATTAATGAGCTTCCCTTGAAGGAATTTGCTTAACTTTTTTTTTTGTGATTGTAGCTCAGAACCCTTTAGTGAGGCAAGAACCAGTTCATTAGTGCTGAACTGCACTTTGGTGTTCACTGAGTAGTGCTTTATAAGGACTTCTTTCCTTGATGTCCACAACAGAGGTGTCACTGTCACAGATTGGGGAAATCTCTGCAGAAACCTTTCGATGCTGTCTGATCCCTGAGGTTGGTGCATTTTCCAATGTTGCAGTTTTGTGGCAGATGCTGTGCTGTACCAGGGCTGCTCTGTGCATCTCTGAACCATGGAGCAGCAATAGCTACAAAGCTTTCTCAGTGTCTGAGGAGAAGAATTTACAGTGGTGAGCTAAATGAAATTAGAAAACTCTGTTTTCTCCTGTGTTTTGGAGATGCTCAAGTGTGCTGTTTTCCTGAATCTAAGTATTTCTTGCACCTTTTTGAAAGATCAATTTTTAAATTTAATTTTTTAAAGACAAAATTCTGCTAATAGTGAGTTTCTACTGTTTCTGTAGGAAGTTTTTTTTAGCCAAAATATCAGTAAAAAATACCCCTACAAAGAAATACACAGAACAGTTGAGGTGATGAAGGAAACTGGTACTGTTCTTTAATCTGAGGTCACTGATTTCTGCAGTTTCAGTTCCCACAGGAGATCCACATGTGAGACACTGTCTGGATTCCAGAGACAGCTTACATGCACTGTCAAACTTGGGAAGTTTGGGTCCAAATGACTCAATAGGCTCAAATAAGCAGTTAGATGAGTGATTGCAGTCAGAACCAAGACAGTGACCAAATTAGTCCTGTTTCCTTAGAGAAAAGAGGAAGAAAAAAGATCTGGTGTTACACTGCGTGGCTGAACTCTGATGTTCTCAAGCCCCACAAATGGAATATGACTGTAAATGCAAATTAAACTTGTTCAATGAGCTCAATCCCCAGGGAGAAACAGGAAGGCTTTGAAGATCATTTATGCTTCATCCATCACTGGTGCCATTGCTGTCTCTCTCTATTTGTTTTAGAAAGAAACCTGCTCAAGAGAGTAAGCTGGAAAAGGAATTTGAGGCAGTGATTGGCACCATGGTGGGAAATCTTTACAAAAGGAGCTCCACTTGTCCCTCTCTCCCTCTGAGTCCTTGCTTCAAAACCAACAAGTTTGTGCTACTTTTAGACTATGAAATATGTAATGTAGTCTGTGCTGAGCTTACCATGATGCTGAGGATGACTGCATTGCTATTCTTGCAACAGCTGTGCTGCAAGAAACTTCAGAGAGAGAAGTTTTCTTACCTATCATAAAATCCAGCAATTTAAAATAGCTATCAAAACTCTTAATCCTTCGTGAAGAAGTTAGGCAAGAACTGTGGTTTCCATTTAAAGAGAAGAAGGTAGTTTGCCCCACAGTAATGGACCAACATTTTCAGCAGTAGAATACAACCACCGAGAGTATTTTCTTTCTCGGCCATTTACAGGTTTGGGTTTTTTCTTTTGTTTCAGCATCTTTTTAAGGCAGTAACATGTAAAGCAATACCAGCTTTATTTGGCATAGTTATATTTTTTATGTAAGTCAGATCTTTTTGCCTTCCTTCCCTTGAAGGCTACGGGATTGTTTCCAAACAGGCTGATGCCTCTAAGGGTCAGGCACCTTACAAAGAACAAACAAGGGACTAAATTTTGCTTTTGCTTATGCTGGGTTCATGCCAGAATAACTCAACTGATGTTACTGGAGTTACTTACCCTTGTGCAAATCCAGAGTAAGAGAGTAAACTGAACTGTCCCTTCTCTTGCTGTGAGGAGGATAAAAAGACAAGAAAATTATTTCTATGAGGTATTTCTTTTGTTAATTTAGGCAACAGTGAAACTGCTCTTACTTGCTTTGCTCTGTCTTTAGCTGTAGTTATCCTGAATTTGTGTTGGAGTTCCTTGTGAATGTCAAGACCTCATAGTTTAAGGAAAGATTATAAAAGGGGTTGACATGGCTGAGATTCTTCAACATTGTGGGAAAACACCCTTAATGAGCAAAATGGATAAATGTACTCACATTACCTGTGGCACTCCCCTGCTGTTTGCTTACTTCCACTTTGACAGCCTGATCCCAAGCAGAGGAGGCTTTTTCTCAGCAAGTGTATCTTCATTCTGAAACTTGGTCTAGGAATGTAAGCAGCAGTTTAAATCATAGTACGAGTAATTCCAGCTTGTGACTGGTTTTGTGGGCTGACATTCCCTATTTTATGACCCCTGGAAGCAGGATCCCTGTTGATTGCCCACTGCAGTTGCTATGGCACAATGTGCCACTGTGGCTTCTGCTCTCACCCCATTTCTGCAGCAGAATCTAGGTGTGAACAAACCAAGCTGGATTGTAGAGCCATGGGCAAAAGGACTCCTTATTGTGGGAAAGGTGCTTTAGTCATGGGAATCCTTTCTTATCCTGCAGTTTCCAGCCATTTGGGAGTGCACTGAGAGGGGGATTAGAACAAGAATAATTAGCTTGGTAGAGAGATCCAGTCCAGCCTCCCAGTTGAAGAAAGGCCAGCCTCAAGGATCTAGGATGTGGGGGAAAATCCATTTCCCATTCCTGAGTTTGTGTGGGAAGCATACATAAACTTGGATGTTTTGTTAGAACAATGACATCAGCTTTATCCTGTTTTCCTCCTGCTGCATTTCATCTCCTGTTTAAACTCTGTTACTTTTCTTGACAAGGAACATCAAAGAAGATTTTTAATTACAACTGTCCAGACTGCTGTAACTTTTTCATTTCAGCAGTCATAGGAACTGTTAGTGAGAGGGACTATTGGACTGGACTTTTGTGTACTTTTTATGATGTTCTCAAACTGCAATTAAGGAAGCATCAATTTTAATTATTATGTAAATAATAAAAGAAGCAGCACCAAAACAAAAGGGCTGACATATAATTACATAAATAGCAGAAGTCATAGAAATCTTTGATGTCCTGTCAACTTTAACAACACCTCTTGGCATTTTTCCAGGTCCAGGCTGAGTATGAAATTCAATCAACATGGTTTAGAAAATACATACTACATATTCAATATCCGTAAGGAATCCAAGCTGACAGAGTACATTTGCATAGGTCAATAACTCTTAAAAATAATTTTAGCATGGTGGTCTGAAATTAACTTTCTAATAATTGTACTGCTGCCTGGGCAACTGGAAAAATTGACTGATATGTTTAGACTCAGTGGAACATGTCTAAGAGGTAGAACTACAGAAACAAAATTTGTCATTTCAAAGTTTTAGTTGGATCATGGACAGATTTAGAAGTTCAGGCCTGTTTAATGTCAGAGTTACCCCAGGACAGAAACCCTCCAGCCCTCCCAAAGACATCAAACAGCATCAGTAATACCCAATAATTTTTGCTGAAGGTGCTGCAGGGTCCTGCAAGAGTCACTAAAGCTCCCGTGGCAGTTCTCTTTGCAGTAATGAATGTGTCTGCACCACAGGCTGAGCTTGTTTATTGATTAAAGCTGGATGTGAAAGTACACACAAAGAGACCTCAGCATCACACACAGAAAGTTCCTTCACTCCATCCACGCTCAACCTGAGTAATCAAAGCTGTCATTAACCTTGCTGCCCTGCTTCCCTAGAATGGTTTCTATCTAAAGCTGAAACACATCAGTAGGCAGCAGTATCAGGGCAGGAGCAGGTTTGTGGGTGTTGAAAACAGATGCAGCCTGCAAAAGTATTTTAATAATATGTCTTTAATTTTGCATGGGAGCTGGCTATGGATTTGGGCTGGATCTTGGGAGTGAGGAGGAGAGCCTCAGGCTCCCACCCACACTTGTTTATCACAAAGCCCTTTGACATTCTCCCCAGGGGAGGAAAATAATATTTTCTGTGAAGCAGAGGCAGAACTGTAAGCAGCACCTCAAAGCAGTGATGCAGGTGAGGGGACTTGCTAAGCCTCAAAGAGAAGTTTTTTTTGCCAGATAGATCTCCAGCGTGGCTTTATCTGTACAGGTCATCAGCAGTAACGAGGGAGAGAAAGGGAAGGATGTTTTCAGCATCTCCAAGAACCCCTTGCCACAGTAAATGGAAGATTTCAATGCAATTTCGTGGATACCAAAGAACTCTAAGAGTTCTGAGGAAGGCAGGCAAGGTGCTGAAGGGATTTTTCATGGCTCAAACCTCAGGTCAAACCCAGATGGCAGCAGCAGCCTTGTGGCCAGGCAAACAGAGATGTGATTTGTGTATAATTTCCCTACCTCCACAGATTGTAATGGTTTCTGGATATGTAACAGGGTTTTTAATCCTTGTGACACTGCCAAGAGTATCTAAACACCAAGGATTTTGCTTGGAATAGATTCCTATCCACAGTTCTTGCCATCTTTTTATTTCTGATGTACTAATTTAATGGGTTTTATGGGCTGCCATCAAATAAGGGATATCAAAAAGCATTTAAAGATATGTAGTGCTGAGGCTATTTCATAGGACTTAGGAGATTTTTCTACCTTGGCCTCAATTAGAAGGTGTCAATTTCACTTATATCTCAAAAGTGTCAGATTCATATCTCCTGTCTTGGATTTTTTGCTTGCTGTTTTTATTTAAAAATCTAAACAGAAAGAAAAGGTTGTTTTCTACCAGGAGTCATCTTGGAAAAATTAATAACAAATGGGCTTTTAGCTGGAAACAGAAGTTTTATGGGGTAGGATGAGTAACTCTAGAGCAATGTGATAATCAGCTGTACTGAGCATTTAGATTTTTTCTGTGTGGATCAGATGCAGCCCAGAGCTGTCCAGTCCTGTGGCCTGTACATAGGCTGCCAGTCCAGACTGAAAAGAGATGATATCTTTGCTCCTAAGCAGGATGAAAATTAATCCCAGGCTTGATGGGTGTTGTGCATGACCCCAGGAAAACACTTGGATAGAGAGTGCTCCACCATGCACTGGCACCTTGCCATTTGAGAAACTTTAGAGTAATGGAGTTTCCTGTGTGCCTGGGGCTAATTTTGTGTATTCTGTGCTTTGATTATGAGCTAAGCTCTCAGGTGCCATAGTCCAAGTTGACAAGGGAAATCAGCCTTGATTTTTTTGCCCACCAGGGTTGGGAGCTTTTTACAATACCAGAGCTTCTACTTAGGAGTTATACTCTATCTCTCTATCTATATTCTCTCTATATTCTATCTAATATTCTATTTTCTATCCTTAGGATAAAAGAAGTCACAGTCTTACCTGACCTAGAGCTGTACAGTCTATTCCACGCCCCTCAAGTGTTTGTGGTGACTGGAACTAACATGTCAGAATATCAGCTGAAGGTAATACAAGATTTGGATTAAAAAGGAGCTTTATGGATCACAAGCTTGGGTTGAAAGATTAGATGTGTTTAAAGGTTTCTGTCTGGGATCCCTAAATTCATGGCAAATATAAACAGAAATGTCTCCAAGATTTAATTAATTATAAATAAAAACTTGGCTTATTTGTTAAATGTAAGTGCTCCTGGGTGCTGATACTCAAGCTAATGCTACAAAACGAATGTTACAAGTGTGTAGGAAAACTATAAATATAATTTATAAGCCACTTCTGCTGGGGGAAAAGGTATAGCCAAAGAAAGATGGGAAGGCTAAAATTTTATAATAGTGTGAGTTGAAAAGCTGGGAAGCTGTGAACAAGTTAACAAAAATAAAGAGCTGCTCTGGTGTGGAGCTCAGTTCTCAGAGCCATGACCAGCTCTGTTCCGGGAGCTCAGAGATTGGCAGGGAGTCAAATATTTCTGCCTGCTGCAGCCCCAGTAGTCCTAACATTGCTCTTTGGGGAAGAAGTTCTTTTTCACTTTGAACATATGGCATTATCTTGAGCTAAGTGACTGCTTGATGAATATTTCAAAAAAGGACAAGTCTTATATTGAAGAAGGCCAAGAATGCAACTTCATTTCCTGTTTAATCTAAAAAAAAAAAAGGCTTTTATTTGTACAGATTTAATTTGGAACACATATGTATGACATATGTAACATCATCAAACAGTTACCTGATGCTTATCAAAGCAGTTGGAACAAAATAAACCAAACCAGTAACTCAGTGTATGTATGGGGCAGGTACTGACTGGTATCAATTTGTATCCAGAGCTTGTTGGCTTCAGTTTTGTAAGAATAGCATCTGTTAGGAGAGGCAGCAGAGTGGAGGTCTAGATTTCAAGAATATTCCTATCACTGTTCTGTGTAGTGTATAACATCAACATTTGCAACCTTAAAATGCAGCTGTGTGTATTTTAAATAGTCCTTCAACCAACAAATTTTCCTGTGTCACACATCCCTTTCCTGATAAGCACAGAGCAGTCCCTGCGTGCAAACCATTGCTGCTTTTTCATCTGCTAAATGGTAACTCCCAAGTTCTGCTGAAGTGATCTTCGTGCTCGTGGGGATGCCTTGAAAATGTCACTTGCTGAAAAAACAGCAGCACCTGAAGTAGCTTGGCATTTGCATACTACAAATGGCATATGGTAAGTAGGTGGATTTGAGAGTTCAGCATTTAATGTAGAAAGTTTTGTGTAAACAGTAAGTAGTCAGCATGCTCTGTGGTACTGAAGGGAGAGACAATAGGACAGCTCTGCAAGTAAGAATTCTGCCTCTAAATACCATTTTCAGGTCAGTTATTGATCTGTTTATTTCACAAAGTGCTCAGCTGTGCACATGGTGTCAACTTTAAATAGCTTGGGGCTGATTTTACTTGAAAATGAGGAGTAACTTTATTGATGTCTGTGGAGTTAAAAGCATAAGTTAAAAAGACAGTTTAAACCAGTTTCTGGTCCTTTCATTTAGGTAGATTTGTTTATTTATTTATGGTGGTTAAATGCAATTAAAGGACAACAGATTGCAAAGATTATGACAGCAAGATTAAAATTAGGTTATTGTGGACCTGCTGCTTATTATCTGAGGGCTCAGGTTGGACCAAGGGCTCAGCGAGAAGAGCTCTGGTAGATAGATTTGTTTAACCCTTGGTAACTGAGCTCTGCTCCTCATCATGTACTGACCAACCCATTGAAAACCTTAGGTGAAAACAAACCCATTTCTGTTTGTGTATCAGACTTTGTACAGCAGGTGGGGGTCTGAGTTTGCTGCTTTGATTGTAACCTCTGGCAAAGGGCTGGTGTGAATGTCTTGGGACAGTTCTTTTTCCAATCACTTAAGGAAAATCTGTGTAAGGAAGATGATGTAGGGAACAAATTTGCTGGATTCCTCCCTTCATAGAGGATCTACTGATTATTCCACTTAATTTTTGTAGTAAGTGCCCCTGAATCCAGGACTTCTGTAAAATTCACTGTATTTACTTGGTATCTTTAATTTTATATAAGATTACATGAAGAAAACAAAAACTATCCCTTCTTTTTGCAGTGCATCTTTTTATGACCAGCCATTTTCACTTTTTTTCCCCCAAGAGTGTTCTGAATGCTTTATTTTATTTTTAATGTAATGATAAGTCAAAGTGAGGCTTACAGAATCACAGGTCCAGATATCTGAAATACAATCATCCATCAGAAACCCTCAGTGGGACAATTACAGCCCCCACATCCTCCCACAGCAAACCATGACTGTAGGAGAAGAATTTTTGAGGGCTGCAGCTGAGATTAGACAACATGAAGTACTCTTGCTTCATCCTTCATGAAATCACCTGCTATGAGTCTTAGTGATTATTGGAATGTGGGGTTTTTTTACATTAGTTTCAGCTTTACATATTTTTCAGTTTATTTCAGCATCTGTCTTAATGATGTCTGTTTCAATGAGATGTGAATCTGTCTCTTAGGCAGTTTTCATGTTCTTTACAGAGTAAACACAGCTTTAAAAACTCTTTCACTATAAAGTACAGTGCATATCCAACACCTCCTCTTCACCATAGAGTGCCCTCAGCATTGTTTTTCTACCCAACTTCTGTTTTCATTCCTTCCCAATATCCTCCTTGCTTCCTGAAAGCCAACCCACTGTCATCATTCCTTCCCAATGGGTTCCAGTGTTCTCCCTCCCTCTGGCTCCACTAGTCACTCCAGAAACTGATTTTCAGGAGATACACATCTGAGTGTCACTTAGATGGGTGTAAAGGTTTACTTTGTCTTATCATATTAAAAATAACACAAAGCAGTCAAAAAACGTGGTCTGAGACATTACTGTGGTTTGAACAAAGATTGTTGTGACCTGCACAGACTGCAGAGCCCTGAGGTGCTGGAAAAGATCCTCAGCAAGGAGTGCTCAGGTCCAGAATCTTGCTGTGCCATACCCAGAGCAGTGATGCTTCTGGGAGTGTCCCTTGCAGGAAATGGTTCATGGGGAGCCTGATCTCTGAGGCACATTTTGCTGTTAGTTTAGAAATTCGTCTGCGAAGGTTTATATAAGAAGGTAACAGTTGTTGCTTGGGGACAATAATATCACTAATAATGACAGAATCCAGCAGGCACATCAGTGAGAAAATGCTTGTGTTTATTCCTTTGTGTCCTCAAGTACATCAGGTGAAAATCTGAGCTATGGATGTATCACATGGAAAACCATATGGCAGCGTCTATGCTTGGACAGGCATTTGACTTGACTGAATTAATTTCTCAGCAAGGTTGTCCTTGTTGACTGCAGGATTTTGGGGATTATAACAGCAATGTGGACAAGGCTGTCATGTCCTTCAGGATTTTTAGCATGATGTAAGTATGAGCACAGGTGGGCAGTGAGACATTCTGGGCTTCATTCCTCACCAAGTGTCAGTCATTTCATTCCCATGATTAGAAATGAACCTCAGTGGTGGAGCACCTTCCCCTACAGCCCATTTGCCAAATGCAGGCACAGCTACATCTGAGAATGGGGCTCTTTTTCCATTTGTAAGGGATGCTTTGCTACTTTTTCCTATCCCCAAGGCAAAGTGTCTAATCCTTAGCTGCTGACAGGTTTTTCCTCAGAGCTGCACTGCTGCATCTTTGAATTCCTGTGGACAGGACTTTATTTGTTGCTGCTATAGATTTGGAGAAACTAAAAGAGAATAGCCTGTTGTCCTCTTGTGAAAGTGGATGGCTGACTGAACAGAGAAATCTCTGCAGCAGGTACTGATATGCAGCAAATGATGCTGAATAATATTGTCTCTTAATTTTTTTTTTAAGGAGAGTATGGATGATGGTTTAGCTCATTTTTTTACTATAAAGTACTGATTGTAATAAAATCACTCATATCCTGTATATTTTGAGCCCAAGTTTTTGTTTATAAAGCTTGGTTGTATAAAATAAGAGAGAATAATTTAAACTGTACAGAACAGATAATTTCCATATTGTGCAATAAAAAAATTAAGTGAATTCCCAGTTTCCTTGTGACTCAGGTGTGAAGTCCCCAGACTGACTTTTGAGCGTGGTCCAATTTGGCTGCAAGAAGATGGCTGTTTATTTTTTAATCTATCATTCTCTAATTTTGATAAAGTAACTTGTAACATGGTTTTGGGAATTAAGAACAAAGATATTCTTCCCTGAAAGGCTCATTCTTCCAGCTTGGTATTACCCAATACTGCTTAGCTCTTGTCTGGCAAGGTTCAGTGGGTGGAGGAAGGGAACAGGTCTTATTTTGAGATTTTAAGAGGAGCTGAATTTTATATTAGCTTCACAGTTTATTTGTTTTTATTCCTGTCCAATAAAAAGCTGTTTTGCCATGGGAGCCTGAGGAGAGCTCACTCAAGATGAAAGGAAGTGGAATGTGTCTGAGAGAGTGGCCAAATTTTGATGGCTTCTTTTTGCTGATGGTATGAGCAGTTAAATCTTTTAAAAGGCAGTGTTACTTTCCTCTTACTGTATTTGTTGTCCAGCTCTTTCCCATCCTTTGTGAATCTACCATACTTGATCACCTATTGAAACCTGCTTGTTTAATTAACATCTTTTAATTTAACCTCTATGAAGTTTGAACAATTGTATGTAGCTTTGGGGTTCCCCTGGTATTTTAATTTGGTTTTGGCTGTCACCTCAGCACATTGGACTGGATTCCCTTTCTGTGCTGCTTAGTGCCACAAAGGAGATGAGACAGCTTTGTATTCATACTTCATTACAAATACAAGCATTTAACACTGCTGGTTAACTTGGTGGACCCATGGTGGTGTTTTTGCCATTACAATCATGGCTTGGCTCCTTGTGCTTGAGGCACTTTGTGTCCCAGGTTAGCTTTAGTGTTCTAAAATAGAACCCATGGTGTACAGAGTGTTTCACATTTGTTTCAGTGATCTAAAATGTTAAACATGGGGAGGACCAGGCATTAGCAAAATCCAGCCCAGGGTGATGGGAGTTATAAAACTGATAGTGTTGGGATTCTGAAATACATTTCTAATGAATGTTAGTGTGGTGTGTGATCTGCTCACACTGGTAATATTTCTCACCCATTAACACCTCTTGGCCCATGCTGAGCCTTGGAGTGCTGCAGCTGACCAGCTCTGGTGCCTGATCTCAATGGCTCACATGAAAACTCCTTTCAGTGAGACCCTGGAATTTCTGAATTCCTTCACTGACACCTCAGGCTGTGGCAAAGGAACATGGAGAAGAATGTTAACTTAAGTTCATTCCCCTTCAGATTATGTCAGTCTACCTCCAGCAGATAATGCCACATTATAAATAAAGTGTGTTAGTTGCCATTCTGACCTTGAGGTATGAGCAGAATGATTATTTTAATTTTGGTAGCAATTCAGTTTGAAACACTTCTTGAATGAGGGCTGTGGGAAGGAGTATGCACTTTGTGTGAAGATATAATCTGATGAGTAATTTGATCACTTGACCAGTTTTGTGTTTAGAGGCACTTACCATGCCAGTGTTTAAGCACAGAAATCTTACAGCAGTATGGCAGGTATTCATACTGTTTTGTAGGTTTTCTTTAAATTCACACTTGTGCATATTTCACGTAGTTGAGCTTCTCTCCATGTTTTACAGCTGTCCATTGTTACCTGACTCGAATAAGAAAACAGAACAGTGTAGCTGCAGAGAGATGGTTCTTATTACTTATCACTGAATGGACTGATAACTGAAATCACACAGTGGTTACTCCTAGGTTTTCCAAGGAGCCCTTGTGGCAGGAGACACTGATTCCTGTACCTCCTGCAGTTGTCACTGGAATGCTACTTCACTTTGACAAACTGTCTTGGGCAGGGAACCCCTGGAGTACATCTAAACACTGTCAAATGGCTCAAACACCTGCGCTATGGATCATGTTTATTGATTAGAGCAGCTCAGGCAATGCCCAGGATCAGCTGATTGAAGCTTCTTGGAGTTTTTGGCAGAACCCACCCAGAGGGATCCGCCCCCACTTGGGTTACCTGGGTATGGACTGTTCCAGCCAATTTCCATCTGCCTGCTGCCCATCCAGCTGAAGCTGAGGAAGGCTATAGGGATGAATAACCCCTGTCTGGGCTCTCAGCTGTTACCATGTGCCACTTCATATGAGCATACAGTCCTTATTACCAGTAAAATGACATGACAGAAGTATCCTCTGCTTCATCCTGTAGATGATCAATGTCATGGTTGGCACCTCTGGTGTCAGTTAGCACAGAGCTCAGAGAAAGTGGAAAAACCAACAGACAGCTCTTTTTCTACTTTTTACCTTTCCTTCTAATCATTGTTTTAACTTTTTTCCCCTCTTGTTTTGTTTCCCAGAAATGTATTTTTTTGCACTTTGCAGGTATCACTTCTTGGTAAGAGTTTTTCCTGCATTAGCTCCATTGACAGGACAGCAAAACAACTGAATGTTGTTTTTTATTAAAACTTGAAATTGTGTTTATGGAGATGGTAAGTTCTGGTACCTAACACACAGCACTGGGTAGGAGTTTGCCTGAGTTCAGTGGCCAATTATCATCATTTCTTTTCAGAAGCTCACTCTGTTTTGCTTTATATCACCACCTACAATTTCAAAAACTACTTTGTGAAATAGTCTACAGAACATTCTTCTCAGAAGGGAAAGAGCTAAACAGTTTCAACAGTGCTGGAAAACAGGTTTGAATTTTTAAATAGAAAATGCTACATCTGCTTCAGTTTATTTCCTTATTTTTTCCAGCATAATAACTAAGTTTTGCCAGAAAGCTCCTTGCTGTTTATTCTTCACGTTTCTAATTCCTCAGATGTTGCAGAATCAAAGGACAAGACTATTCATTCCTTCATTTTTTGTGATCATTTGTTCCAATTTTTTTCAGTCACATTTCACTTCCCCCCCCACCCCGTGAAAAAAATTACCATCAGAACTCTAGTAAGGGTCAGATTTGTCTGTGAACATTCAGACTGGCTAATCTGAGAACCCCAAAGGTCACTAGTTGTTCATCAGCAGCCTTTTTTGTAAGGTGATCACAGTTGCCTGTCTAGTGGGAAGGTTAAAATAAGTAAGAAGGTGTGAAAAACCCCTGGTCTAGTTAACTGATTTTCATCCTTTTCCCTTTATATCAAGCAAGATATTTCTTGTTGGAGTACCGATTTTTAGCCATGCATATGAGTTCTCTCAGACTGTGCTGTCACTTCATATGCTTGTAACCATCATTTACTGCCCCCAAGCCTTAATTAGTCTCTTTGCTTTCCTTCCTTTTTACATTTTGAGTATGTCATGACTTATTATATTTTGCTTCATATTATTTGTGAGGAATAATTTAATATCTTGTTTATATTTTAAGCATTCTCCAACTTGCTTTTCACACAAATGGATTTTAATGGTTCCTGCTGTTTCATATTATCAGCTGTAATTGTTAATTACTTAAATGTCTCTGTGAAATCTAACCCATCACATAATTACTTAATATCTCACTTTGCTTTTGCAGTGGATTTGGGAAGTGTTTGAGCACTGGTTCAGGTTTTCATTACTTTGCTCGTACAGTAGTAACAAATTGTCTCCATCAGAAATCATAATCATGAAGTGGTTGCAAAGGTAAAAACAGAATGAACTTCTGTTCAGGTAATTACATGTGCAGGGGCATTTGTTTGCAGTCTGAAGAGCTCATTTGCAGCAAAGCCTGGAACTGTTAGAAATTTTTCAGCTTCAGTGATTTCATCATCTTTGCCAAAGAGAAAATATATTTTATTTGTACTGGGGAGAGCATTTACTATCTTTGATGCTGTAACTGTCATCAGTAGAAGTCATTTAAATTCTAGATGGCAAAAGAATCTTAATTGGACTCCATGTGGTAAGGTCAACTTGCCTGTCAGAGTGCTGTGTAACTTGAGGGAATTATTCTGCCCAATACTTCAATTTGTCTTCTGTTGCAGTTGTGTGATTGCAAGGGGCAAGGATGAGCAGTCATGCAGAGAATCTTTGGCAGAATTCTTTGACTGCTTCTAAAGCCTTGCACACTGAAGATCTATAAATGTTACTAAATTAATGAGTAAAAGCAATTTCATGGAGTATTAATGATAACAAAGTGACATTCTCATTCTTTTATGTTTTTATGTGAGGCAGTTATGCAGGGTGAATGAGAATATGTAATGGGCAGATTTAATTGATTAAACCATCTCTGCAGTAAGTGGGAACTCCAGTTTGAGCTACATCCCATTAAATACTGAACTCTTGATTGCTGTTCAACAAAATCAATACAGAGCAGAAGTCAGCAGTGAATCTTGTGCCTGCAGCAGTAATGCAGTTTGGCAATAAAAATCAATGCCCAGTCCCAAAACTGAGCAGTTAATAGTATTTGTGGTTTATGTCTTTTATAGATCCTTAGTCCTTAAGGCCATCTGTTAATTTACTGCCTGTGTCTGGGTCTGGGGACCTCACTGACTCAGAGAAATAGGTGGGGTTTTTTTTGCTTGTTTTGCATCGTGTATCAGTTTCTGCCACATAAAATCTGTATCTGTTGCATGTGGAATTGTTGCTCAAGGTATTAACCTGCACACATCTCTAGATAAAAGGCCACCACCTATGTAGTGAATAGGCAGGAGGGATCCTTTCACAAAACTAAGCACAATTTCCAATGGCTTATTCTTTAAAAATCAGTCTCCTGATATTGACAATGACAAGTCTGGGGTTTTTTTTTTAAGTCTGTAATAGATTCTTTGTTAAAATACCTTTTTCATAGAACTAACTTAATGTAGCCAAATTTTACATACCTTGTAGAAATAACAGGACTAGAGTTTGGTTACAAATATTGTATGTTATCCTAGGGTAAACTATCCAACAGCAATATATGAAATAAATGAGAATTTAACTAATTCATAGTTTAGTGATGAGGCATTTTTTAATTTTCCTGCAAAGAAATTGTATCTATCTTCATCTCTCAGTGAATATTTAAAAACTGTGTGCCCTGAGGTTTCATTTTATTTTCAATTCTTCCCTTTTCCTGTACAACTTCATACATATTTATGAATGTTTTATAGAATAGAAATGAAATTCAGTTCTTAATACTGCACAATATTTCTCAGAAGTTTTTATTATTAACAAGTTTATTTTTGTGTATGTATGCTGTATGTTTTGTCCTGTACTGTGATATCTTTGTATATTTAGTATACAACAGAAAATAATGCACATAAAGTGTACATGAGTGCTTGAAGTCAGGTCTCAGACCCTACTGGGAAATTGAGCCTGGTGTCTTCACTTGCAGCCCTTTGACCAGTAAATAATATTTTTTCTTGAACAAGTATGTTGAAGTATCTTGAAGTATCAAACCCAAACTGAAATAACCAATCATTTTAAAACCTAGAACACTGTTCATTTTTTCAAGTTGCATCAGTAATCTTACACTCTCTGTTAAGCTGCAGAGCATACTCCAAAAAAAGGGGGGAGAAGTTTCTGTGTCCATACATGGTAAAGAATTTATGAGAATTGTTTTGGAATTATTGCTGAATCACTCCTAAAATACTCAGTAGAGACCTCTGAAAAATGTGCAGTGGTGTGAAAAAAATTAGCTTCCTGCCACCAAAAGTATGTCTTTTATAAAGACAATTTATGCATGTAATTTTCCCACTATAAATTTTGCAGAGTGGTTGTGATTTTTATTGTGAGACTGAAGTGTAGGGTTAGAGAATTACTCTAGACATTTACCTATGGCTTATTTAATTGTAAAAGCTGCACAAGCAGTGTCTGGCAGTGTGATAGTGTGAGTGGGTCCCAGAATCACCAATGGGTCAGATTGGAAGAGACCACTGGGGGTCATCTGGTCCAGGCTCTCTGCTCAAACAAGGTCAACCATGGCACAGGATTGCATCCAGGTGGTTCTTCCCAGTGGGGAAGGCTCCAGACCCTCTCTGGGGAGCCTGTTCCAGGGCTATCACCTGCACACTAAGGTTCTTCCTCATGTTCAGGTGGAAATTCCTGGGCATCAGTCCCTGCCTGTTGTGTCTTGTCCCATTGCTGGGCCCCAGGAGCAGAGCCTGGTCCCTGCTCCAACCCCTCCCTGCAGACACACAGGAATGAGGGCCTCTCTCAGTCATGTCTTCTTCAGGCTGAACAGCTCCAGCTCCCTCCGCCTTTCCTCATGGGAGGTGCTCAAGTCCCTTGATTATGGGATCATATCCTCTGGCTGCTTTTGCTGTACCCTTAAGCAATGGCAGTAGAGTTATGGCTGGTAAAAGTTATACACACACCCACCCCAACACAAACACAGCCTATTTTGTGTACTTAAAGTAGGAAAAAAACTAGTTTCCTGATGATGTGTCTTACTTGGGTTATTCCAGTGCTCACAGAAGCAGGACAGCATTTTGGAAATGGGGCTTGTTTGTGTTTTCACTAGGCCAGCTTGTTTGTCTTTGTTACTCTAAGAGTGAGTAAATCGGTCTGAAATTTCTTTCTTGCTTGTTCACATACCAACCTAAACAGCCAGGGAACACTCTTGCCTATATCATCTGTCTTTTCAGAATTTGTGTAGTCTGTTCCAGCAAAGCCTGTGACAGAAGCCTACCTTGATGAAGCTATGGCAAGTGATTCCTAATTCTCTCTTTATCTCTTAATCTAATCAAGTGGTACACAGTAATACCCAAAGCATAACTGGATTATCAGGACAGTCAAGCCTCTATCCAGTCACAGTTTAAAATTCACCACTTTACAAGCCACAGTAAAGGCACTTGATATAGTAGGGACCCTTAAAACACCTAATTATGCAGTTTGATTAATCAGGACATCTTTGAAATCACTGGTGATGTTCTGATGGCTGTGGGCAGAGATTTGTCATGTGCAGATATCATCTAATTCTTCCAGCCTCGAGGTACAGCTGTTTGCTTCCTGGAAGGAGATTTTTGTTCCTCAAAAAATGTGTGTTTGTGAGTGTTTGTAAGTAATAGCTGCTTTTCACTGAGGGATGGGTATGAGTCCTTTTTTCCCCAGTGATTTTTCTGTATGTGGGGTTGGTTTGGTTTTATTTTATTTGGCTTTTGTGGCTTTGTTTTTTTACATTATGTGGTCATATAGAGAAAGCCTACAAAGGCAAGGTACTGCTGAATAGTCTTTATCCTGGACAAAACTCTGCAGTTCATAGTCTCTCACATTCCAAGCAACTCTTTCCCTTGCCTTTTTTTTTTAATACTTCTGTCAATAGTGTTAAAGGATTCTTATCGTTGCCATTGACAGTCTTCTGTTTAGAGAATAATTATGAATTTTGTAATTTTCAGCAGCTCCATAGTAGCAGCAGTATAATACAAATGCAGCTTTGGAAGAAAAGTACAATATTTCAGGTGTTGGGGCTGCACTTTCATTTGGGCTAGGAACAAGAGGTCATTGAAGGAGAAAATGAGTTTAACTGATACCTACTAACAGTTTCAGACTGCTGATTTGGCTCCCATCTAATATGTGAAGTTCAGAGAGGAGTTAAGCATCAAGCATTTGTCCCAGAACAGAGCATTTATACAGTGCCCTGCAGTGCTGAAGTCAGTGCAGCCTTCAGGCTGGTTTAGCTGCAATGGCACAGACACTCAGAACACAGTGCACCTGTTCCTCTAGGAGAAAAATACAATCTAGTAACCTTGGAATAGTCAGAAATGGTAGCTGAGTTTTACAAAAAGCATTCTACAGACATTCAAAGCTTCTGCAGGTACTGAAAAGTCAGCTTAATAACTCTCTAATAGAAAAGTTGTGATACCTACTGATCTAACACTGTTCATGAAAGCTTCCTGAAGCTTTTCCAGGAACTGCATCCAAGTATTGAGCGCCTTCAGCTCTTAAGATCTGCTCTATCCATAACACTTGGCTCTTACAGAATTACTGAGTATTTTTGGTTTTGTCAGTGTGTCAAAAGTTGTATTAAAACAAACTTTGAGAGTTTTTGGTGAAGGTTTCAAGTAGCAGTAGCCTAATTGTGCTCTCAACAAAGTCAATATGTCACCAGACTAGAATCAGTTTAATGCTTTTAAAATTGAAGTCCATAACTCTACTAGGATGGATGTGATTATTTGGCTGTCTTGACAGAGTTGGAGACAGTATGTGGGGCTGCAGTTTAAAATTTTTAAAGCATTTTGTATCTTTGTTAATTATACAAGTTACTGGAATGTGTTCAAGTCCATTTATACTACAACTTCTGGGTACTGCAGCTCGAAAAGCCCTACAGACATACTAATGTTCAACTCCCATTTTAGAAATGTAGCTCTAATTGTGAACGGATCTCTTTGCTAAACAGAGTCTTCATTAACTTGGATTCACTAATTCCAGAGCCTGGGCAAGCTGCAAGTGATAATGAGATGCAGATCCTGGCTGATGGCTGATGAAACACTTGTGGAAGGTTTGTTTTTCCAGACACGACTGAGTTTGTGTCTGTACCAGCAACATCACTGGTATCAATATCTGACCAGAAACCTACACTGAATGATTGGCTCTCACAAAGGCTAAAGTAACTTCTATTCCATCCTGAGTAGTGTCAGGGGATTTTCCTGCACCTCCTGGGGCTGAAAAGCCTCAGGGAAGGGTCCACCTGTTCTGACAACTGAGTGTAAAAACTGAAACTGGGTGGATTCCATCTCTGAATTGTGTAGTGACCCATGAAAGTGCCCTGTGTACATGGAATGGATCTGAGTGTCCTGATGACTGTCTCCTTGGCCTGCCCAGCAGGTGTGAACAGGTATTTTTGTGAAGAACAGCCAGCCTCCCTGGTGTGCTCTGAGAGGGAACCATCTGTTCCTGAGCAGCCGAGCACACCTCAGTGTCACTTGGCTTGTGGCACTGGTTTACTGCTGCCCCATTGCCAATGAAAGCACATCACTGTTAACAGAGATGTGAGAGAAGTGCAGGAAGAAAGTGCAGAAAACTGCTGTCTGCATGCAAAAAATGCTTTTTAATCAACTGCCATCAGTAGAGGCAGAAAGCCAATCAGACAAAAATCAGCACTTCCTTGGCACTGTTTGTTCTGCTACAGTTGTCTGTCTTTCACCACACGTTATTATTGAGTGCTTAATCAGTATTAAATCTAATTCTGGGATGACGTCTGAGACATTATTTTACAGCATTAGCAGCTGGAAGAATGTCCTGCCTGTTAATCATTTACATTATCTGTCTCTCAGAATAACAGCTGGCAGTTAAAATACTCTAGAATGAAACCCAGTACCCAGATAAATACCGTGTTTATGCAGGTGTAGGAGCGTGCTGTGTAATCTCTTAAAGCCAGTACCTTCAGAGGGTGATGAAGGAACTCATTTGGGGCACATCCTGTACTGATATGTCTTAGGGAAATGGGAGATGCTTTTCTGTGTGCACACATAGACAAGATATCTAATGCTTGCTTTTATAATGTGCCTAGGAAAGAGCTGAAGAAGGATAGTTAGTCTAAAAATCAGTCAGTCAGCTGTCATTTCTGAAATGTAACTATCCTGGCTGATTTGGAGGAGAATATCAAGGTATTAGTTGTGAACTCTCTGTTGGGGTTCTGGCATGTGCAGGTTTGCTCCCCATTTCTCCAGCAGTGTGTGAGCCCAGATTGTATTGCTGTGCTGAGCCACAGCACCCACATTCCAGGTAGTAGGAATGGGACTGACGACCAGAACTGCTTTCATTTCTGGATGAGCTGTGAATGCTGTGTTGCTGAGAAGGCCAAACTAAATCCATATATTATGTCTTTCTGAGTCCAAGCCTTTGCAATCTCTTTCCCAGGGTGCCAGGTTCTGGTCTGTTCCCCAACTGATTCACTTGACTCCTTTAGCAGGAATCTTCCCACGGCAGCATTGTGGGGAGTTCTGCACGTCCTCATTCTTTGCCTGAGGCTGGGGCCTGTGAGGTCTTGATCCCCCTTGTATTTTGTCTTGGAGAAGGGAAGGATTGCACAGACACCCTTTTAAGGAGCCACATGCTCCAGGGTGATGAAAAAGGAAGACAGAGGACAAGCTGTGGCTCCAAATACCTCAATGCTGATTTTGGGTCTTTTTTAAGAGGAGGACGCTTGCTCTTAGGGTCGCTCCACTATTTTAGTCTGTAAATGCAACTTTCAGGTTCAATTAGTTAAATATATTTTTCTTCTCTCCTGCCAAGTTGTCATGGTTGTTCAGTAGAAATACTGGGTTTTCCCCTGAGACAAATAAAATCTTGTGAAGGACAAAGTATTTGGGAAACACTGGGATGAAAATGAAATTGAGGAATTGCATGGCATAGTTTACAAATAAAAATCACAAGATGTTATTTAATCTTAGAAAAGAATGATCTGCTCCTTCTCCTTCCTCCAACCCCATATTCATTTACCTTTGTACTTAATTCTGTAAATACGTAGTGTATTGTAATGCTTGTCGAGAACATGCAATTTATTAAGTTATACCATTCAGCCTGAAAATACTGGGGCAAAGCAGTGATAGGATAATACATGACCTGTGTGAAGAGAGGGCTGTTTGTAGCATCTGGCTGTCAGATTTCTGTTTGCTTGTCTCATTATAGCATTCTGACAATTAATCAATATTGAAGTGCTGTTCTGGATGTGCAAAGGCTTGGACAGAGTAAGTGCCAACCTGACCATGTGTGCCTTTTGGCAAAACTGCTGTTTGGCTTCTTTAAGTTTTGTGAATTTTCATTAGGTATAATCTTTTCTCAAAAAAGAAGGAAGTAATAATGAAGTAATTCTTTTCAGGGCTGTGAGCAAGACCAGTTTTGCAATTCTTGGCATACACATTTAGAAGTAAACAGTAACAATGCACATTCAGGCCATTCATTTTTATTTGTGTTGACAATATACTCACAGATTTCCTACTGTTGGCAGTAAAATTTTGGCTAATGTGCACTGCTTATTGACTGAAAATGCTCCCATGCACTTCCAAGGGAAGTCTTGCTCTCCCATCTACTCTATATTCATCTCATAAATTATATTGGAAAAATAAGACTGAAAATTCCTTTTGACTCACAAACAAGCTGAAAATGGGCAGTAACACTGCAAACTGTCCCAGAATTGCCCAGCTAGTCCTGGTGCTGTCAGCATCATTCCAGCACTGCCAGTTTTTGCATACTGGCAGTCAAATTTACTTTAGCAGTTGTTGCAGAGGGAAGTTGTGTTAAACTTCTCTGCCCCCCACCAGTGCTTTGGGGTGAGCTGGAAAAAAAAAAAAAGGCAGCAATTCTTGGCCCCATAATACCTTGACAATCCCATCCAGTTTTCCCTTTAATGTTTGCCACATATGGTTGTGAAATCCAGTGTCTGACTTCTTTTCTAAATATAGTATCATAATTCTTTTTAAAATTATTGATGCAATGAGTCTTATTTGTTTTCAAGATATTATTTTGCAATATAACAAAGTATTGAGAGTTCTTGTATTGTCCATTTCCACTAGGCACTTTTGAAGACATTGTATTCCTTTTTCTTTATGTTTTACTACATATTGGGAAGTATCTCCTTTCCAGTTTTGAATCAGAAAGCAGAGTGGCAAAGAGCACATCCCTTTGCCAGTGGAAGCGTGGCCAGGGGTGAGCAGGCTGTGCCCCACTATCAGCACAGAGTTTTTCCACACAGCTGGGTCCAGTTCTTTGGTAGCAGAGATGGAACAAAACCACTGGTGGTAGCAGTGAGGCGCAGGCTCAGTGATTTCTTAGCTGAATTTGAGTGTTTGTCTCTTACACTGCACTACCGAGCTGTGACCTCCTTGTGTACTGCTGTGTTATTGGAGAGACCAAATGAAATTAACTTCATATGAATGGCTTTGAATTTGCTCTTTCATGATGCAGGATTTTGTCTCAGAGGTGAAAAGTGGCTGAATGTAAGCCTAGATGGTGAAAAAACAAGTAACGTGAATGAGTTTTTATTTCCCCGTCTCCCTGCAAATATTTGTGTTTTTTATCTAAAAAGCAGGAAGCAGCCTGTGATTTTAGTAACATGCCTAGAATGAAATCTGGGGTTTTGAACAGCTTTCCCTGTTTTGGCAGGGCTTTCCATTGTCAAATTCACAATGACTTATAACAGAACTATTCAGAAGCAATCCTACCAGTGCAGACCTCAGTTTTAGTGGCCTGTTACATCCCAAACCACTCCACTTCTCTTGGCAAAGAAAAGAATATACAGTGTTACATCAGGGAAGAAACTGCTAAATGGCATTTGAAAACAAACAGTTTTATTCATTAAGAGAAGAAATCATACCAGAGTACAAGCAGAGTCACAACTGATGGTGGTCTTTCACAAGCAGACAGTTGTTCTTGGGTAGTGGGGGGAGATACAAAAATACAAAGTTATTTTAAAATATCACCTGGTATTTTTAAGTAGGAGTCAACAGGTTCATTCCTGCTAATGTAAGTGTTCTTAGGTATAACTAAAAGCCTGTTTGAAAAAACAATATATAAGGAAATAGGCAGTTTTAAATAAGACTGGTGAAACATCCAGAATGACATGAAGTATTGTTGATCTTCTTATGGATTATCTCAAATTTTGGACTTATATTGTTGCCAATAATGTATCCTGTACCTGACTACTGGAATTAATTACAGTCATGGCAAGAAGATCTCTGGGTTTTTTGTTGATAAACACATGCAGGCAATGACATAAAAGATCTGGAAGACTGCCAGAACTGCAGTAACAGAATAAAGCTAATTTCTTACATAATTTCCTGACTAGCACTTTCCCAGAGTACAGTAACCTTGCATATAGTATTTGAAAACATTACCCAACAGCACTACAGAACGAAGCTCAGTATAATTTAATATCTGAGAGAAGATGAAGGTCTAAGGATACAATGTCAGTGGAATAGAAGGGATTTATATTCCTAAATGTTTCTATAGAAAAATTACAGTGTTCTCTGTAGATATAGGACTGAAATTATTTCAAGATTTGCCACTCTTTGCCACTTACCATTTCTTGATTTTTCTGTTGGACTCTGAGCAAGACTGATAACATAAAATAGTGAACTTTGCAGATGGAAAGGAACTGGTTTTGTAACAGATTGAGTTTTGGGAGCAGGGTGTGGGTAGAAGAAGATATGCATTGCTGGTTTAGTCTCAGACATGTGGTCAGATCCTTTTGTTTGAACCTCCCCACATTCTTCAGGATGTGAGTGGGAGTATTCTCCTATACATGAAAATCTTAAACGACTCCTGTGACTTCTCTTACAGTGAACCTCTGATACTGCTGTTTCTAAGAGAAGAATTTTAAGTTTATGTTGAGGTAGGACAGGCATGGAGGTCTAAAGACACATGGTGAAATACACGGTGCTTCTGAAATCTGCTGATGAATGAAGGGTGGTGTGAACCACAGCCTGCAAGCTGCACAATGGTGAGTAAAGGTAATAGTGACAGACTGAGGCTCCGAATGAATGGCAGCTGTATGCTGCACCTTTAGCTTTCTAACCTAGTGGCTATAAAGTCAAAAAGATGAAACTTTTTCCATTTAGTGGCATTTCTCTTCTCATGGGAGTGGTGGCCACAGATGCAACAGCAGAATACAAGAGCCAGGGTGTGACTTTCTTTCCTTACCATTGCTCTGTGTGGACACCTGTATTTGTGAGAGGAATATCCAGCACCTTTGATTGGCTGTGAGCAGTTCTGCCCACTGCTCATTCAGAGTTTCTCCCCTCCGGTAAGGACAGTAAATTTTCTCAAGAATTTTCTTCTACAGACCTGGGAAGGCCTACTTTTTCATTCTTTCTTTTTATTTTAAGTTGGGTTGCTTTTGCTCCTTTTGTGGCCTATAGAGCTGACTGTGTTTGCTCTCACCTCTCTTCCACTGGGCAAGAAGCCAAACCATGACTCTTAGTGGAGTGATGCAGACTTTTAAAATCAACAGTGACAATAACTCAATGAATATAGTAATATACACACTGTGGAAGGACACTACTAGCAAGAGCTTCTGAAATACATGAGAGAGGAAATTGGATTCTGAAAATGCACTGAATACAATGTATTCTTAAAAAATATTGCAGTTTCTCATTCCTTTTTTTTGAGTCACCTGGAGACTTTTGAGGGGTGGCAGTGCAGCCAAACCTGGAGCGCAGAGCCTTGTTCCTAATGCCCTGACAACAGGACTTTCAAGGTGAGCTGTCTTAGGACCTTGGGTGACCTTGGGCTTGGGGAGAATAATTTTTTCTGAACAGATACATCCAACAAAGTCATCTTCTTGATCCAGATGGAGGCAGTGAAGCTCAGGAACTTAACTCTGTGGACATCTGGATTAGAGGCAGAGGTGATTTTGGTGCACAATATTGTTCCCCCTGGATCAAAGGGATATATTTAGGTAACCTCCTACTAGAAAGTGAAATAGGAGCTTTCCTTTCCCCCTATTTTTTATTGAGAGAACTCTGCTGGGCACAGTGTTAAGTTCTCCTTCCCATATTTGTAGTGAATTTTTTTCCCCTAATATTTTAGGGTTTTGTACTGAAAGTAAATGTTAAATGTTGAAGGATAATGTGGGAGTTTCTGAAACTGAATAGGTAAACACATGCTGGGATTGTCTTATTTAAGACATTCCTTGTTTGCCACAAAGGAATAAAAAGAATCCAAAGAATGTATTGCATTTAGTTGTAGCTGTGATGAATGCTAGAGGTCTCATAAATGGGCTGAAGGTATTTTATTCTATCAATTTGTCAGACTAATCACTGTCTTGTGAGAGGGGTTATTTCAGTAAAGAATGAAAGTCAGCTCTCAAGTGAGAAGGAAATGAATGATGTGAAGAGACACCTGACTCATAATTAACTCTGTTCGACAGGTAAGCGTGCAGAGTGTTATATAATATTGTAAGAACATAGTTTGAAGGCAGTGTATGGTGAGTCACAAATTCTACATTCTAAAACTTTATAAGGTTTTGCATGAAGTGATTTTTCTCCTCCTAGATGCTGAATTACTTTGAGTAGCAAAAAAACCACTTTTTTGTGTCATATCCTGCTGGTTGTTAAGTACAACTCTTGCATGTCTCCATCTCCCTCAAAAGTCTCCAGGTGACTCAAAAAAAAAAAAAAAGGAATGAGAAACTGGAATATTTTTTTAAGAATACATTGTATTCAGTGCATTTTCAGAATCCAATTTCCTCTCTCATGTATTTCAGAAGCTCTTGCTAGTAGTGTCCTTCCACAGTGTGTATATTACTATATTCATTGAGTTATTGTCACTGTTGATTTTAAAAGTCTTAAGGTTATTTCATAGACAAACAAATCATACTGAGGTCAAAGCAAGTTTAATAACACTTCTTGTTGAATTCTAAAATATAAGAGGATTATTCTGCTTGAATACTTGGCAGCTGTGAAGTATTTTAATGAACAGAGCCTTATTTCTATATGACTATTAAAGCAAACAGTGCTGGTGAATATACATGCTTGTACAGCAAGCAGAAATGTCTTGTGCAGACTTTGTGCACCTCTCTCTCTTTCAAATATGTTTTTTCTCAAGGGATGCAGCCTGTAGCCCATGGGATGATTTTGTAGTGCAAAGATGCCAAGCACTGCTTAGCAAAGAGTTTTCAAGTGCAAGTGCTCCCTGCTGCAGAATGTGTTCCTGTCCCTTTGCTCTGGCTGCTCTAACCAGAAAACCCTTCTGCCTGTTCCCCAGCAATGCACTGGCACCAACCCTGCCACAGAGAGTGGCACCCTGGGGTTCATCCTACAGAATGCACAGGAAGGAGGAAAATGTACATTTTGCCTCAGCACCTGCTCATCACCACCTTTATAATTCATGTTTGCAGGGTAGGATTTGGGATGTCCTAGCCTCCAGAAACAATTCTGATCATAATGATAGACGAAGTTGTGCATAACTGACATGAGCAATAACTGAAGGCAGTAAGATTTTGCAAGGTAAAAGAAACAATCTGCAATTGAACTTCTTATCTCTGATTATTGCTGACAGGATAAATGTTCCAAAAAGAGCAAGAGCTGTTCCATTGTAGTTTTCTTATTTCATATATTGATAGGCTTCTAAAGCACACAGCAATTAGATAAATTGTCTACCAGTGCTCAGAGTGAGGGGCTGATGCAAATTTGCTAAGCCAGTCAAATGACAGGTAAGACAGAGATTGCTAAGCAGATCCTAGCAAAAATGGGTGTAATTTCCACCCTTGAAGAAGGCAAGACAGAAATCATCTTCAGCTGAACATATATAAATATATACAGAAAAAAAAAAAGCTTAGTATTTAGAACACAAAGGACAGTTCAGATGGTGCAGAATTGATTATGTACAGGTTTTGGAACTCATTTTGCATGAATTCTAAGCAAGGAGCTTGCCAGTTCCTGTGAGAAAATATTGTAATTTATTGCTTCCCCACATTAAATAACCAGAAGGTGGTTTTTTTGGTA
The DNA here is from genome assembly GCF_901933205.1 of Camarhynchus parvulus. Lineage (NCBI taxonomy): Eukaryota > Metazoa > Chordata > Aves > Passeriformes > Thraupidae > Camarhynchus > Camarhynchus parvulus. Next base: position 4,792,001 of record NC_044582.1, read on the forward strand.
GATCTTTAAAATGTCTGTTGAATGTCACAGATTTCTAAATTGAAAAGGTTAAAAAAACACAAAAACGCTTTTTGGAAGCAGACATTGTGCAGAACACTTGTTTTTGCTCTTCTAATCAATAC